>NC_139740.1:2805000-3317500 GCF_964211835.1 Anser anser
CAGCCCCGTGCAATGTGTGGGACTTCCCTTCATTTTCCACATGTGCAGCTTGAAGCAGATAACTGGACTGAGATGTCATAATTCAAGGAAACTGTAAAGTTACCTCTCATCAGCTGAGTGTTTAGGAAAAAATTCTCAAAACATCATTACTTACAGGTAAGGGAGATGCCCTAACATTTTCAATGGCTTCATGATTCTTTCACAGTTGGGCCAGGAAATTTGTTTTGGATGGTGATTTTAATATTGTCCAAGGGGAAGAGGGATTTTAGGCATCAAAATATGGTCCCAAAGTCATTGTGGTATTTGCTAGTCAGTCAGCAGGTTGAAAAAGATGCCCACGTGGCTAGAAATGCATCTGCACATTTAACTGATCCACATTTGCAAAAGACTGACTTCAGAATCAAGCTTTTTGTTTGTTTGTTTGCCTGTTTTATCATTAAAAAAAAAAAAAAAAGCCAAGACTAAACTAAGCCTCCAAGTGAGAAGTCTGATGTTCCCCGTGCAGCATGCCCAGGATCTTCTTGCTTGCTAACCAGTATGGCCCTTTTTGTGCTTTGCTGTTTTGTGATCTTTGCCATTCACAAGGTGGGAGCTGAACCTTGCAGAAATATTATTTTGGCTAACATCAAAAGGAAAATATTTCCATAGCATTAGCAACATGAAAAGGAATTGGCTAGAGTTCAAAGAAACTGTAGTACAGAAGTTCTTTTGCTTCTCTTCAAAGTGTAGGAAAAAAAAAGTTATCTGGAAAGAAAGAATCTCACCTATTTATCAGGAGCATGCTGGGGGAAGGGAGAGTGGAGAGGGGTTGTTTCCCTTCTTTGGTGTGCAGATATCACTGGCATTGATGCAACTTTCACAGTTTCACACATAAAGATGCTGTCTCTCAACAGAAGCCTTACAATGACGTAGGATTCAACACAGGGTGTCATGTTTTCCTTCGGTATATTTAGCTGCTGCCTAGCAAAGTACATCCATATTTGGTTATATATAACACTGGGGACTCCTTGGGTCCAAACCTCAGCACACTTAGAGAAGGAGAACCTCCTAATCCTGAATGCAGGTGCTGCAAGCACATTGACAGCTGTAGGCAGTGCAAAAGGCTTCCCTCCTACTCTCTCTCCTGCACCTCTCCTCCAAAAATTCCAGTTCCCTTCCCCAGCAGCTTCACAGCTTCTTGAAGTACTTTGTGGAAACATGGCAGTGCAGAGCTAGCCAGGAATTCAAGAGATGCATAAATCTCCCTGTACTGAGAGGGAGTCAAGTCTTCTTTTTACCATTTCTGATACTGTAGGATGTGCCCTTAGCAGTTATGTGATGCACCACAGCCCAGTGCTGCCAGGATGGCTATTATGTACTTTAAGCCGCTCTGCTGCTTTCCCTGCAGATAACAGACCGTCATCTATTGTAAACTTCCAGGCCAGCACACTTTATCTTTTTGACTTGTTTCTTTGTCCACCCAGGATTCTCTTGGTATCTACATTCCAACTCATTAATTGCTGCAGGAGTCAGACTGCTAGGACACCGTGGTATTATTATATTTGGAGTTTTCCTCCACACAGTGCTAGACTGGGAGACTTCTTTAATGCTGTAATGTGCCCACAGTTATTCTGATGTGAAGTCTTATCTTAAAAAAAATGTTCTTGTAGCTCTTTTTATGTATAGCTCTATTTATGTGTAGCTCCATATCATTCCTCATCACAAAAGTTTAGTATGGTTTTATGTTAAAATTTCAGTACTAGGAAGCACTCTAAAGTACTGCAGCAGTTACTAGGTTGTTATCTCAGCTGTATGTGTTATGTTGTGTTATGTATGTGTTATGTTATTTTATCCCCTAGTGTGTCCTCTTTTTCTCATTTACTTCTACCAATCTGTTCCCATTTAATTTACAATAACAGCAGTCTGTCTTAATATTGTCCTCATAGTCTGTCTTAATATTGACCTCATCAATGTGTATAAATATCTGAGGGGAGCGTGTCGAGAGGATGGAGCTGACCTCTTTTCAGTTGTGCCCAGTGACAGGACAAGAGGCAATGGGCACAAACTGAAGCACAGGAGGTTCTGGCTCAATAAGAGGGGACACTTCTTTACTGGGAGGGTGACAGAGCACTACAACAGGTTGTGCAGAGAGGATGTGCAGTCTCCTTCTCTGGAGATATTCAAAACGCACTTGGATACCATCCTGTGCAATGTGTTCTAGGTGATTCTGCTTGGGAGGGAGGTTGGACTAGGCTATCCTCAGAGGTCCCCTCCAACCCCGCCCATTCTATGATTCTGTGACTGTCTCGTCTGTCTAATAGAGAAAGTAAGGAACAGCAATGTCATCTTATCCAAAGACATAATTTATTCTATTTTAGAACTAGTTGTTAAAAATGTCACTCAAAAAAAAAAAAAAATCTGTTTAATAGATCCTGCTTGCTATATTTGACTTTGCTTGTTAACAAAAGACCCCTCTTTAGAGTGCGTGGTCTTCATCTGCGTCATTCTGAAAAAGCAGCACCTCAGTTCTTGCATAAATTCCTTCATGAGGACTCAGAGCCACACAGATGGCCTTTCGGCTTGGCTCTAAATCCAGCTTGCCAAAGTGAGAATGGACCAGCACAGACAGCCTATATACTGCACCCATTTGGAGAGAGGTCCTCAATGCAGAAACATTTTTGCTGTGCGAGGACAGACAAGGTACTCCTGCCTCTGTCCTAATCCTCTCCTGTTGCCAGTGTGGAAAGTGAATTAGTGTTAATCCCAACTCAGTAATATAAAAGAATACAGTGGAGAAACACTGCGGATGGAATTAAGAAAGCTCTATTGGTGTCCAAGTATAAAAATGAAATAAAATGATTCATTTGAAAATGTTCCAAACTTATGTAACTTATGTATTGAATTATAACAAACAAAACCACAGCTTCTGCTGTGTATGCAAAGGAACGTGTAGTGTTTATTCTCTAGACACTGAGATGGTTGCAACGATTATTTATAAAAGGCTTCCTTATATAATGACAATCCCTGTGACAGAGGGTTCACATTTTGTGCATCCCTCAGGCCACTTTGCTGCCACGTGATATCCTCATTCTTCCTCTTCTATCTTCTTGCCGTGAAACTCCCGGCTCTTTGCTCGGAGCTTGTTGACCTGCGACTCTGCAATGTCGGCCCGCTCCTCGGCTTCTTCCAGCTCATGCTGGATCTTGCGGAACTTGGAGAGGTTGACATTGGACAGCTCCTCCTGTGTGGGGAGAGGGAGTTGGTGGTGAGGAGCCTGGGGCAGGGGCTTCAATCCTCATGCGCCTGGGCCTTGAGGGGCTGTGGTGATTGCCCGCAGAAAGCACAGACCTCCTGTCTCCTATCTACCATTGCTGACCCAGAACCCTCTCAAAGACCTCCTCATCCTCCCTTATTCAGGACCTCACTGTGACAAACTGCACCAGTACACTGTTGCTCTTGAGGAACTGTTTCATCACTTGATCTTTGCATCTGTGTACTTGCTCATTTGTGCTTAGGTATCAGGGTGGTTTATCTAGATGACAAAGACCCTGAAACCCTCAATCACTGACCAATGGTATTTTCAAAATTATTAATGTCCTCAGCACTTGTGTGACACCCACAGAAAGCAACTCTTGCCCATTTTCCAAGCAGTACTTACAGCTTCCTCAGCTTGCCTCTTGTAGGATTTCACCTTCATCTGCAGCTTGTCCACCAGATCCTGAAGCCTGAGAATGTTCTTCCGGTCTTCCTCAGACTAGAGTGGTAGGTAAGCAGGAAAGAGAGAGAATTGGTTTTGCCAACGCATGAAGTTAACAATTTCCATTGGGGGCGATGTGCTGTGTGGAGGCTGTGGCAGCATAAAGAGCCTTCTACCTTACCTGGTAGGTCAGCTCCTTCACCCTTCTCTCGTACTTGCGCACACCCTTCACAGCTTCAGCGCTGCGCTTCTGCTCAGCATCTACCTCCCCTTCCAGCTCCCGCACCTGCAATGAGAAACCCATCTTTGGAGCTTCTCCAGTACCTCTCCTAGGGACATGCTCACTTGTGCACAAATACCAGCCCCACGCACCCTGGCCTCCAGCTTCTGGATTTGCTTCTTGCCTCCCTTCAGGGCCAGCTGCTCAGCCTCATCCAGACGAAGCTGCAGGTCCTTCACTGTCTGGTCCAGGTTCTTCTTCATTCTCTCTAGGTGAGCACTGGTGTCCTGCTCCTTCTTCAGCTCTTCTGCCATCATGGATGCCTAGAAAGGCAAAATAATCAAAGGCATTTTTTGACTGGAGACATTTTGGGGGAGAATGCACCCACCATCAGCAGTGAAAGGAGCCCCCATCTCACATCAGTGATGGCCTTCTTGGCCTTCTCTTCAGCATTGCGGGCTTCCTGGATGGCATCCTCCATCTCACTCTGAATTTGGGTGATGTCTGTTTCAAGCTTCTTCTTGGTGTTGATCAGACTCGTGTTCTGTCAAAGAAGGAAAATGTTTTCTCCAGTTCGTTGCAAAACAGAACACTTAGTTTAAGAACTATACTATTTAAATTTTAAGTTACAGTCTCTGTAGCTAATATTAGCACCTTCCTTCAAATGTTATCAGGTCATATACAGCTAGACAACAGAGTGAAGCACTCCTGAATTCTAAGGCAATCCTACTCGCTTAGCTATAATCCCATTCTTTGTATAAGGGTAATAACTGTGATTTAGGCTAAGATACAATCCCTTAATAGAAGGGTTTACGATTTAAGAACTTACACATGAAAAATCAGGAAAGAAAAACAAATGATGGATCATAAGATTTTGAAATGGGACAGTCTTAATGAGACAGTGAAAATGATGATCAAGGCACCTCTTGTTATGACAAAAAAGAATTCCAATTCTTTTTCCTACAGAATATCTACTTAACACTAAAGAACAGCTTAGGACAATAATGTATCTCTTTATGCACTATTTACACAGTATTTTCCATCAATGCCTATTTATGGTATTTTCATCCAAGAATCTAACCTGAGTGTGGAGGAGCTGAACTCTCTCACTTGCATCCATCAGTTCCTGCTCAGCCACTTTCCTTGACCGCTCCGTCTGCTCCAGGGCTGCCCGCAGCTCCTCAATCTCAGCCTGTAACAGGTTTGCCCTGCGCTCCACCATGGCCACCTGCTCCTTCAGGTCTTCCTGTGTCCTGAGAGCATCATCCAAGTGTATCTGGGTATCCTGTATGAGAGAAAAGAAAAATAAGGTGGCACAGCACTGTTGGACAATGGCAATTACTGCCATTCTATAATAATTTAGATATGTAACAATTATATCAACATAATCTCCTATGAAGTAAGGTTGAGAGTTGGGGCTGTTCAACCTAAAGAAGAGAAGGCTCTAGGGAGACTTTAGAGAAGCTTTTCAATACTTAAAGGAGACATAAAAAAGATGGCCAGAACTTTTGCTTAGTCAGATAACGACAGAACAAAAGGGAATGTTTTTAAACTAAAAGAGGGGAGATTTAGATTAGATGTTAGAAAGAAATTCTTCACTCCGAGAATGGTGAGGTATTGGAATAGGTTGCCCATAGAGGTTGTGGATGCCCCATCCCTGGAGGTGTTCAAGACGAGGTTGGATGAGGCCCTGGGAGACATGATCTAGTGGGTGGCATACCTGACTATGGCAGGGAGGTTGGAACTAGTTGACCTTTAAGGTTCCTTCCAACCCATTCTATGATTCCATAATAATGTCACACAAGATAACTACATTCACATAATTAACTTTACATACTTTGAGAACTCCTTGTGTCTTTGCTGTGACTTGACTATCCATCCCTTACCTCAGCTGGGCTAGCAGCGTGCTGGAGCTTGCCACCACAATGTCTCATAACCACTGTCATACCACCCCCAGGCTTGTCTGTCAAGCCTGGTTTTGTCCCTTTACCCCTTCAAATCTAGTTTAAAGCCCTATCAATGAGCCCTGCTAAATCCTGACCAAAGATCCTTTTCCAAAGGCTTGGAGCTCAGGTATTGATTTGCTGGCTGTTCCTGTTCTTTGCCTCATTATTCCCTGCCTCTGGGGGGATAGAGGAAAATACCACCTGTGCTCCCGATCTTTAACCTCCTTAACAAGTTTTCCTAAGACCCTGAAGTCTCTTTTGATTTCCTTCAGACTTCTTCTTGGAGGTTCATCACTGTCTACCTGCCTATTTTCACATAGGTGTAGAACTAATACTGTACCAGATATTTTTTTAGCAATGTCAGAAAGAGGTGAGCATGTTTGGTTTTGCCATACCTTGAGCACTCCCTGTGTGTTTCTCAGGTTCTTTTGTGCCTCTGCAGCCACACGGTTGGCATGGCTCAGCTGGATCTCCATTTCATTCAGGTCTCCCTCCATCTTCTTCTTCAGCCGCAGGGCTTCATTCCTGCTCCTGATCTCAGCATCCAGGGTGCTTTGCATGGACTCCACAATTCTGAGGTGATTTCTCTTCAGCTGGTCGATTTCCTCATCTTTCTCTGCTATCTTCCTGTCAATCTCAGACTTGGCCTGGTTGAGCTCCAGTTGGAGGCGCAGGATTTTCCCCTCTTCGTGTTCTAGAGAGGCCTGAATAACAAAGAAACAGGATTTTAAAATCCTTTTAAAATGCTTCTTCCTACAGTTATCTTCCAAATTATGTCTTATAAAAGAAAAGGAAAGGGACTACTTTACTGTGGATGATGTACATACTGAGGCTAGACCTCCAGACCCAGTAGAAACAAAGAAATGACATTTGTTTGAAAGTCCCAAGCTTTTATCATTCACACTGTTCCAAAGTACTCCACTCTGGAAATTAATGTTTATGGGCATGTACCTCAGCTTCCTCCAAGGCAGCCTGGATTTCAGATTTCTCTTGCTCAATCTGTTTCTTGACTTTCTCCAGCTCGTGGATCGCCTTTCCTCCCTCTGCAATCTGCTCCGTGAGGTCAGAAATCTCCTCTGTAGGGAAGGGTGAAACAAGGCATGGTCAGACATAGGGCATAAAGGAAGGAAAAGACCATACCAGCCACACCAACGTGACAGGTACCCTTGCAGACTTGTGGGCAAGAACCTTTGTGGAGTGGAGGACAGGCTGGCTTGTGGGAAAGCCCGGCCAGCAGCAGAAAGCCACGGACTTACGCTGCAAGTTCTTGTTCTCACGCTTCAGCGTTTCCAGGTGGTCCAGGGACTCCTCATAGGCATTCTTCATCTTAAACAGCTCCGTACTGAGAGAGCGAGACTCCTTCTGGGAAGCTTCCAGCTCAGCCTGTGTTTCCTCGTACTTCTGCTTCCACTCTGCCAGGATCTGAGGAGCAACAAGGCGTGAGTATGGATGTGGCAATTGTGAGGGCATGCTCTGCCCAGGAAGCACAGGGTCAGAGGCCAGAATACCTTGTCAAAGTTCTTCTGCTTCTTGTCCAGAGCTGCACAGGCAGCATTTGATCGCTCCACGTCAATCATCAGGTCTTCCACCTCGTTCTGCAGCCTCTGCTTTGTCTTTTCCAGGGAAGCACATTTGGCGTTGACAGCTTCAACGTGTTCCTCTGCATCCTGCAGGCGCTGTGCCAGCTTCTTCCTGGGAAGGGATAAGCACAGCTAATGGCTTCAGAGCAAAAGGTCTATGGCTGATGGGCTTTTTACAAGAGCACATTTTCCCTCTTCACTGTATATGGATGCACAGCACAGACATTGGAAGCAATCTCTAAATCATCCATTGTCTTCCCAGTTCTGTTTCCCATGCTTCAACAGTTGTGCCCTCTGTGCCTACAATCCTCAAGGTGTTTGTACCATACTCTGGACTAGTGAAATATTCTGCTTTACATCTGTCTAATATTTCTTTCACAGGGTATAGTTTACCTCAGACCATTGCACTGCTCTAAAGCGCAGCCTCCTTTTATTTTATGACAAAATCACATTTGTCTGTTCATATTTGCCGCATTAGACTTTTCTTTTTTAATCTTTCCCAACTTGCCCACATACTTGGCCTCCTCCAGCTCCTCCGTGCGCTGAATAGCATCCGTCTCATATTTGGTTCTCCACTGGGCCACTTCGCTGTTGGCTTTGGACAAGGCACGCTGCAGCTCTCCCTTGGCTTCCTGCTCCTCCTCATATTGTTCCCGGAGCAAGTCACAGTCGTGGCGAGCAGACTGCAAGGCGTGGGCCAAGGCGTTCTTGGCCTGGGGGAAAAATAGTAGTGGAGAAAGGAATAGTAATATCGTGGAGAATCTCTTAGAATGAATGAATTTAACACTTCAAATGCAACCACTGGAAAGGTCGAGATATTTGCAGTGAAGGCTGGAGGACAAAATCCGTTAATCATATTCATAGAAACATGGAATCATTTAGGTTGGAAAAGACCTCTAAGATCATCTACTCCAACCTTTAACCTAGCACTGCTGAGTCCACCATGGAACCATGTCACTAAGCTCCACATCTACACGCTTCTTGAAGACCTCCAGGGATGGTGGCTCAACTGCTTCCCTGGGCAGCCTGTTCCAGTGTCCCACAAACCTTTCAGTGAAGAAATTTCTCCTAATATCCAACTTAAACCTCCCCTGACACAACCTGATGTCATTTGCTCTTGTGTTATCACTTGGTGCTTGGGAGAAGAGCCCCATCCCCACCTTGCTATAGCTTCCTTAGGCTCCTATAGGAGTGCGATCAGGTCTCCCCTGAGCGTCCTTTTCTCCAGGCTAAACAACCCCAGTTCCCTCAGCTGCTCCTCGTAAAACTTGTTCTCTAGATCCTTCACCAGCTTCGTTGCCCTTCTTTGCACGTGCTCCAGCACCTCAGTGTCCTTCCTATAGTGAGGGGCCCAAAACTGAAGACAGTATTCGAGGTGTGGACTCATCAAAGCCAAGTTCAGAGGGTCAATCGCTTCCCTTGTCCTGCTGGCCACTGTATTTCTGATACAAGCCAAGATGCTCTTGGCCTTCTTGGCCACCTGAACACACTGCTGGCTCATACTCAGCTGGCTATCAACCAATACTGCAAGCTCCCTTTCCGCCAGGCAGCTTTCCAGCCACTCTTCCCTCAGCCTATAGTATCGCATGGTGTTGTTGTGCCCCAAGTGCAGGTTCAGTAGGGCCCTGTCCCTAGTTGGCTTGCTCACCAGCTGTGTCAGGAAGTTATCTTCTACACACTCTAGAATCCTCCTGATCTGTTTCCTCCCTGCCGTGTTGTATGTCCAGCAGATATCTGGTAAATTGAAGTTGCCCATGAGAACAAGAGCTAGCAATTGTAATACTTCTGCCAGCTGCTTGTAGACTACTCCCTTTTCCCATTGTAGTCCCTTTCCCCATAACTTCAATGTGTGAAGTTAAGTATGTTTTCACAGGCCAACTTGAAGAAAAGACATCACCTTTATCTCTTCCTCTAAGTGCCTTTTGAGTTCCTCAATCTGCTGATTGAATGCCTGCTTGCTTCGAGACAGCTGAGAAATCTGAGAATCTTTCTCCTCCACCTGGCGTGAATATTCACCTAGGGAAGCATATAGAAATGAAAAGTTTAATTGTCACTTGTGACCAAAACCAAACCTTTTTAGTATGCTCTCCCATTCCACAACAGAGATGAAGCTTTCTCACCTGATTCTGTCTGCAGACGAGCTCTTTGAGCACTGAGGTCATTGATCATGCGCTGGTGCTCCTCCTCCTTTGTCTTTATCTCACTCAGCTGGTCTTCTAGAGTACGACACATTTTCTCTAGGTTTGCCTATGGAGATGATGAGGTATGAAAGAAGATAAATATGTGACTCCTCATCATTCTGAACAACAGGATTCCCAACAGAAAATTGTAGCCAAAAGTGAAAGCTATATCATGCTCATTGGTGCCCTGAGATTACAAATACAGTCCTAAACAGAGACATATATTGTAACCTGGCCATATTTTGAATAAGATATAATTACACAATATTTATTTTCCAGATATCTACAATGTGTTCTGTACCTTAGCTTTGGAGACAGACTCCATGTTACTGGCCAAGTCATCTATCTCCATCTTCAGCTCACTCTTCTCCTTCTCCAGCTTCTGCTTGACTCGTTGCAGGTTGTCGATCTGCTCCCCAAGCTCAGCTGTGCTGTCTGCGTGCTTCTTCCGCAGGGCGGCAGCTGTGGCTTCGTGCTGCAGCGTGGCCTCTTCGAGGTCGCGGCGCATCTTCTGAAATTCTGCCTCACGCTTCTTGTTCATCTCAACCTGAGCTGCTGTAGCCCCTCCTGCTTCTTCCAGGCGCTCGCTGATCTCCTCCAGCTCCCTGGAGAGGTCAGCACGGTGCTTCTCTGCTTTTGCCCGAGAGGTTCGCTCTGCCTCAATTTCCTCCTCCAGTTCCTCGATACGGGCCTGGGGAAAATGCAAGACCCTTCACACCCATGCCCTCCTTGTACTGATGTCCTTCTGAAGGGCGGAAGGGAAGGACCAGAGACTTGCCTGCAGCTCCTTGATCTTCTTCTGTAATTGCATGCCCAGGGCTTGCTCATCTTCAATTTTACTCTGGATCTGGCTGATTTCAAAGTCTTTCCTTTGCACAAAGCATACAGAATCACAGTGTTAACACCTGAATAAAACTACCTAATAAATGCACCTGACCCACACTCAGGTGTCTCACAACCACACTTACTTTTTCAGTTTCTCATCCAGCTGCTGCTTATCATTTTCCAAATCCATTATGGTATCTTGGGCCAGCTTCAGGTCTCCCTCAAGTTTCCTCTTAGCCCTTTCAAGGTCCATGCGCAGTTTCTTCTCTTGCTCCAGGGACCCTTCCAGCTAAACACAACAACACCATCAATGCCAGGCAGGTCGAACTCCATACCTGTCCTGTCTTGCTGGAGGCACATGTGCTTACATCATCCACTTGCTGCTCCAGCTTGGTTTTTGCTTTGGTCAATGTATTGACTTTGTCCTCTTCGGCCTGCAGGTCGTCCAGTGTCTGCTGGTGGGCCTCTTGGAGGGCTTTCTTCTCTTTTGTCAGCTTGGCTATGGTCTCATCCAGAGCTGCCATTTCCTCTGTGAGATTTTTCACCTTTGATGAGAAGGGAGCAAGTGTAATTAAAATGAGTAGGTACAAGACTCCCATAATAGCACAGTGTGAGTGACGTCTTCTGCCTCATACCTTGTTTTCGGTGGCATGTTTTTCCTTTTCAACCTTGGCCAATGTTAACTCCAAGTCATCAATGTCTTTCTTCAGCTCTGAACATTCATCCTCCAGTTTCCTCTTCTTGGCTGTCAGCTCAGCATTAATTTCTTCCTCATCCTCGGCCCTTTCTGTCACCTCCTTAATTTTGGCTTCCAGCTGGATTTTAGTTTTGATGAGCTGATCACATCTTTCTTCAGCATCAGCTAAAGCATCAGCTTCCTGGTGGGAAAATACAATTGTGTTTGAACATTTCTTCTTTTAATGCAGAAGAAATGTTATTTAATATTCAAGGAATAGATTAGCAAGACTCTTAGGATTACTTTTTGGGAAATGGATATTGTGCATTTACAATATGAATTAGAAATTTTCAATTACTTTATTTTTTTCAGACCTTTTGGAACACCAGATATGGTGTTTTACTTTCTTTATTTCATGTATGGCAGTAGGTTATCAGGTTTAATTTACATTGTCTATTTGAAAGTGATTGTAATATATCAGTCACCATTAGTTTCCAATTATTAGGACTGTCAATTTTGAATTTCTGTGGATGTACTGAGAAATGTAAATACTTTCACTTTGTTTATCCATCATTGAGAAACTATTTGCAATTTTCTGGTAAATTTTCTAATGTGCACTAAGCAGCCTTCTCTGTAAACACTGAGAATGTGTTTGAGATTAACATCAGTAGATGACTGATTGCATGAGAGTTGGTTATCTGAACTCCAAGAGATTGATACACAGCTGTCAGTCAGTGTACACTAAACATCATACATCTTTCCCTGAATAGACATTCAACTCAAGGATGTTGTCTAAATGATGCTTAAGATTTTGAGACCGGATGGCATTGGAGACAAATACATAATGCTTTCAGTTGTGTCATGGGATGTATTGGTCATCTATGTCTTCTCGGATCAGTAGCTACAGGAACTCAGGAGATATGCCATAATAAATGGCAGCAAGCTCTTCATATGGATAATTGAATTAAGGCATAATAGTTGGTCAATAGAATGATTGCCCCTACTCTACCAGGTACATAGCAAAGACAATAATGATGCTTTATGACATGAACTTACATGGAGATTTGTACTTGTAGGCATAAAGAATAAGATTTGAAACTAATTGTCAAGCTGGACCTCCACTTTTTAACAGCAACACTGAATGTGGAAATAATGTGGCCTGAATTTTACCTCCAGTTATATGCTATTCAGCTTGCAATATTTACTAAGGTTGTTTAGAGTGCAGTGTGAGTATTATGTACTCTGAAGGAAGGGTTAGGTCAAATTTAATAATTTCTCTGTATAAATAAATTAATTAATGTTGCTCACAGCCTGCACTTGGAGCTGCAGATCATTTTTCTCCTGCACCAGCTTCACCATTTTCTCCTCCAGCTCCTTTCTCTTTGTCTCAGACTTTGCAAGCTCTTCCTTGGTTTTCTCAAACTCTTCCTTCATGTTGGCCATCTCCTTCTCAGATTCTGCACTCTTCAGCAAGGGCTTGATCTTGAAGAACAGCTTCATCCAGGGCCAGTGCTTGACATTCATGAATGCACGAACGTTGTACTGGATGCAGAAGATGGACTCCCTGAAGCATAATTAAATTATACATTGATTATTTTCAGTGTGATGAATGGTGACGCTTCCCCCCACAGGACAGTGATTCAAACAGAAGATGAGCAATATCTACCTCCTCTCCACCATTCTCTGGTACTCCACTCTCATCAGGAAGCCTCTGCACCTGGCCTGTGTGCGAGTGATGAGCTGTGCCAGCTTCTCATCCCTCATCTCCTCCAGGAGCCCCAGCAGCCCAGCTTTGAAGAACACCTTGAGAAAGGGAATGTTGCAACACATCACTGCCAGGTAGAACAAAGCACAGGCATATAGCGATTGAGTCAGGAAGAGTTTGTACCTTGGTGTGACCAAATTTGTACTGGGTGTGATCCACATCAATTGACCCCAGAAGCTTCTCAGAAGCCTTTTTGCTATCAATGAACTGTCCCTCTGGGATAGCACTGGCATTAAGCACCTTGTACCTGTGAAAAGCAAAACAGGAAGATAAAGCTGATCTTCCCAAATTTTGACATTACTTAAAATCATGCTAAAAGGTAAAGTATTCTTACCTCTGTTTAAAGTCTGCATAGAGGACTCTGCTGGGGAATCCTTTTCTGCAAATCCTAATCCCTTCCAGCACACCATTACAGCGCAGCTGGTGTAGTACCAGTTCATGTTCCATAGCACCTAAGCATTTATTGCACAAATCAGTTTTCAGTACCGAATGGATGTATCAGAGGAAAATCTCTTTCTGCTGGACCATCTTACCAGGTGTTTTAGTTTCATTTGGGATGATGCAACGAACAAAATGAGGGTGAGTACTCCGTAGGTTGGTCATCAGTTTGTTTAGGTTCTCCTGTGGGATAATGTGCAGAAGTTTAGATTAAAACTTTTTACTTTTGCACATTCTGTATCTAGCCATAATGAGTCTAATATAATGAATCTTAGGAGTAGGCAAGTAAGCAAGTTTCAAATCCAGAATTTAGATTTAATCAATCCTTCTGCATACGTAGTTATTCTTATTAAAAGAAAGTTTAAAATTCTGCACCTTAATCTGGAAGAAATGAAAAGCTACTATATCAAAATTTTAACACAAGCCTTAATTATTATTTTTATTACATCACAATGTGTGTTAAAAAAAAGTTCTTCACAAAGAACTTAAGTGGCATTTTGAAAGAAATTCAGGGGGTAAACTGAAAAGTGCTTGAAACATTTAATAAGTGTGAACAGAAAAAAAAGAGGAAAAGGCAGTGGATAATTTCTACCCATTTTATAGATATTGTTGTTTCATCATAAAACTCAAGTTGTGAGAAGAATGGAAGTTCAGATAGTTCAGAGATGAAACTATGTTCATGTCACTCTAGTGGCAATGAAATTCATACTTTACCCGGAAAAGAGCTGAGACAGTCTGGAAAGATGATCCCTTCTTCTTGCCACCTTTCTTGCCACCACTAGCACCACCACCACTAGCCTCTTCAAAAACAAATGCATCTTTTATTACTATCTTTTGGGGGTTAATCTTCACATATTATAAACGTGGAAACATCAGAATTTTAGAAAACTGACCTGCTTCTGCTCCACCATAGTTGGCAAAGAGTAAGGCCAGTGTCTTCACTGATGATTTCTGGTACAACCCAATGACAGTTTCGTTCAGGGGGTCCTTGTTCTTCTCAAGCCAGCCAGAGATGTTGTAGTCCACTGTGCCAGCATAATGCACCAGGGAGAAGTGGGCCTCGGCCTTGCCTTTGGCAGGCTTGGGCTTCTGGAAATTGCTGGACTTGCCCAGATGCTGGTCATAGAGCTTGTTCTTGAAAGAGGTGTCAGTTGCCTTGGGGAACATGCACTCCTCTTCCAGGATAGAAAAGATGCCCATGGGCTTGAAGATATTACAATACAGAAATGAGAATGTCTATATGACCAACACTTGGTCTTAAAGACAGTATAGTAAAAGACAGGAAGCTGAGGAACAATAGAAACACCTTGATCTGAACAGAATTTGCTTCTAAAAAGTGAACTTAAATGAACTGTGGTTCACCTGCTTGACTCTTTGGCACAGTGATTCAGGATTTTTATTTTTTATTTTTATACGTAAAAAGTCAAATTAATAAATCAGGGAGACAAACAATGACTGTGTTTAAAAATGTCTTTCACAGGTATGTCTATTGTATATTTACTTCACTTTTATACTTTTAACCAGCTCCCTAAATTACACAGAACTGCAAGAAATGCCTTTCTTTTTCTTGTACTACAAGGACAGACACAAAATGTATTGACCTTTATTTACTTTACTATGAACCACCAAGAAAAAATGTATTGTCCAGATAAAATCATTCAAGAACCTTAACAAAATATAATTATTTTACATTAGGATTTGCTCTATATTTTTGAAATAATGTCTTTCAATAGAGCAAGCAGAGACATCTTTCATACAGAGATAGGTGAGGGATGTTTTCCATAGTTATTTGTGGACTTTGTAATATCTCTAAGGTAAAATAACCAACTGTAGAGGTCAAGAGATATTTCAGTGACTAAAATTGAATATATGGAATTAAACATGAAAGAAAGTTTTGTTTTTTTTTTTAAGAAACAGTTAATCTCTAAAGATGAGCTTTTGAAAATGCAAGACATTTTGAATTAGAAATTTACCTTTTCAATGAGTTCAATGCAAGCAGCCAGGTCCATCCCAAAATCAATGAATTCCCATTCAATTCCTTCCTTCTTGTACTCCTCCTGCTCCAGCACGAACATGTGGTGGTTGAAGAACTGTTGCAGTTTCTCATTGGTGAAGTTGATGCACAGCTGCTCCAGGCTGTTGAACTTCCCAGTGTAAAAAGAAAAAAACGCCAGTTGTCAAGATGCCAGATTTTTTAGTCATTCTTAATCCTTTATACATCTCTCCAGTTAAAACAGAATTCTATTATTAGGGCTGTATCATAGCAGGACCTATATGCAGGTCTCCAAAGAAATACCTATGTAATGAGAATGGAAAATTTTCCAGAGCAAATATTCCTAGTAAATCTCCTAAAATTCATAAATTGCTTCATCATTTCTTTGTTCAGCCTAAAATATGACTGTATGTCCTGGCCTTCAGTTTTAATTACTCAATCTCTCTGATCAAACATTTATCCAGTCATTTATTGGTCTTTTAAAATATTTACTCATCTTTAACCTATTATATATTTGTCACTGGATTTCCAAATCCTAATTCTAAAAAGAGATCCTAGTTCTAAGGAGATAAAGGAGCTCCCTATATACACTTACATATACATATATGTATGCAGAATTTTAAAAAAAATCTTTAACAAGACTCTAACATAAATCTTAAAATGTTAGTGCATATAGAATTGTAACTGCTACTTCTATACAGACAACATAGTTCTGTTCTTATACTAATGAGGCTTCAGAGGATTTTGCTCTGTTCTACAAAAGATTCCTCTCCCCTCCCCCCCCCCCAAAAATACAAAACAATTAGTATGCTAATTCTTCCAAATAATAGTGCTTGGTAATCTCACTCAAAAGCAGGCCTCAGACATGTATTCCTTACATCAAAGATCTCAAAGCCAGCGATGTCCAGGACACCAATGAAGTACTGTCTGGGTTGCTTTGTATCTAGTTGTTGATTGATGCGAACAACCATCCATAAGAACATCTTCTCATAGACAGCCTTTGCCAGAGCACCCACTGAATTGTTCACCTAAAACAAAGAAGAATGCAGCAGGAAAAAAAAAAAAAAAAAGAGAGAGAGAAAGATAGTAAAGGACACAAGAGCAAGATAGTAAATGACACCAGCCAGAAGTTCCCAGTTACCAACTGTTTGCTACCTGCTGCACAGTTTGACCCTTGGTCACATATTCATTCCCAACCTTGACTCGGGGGTAACAGAGGGCTTTGAGCAAGTCAGCTGAGTTCAGACCCATCAGGTAGGCAGCCTTGTCAGCAACTAAGTAGCAGGAGAAGGAGACAAAAAAATCAAGTCGAACAAGACATGCAGCATTTTGAGTGATAAAATCCTTCTGGAGCAACTGCCATATCAGATTCTGCTTACTGTATCTCAGGGAAAGTATGGCAGTCATTAAAATAAAATTCATCCTTGTTTCAAAGGCCATTCAGAGCAGAACACCTAAACGGTATTTGTGTTTTTTGAAAATCTTCCCCAAAGTATCAAGAAACAAAGTCTTTACTAAAAATTCACCCTGAAAGGTGCAGTTTATCAGTTCAATCCACAGCTAATTGATATCTATATCAAAAAAAACAAACCAACCCAAACAAACAAACAAAAAAAACCCCACCAAAGCGTTATCGAGATGACTGCCTGAGTGTAAACCAAAAATATACTTTATGCATTTAAGGTCCCTGCAGATTTCTCTGACAGTAGATGTAAACTTGAAGGGGAATACATTCTGAAATTACAGGCAAGAATTAGAGTTGCCACTTTCTGGAGACTGCTAGTTATAGTCATCAAAAAAAGGCAGACATATTCATTCATTCAGGGTCAAAACCTCAAAATCCAGTCCTGAAGCTGGCCATCTACGAACATTCTTTGGAAGAAGGCAGGGATCAGTCTTTTTAAACATACCTGCATTATACAACATACAAGTGATTATGTAATCAGCAGAGAAACAGAAAGTCAGTTCTTCCCCAGCCTAATCTACCTATGTTTCACTTAGACCAATGCTCAAATAATTCCACTATGCAGTGATAACTTATGGGTTTGAATGTTCAAAAGAGAAGAAAGAAATTAAAGGAGAGTTCCATTTTTCCTGGGAAAAATATCTAACTAATATCTGGTTTATACACAGTGAATTTAATGCCTCGGTTTTCTTTAAAAAAGAAACTGCAAATATATTTTATGAAAAATCTTCTTGTCAGTGGGTCTCTAATGCAAGCACACCAAGTGGGTTGTGCTATCCTAAACTGTGATAGTCCAGGAGAGAATTAATAGTCATAATTTAATATTTTATGTTTTTTAAATTTTAATATTTAATATTTTATACTTCAAACAAAGATCAGGTAGCCATTGAAAAATGAGTATGCTTTGGATGGCAGTTTCATACTAGCTCCACTTGGTAGTAGCTCCACCTAAAGACTTGTTTTTTTTACACGTTTCAATTGCTCTTCTACCATCTTTCAAAGACAGAGTTATTGCTATTGCTTCTAGGTCAACAACAGACTTTGCTAATACCTTCTGTGCCATCTGGCTCTGCCTGCTCTTCTCTTTGTTTCTGCTTAAACTTCAGGTTGCCGTAGTGCATGACAGCTCCTGTCAGCTTGTAAATGGCCACCTTTTCATCAGCAGTAAAGCCCAGGATGTCAATGGCACTCTACAATCGAAACAATGAAATAAAGCTTTGTCAGGGAGACATTACCATAGATACAACATTTTACTTATGTACGTAATTTTACATGTTACTTATTTTACAGGTTACTCATTTTACATATTACTTACGTCTGTAGCCATCAACTCCTCCTGGTCATTAATGCTGGCAACAGTGATCTCACCTTGACTCACAAAGTGATAGTCATATGGATTAGTGGTAATTAGAAGCATGTCTGAAAGTAAGAAAAGGGGATGCACAGGCTTAGTTTAGTCAAGTGTGTAATAGTGTGAGCTGATGTTCAGCAACCTTCTCCAAGTCTTTGGTCATTCTTCCTACCAATCAGCTCTGGCTTCTTGTTGGACATGATCTGATAAAATATGTGGTAGCTTCTTTCTGCTTTGAGCTGGAAGGTGACTCTGGACTTCTCCAGCAGATCTGGAAGGAAAATATAGTTAGAAACAAGAAGAAACAAAATAAAAAGCAAAAAATAAAGGAGGGAGAAGGTGTGAAGAAAAAAGCAAATGGCAGATAAACAGTGGGATGAAAAGGATAGATGGATATGAATAGATGAGTGGGGTGGATGGATTGTGAACACTTCAGGAAGGTGTCTTACATGTTTCAATATCAGCAGAAGCTAGTTTTCCTGTGGCACCAAAGTGAATTCTGATGAATTTACCCTTTAAATTAATAAAAATTATCTTAAAATTTATGTCATAAAAATATATCTGAAACAGTGAGTTTTGCCATTTATTCTACTGAGCACAGATTTTCTTAAGAGACATTTTCTTAAGAATTAGGTATATTTCCACCATTAAGATAAGGTCTTCTTTTAAATTTTTGCCCACGAAAATAACCAATAGGGTCACATATGTATATTTAATGTATGCTGAACATAGAAAAGAATGAGTGGATTTCATTAGGCCATTTATATCTTATTCCAAAGTTTTCTAATTATATCCTGCCTAGAGATAGAAGCCATCTGAAAGATACTGGAAATATCCATTTAACTTGTTCTGCTGCTTAAATCTGTCTTGGTTTCAAATAAGTGTTTTTAATTGGGATTAATTCAATTTCATATGAAACAAAAATATTATTCAGGTAGAAACTTCCTTCTTTCCTCCCTCCCTCCCTTCCTTCCTCCCTTCCTCCTTTTCTTCCTTCCTTTTGCCTGTTTGTCTGTCTTGTAGAAAATGAACAGAAAGATGAGTGAATGTAAAAAAATAGTTTAAAATTACTGCACAGTACAGGAGAAAGAGCCTGTGATCTGTTATTTTAATATGTACCCCAATACAAAACACTATATATATATGTACTTCTTAGAATCACTTTTTTTTTCGAGCTTTGAATAATTAACTTCAGGGTAAGTGTTAAAGTTGTGATAAGGAAATTCAGTCTCACCCTTGTAAACCCCCATGGCTGAACAACAAGAAAGGACGATCGCCATAAACTCCTGTTTATTATTTTTCAGAAAATATTTGGTTAAGCAAAACTTACAAAGCGCGAGGAGTTGTCATTCCTCACAGTCTTGGCATTTCCAAATGCCTCCAGCAGTGGGTTGGCGCTGATGATTTGATCCTCAAGTGTTCCCTACAGGACAATAATAATTCCTAGTTATACTTTTCAAAAATGAGGAGCAGAGGAAAGCATTTATTCAAGTGATTTTAATTCATTTTTTAATTCAATTCACCACTTTGATTCAATTTACCTGCATTTTGCCAGACTGCTCCTCCTTCTTCTTCTCCCCACTAGCTGCAATTGTTGCAAAGTACTGGATGACACGCTTTGTGTTCACAGTCTTCCCTGCACCAGATTCTCCACTGTCAAAACAGAGAACCAGAGAGCATGAGGTCAGGCAGCAGGTTCTGGGCACATGGTACCCCACAGGGACCCAAGCAGAGGGCATACATACGTGATCAGGATTGACTGATTCTCACGGTCTGTGAAAGAGGCAGAGATACAGAACATAATGAACAACAGTAAAGAATGGAATGTAGTCAGGTAAGTTTAAGTGAATTAAAATTTAACATCACTTGTGTCAAGTACAAAGATTAACTGACAGGAAATTCAGATCTGATCGGGATTACTTTTAATCCATGTAAATAATAATAAAAAAGTGGGGTAGGATAGAAAAATGTTTTCCTCTGATTCAGTTTTCCTTTCAATACTTCCTTTGCTATTTTCAACTATGTGCTGGAAGCTTGACTTAAAAAATAAACAAACAAACAAACAAAGGCAAAAAAAGCACCACACACTGAGTGCAGGGGTGCCTTTCATTTCAAATAGGAGAAACAATGTTGTGAAGATAGTAGAACTCTCAATAGTATGGATCAGAACCATGAAAGCTTTGAAAAAATCATATTTCTGAGATGGAATATCACACAACCACAGAATGCTTGAGGTTGGAAGATTAATCACCAGCCAGCCTGTTCAAACATGGCCACCTAGAGCAGGTTGCCCAGGATCATGTCCAGAGAGCTCCAAGGAGGAAGACTCCACAACCTCTCCATGAAACTGTTTCCAGTGTTCAGTTACCTGAAGCAGAGAAGTGTTTCTTAACATTCAGAGAGAACCTAATGTGTTTCAGTTTGTGCCGTTACCTCTCGTCTGTGTCATTGCCTCCTGTCCTGTCAGTAGGAAATATTGAAAAAAAAGGCTGACTCTGTCTATTTTGCATTCTCTCTTCAGGTATTTAAAGACATTGGGTAGATTCCCCCCTTGAGCTTTCTCTTCTTTAGGCTGAAGAGTCCCAGCTCCCTCAGCCTTTTCCTATATGAGAGGTGCTCCAGTCCCTTCATCACATTCATGGCCCTTCAAGGACTTTCTCCAGTATGTTTGTGCCTTTCTTGTAGTGGGGAGCCCAGAACTGCCCACAGTACTTCAGGAGTGGCCTCACCAGTGCTGAGCAGAGGGGAAAGATCACTTCCCACAACCCGCTGGTAATGCCTTGCCCAGGATACCTTTAGCCTTCTTTGTGGAAAGAGAACACTGCTGGCACATGTTGAAGAGAATTCTCCCTTCAGCGAATTTCATCGAACAATCACTCTAAGACAGCTGGAGTCACTCACCAGTCAGCATGAACTGATAGGCATTGTCAGAGATGGAGAAGATGTGTGGAGGGGCCTCCTGGCGCTTTTTGCCTCGGTAGGCCAACACCACCTCCGGGTTGTACACCGGCAGCCACTTGTAGGGGTTGACAGTGACACAGAAGAGACCCGAGTAGGTCTACGAGGAAGGGAGACAGCACGTTGGCTTCTGCTCAGCCTGGCACAGCAGGCCTTCCAGCTACCCAAAGGAAGACAGCTGCTGGTACTTACATAGATCATCCAGGCTGCATAACGCTCTTTGAGGTTGTACAGCACAGCGGGTTCGTGGAGGTGGGTCATCATGGCCATGTCCTCGATTTTATCATATTTGGGAGGATTCATGGAGAAGATTTGATCTTCCTTCACGGTCAGAGTCTGCCAAGGAAATGAAAGAGCTGTGTATGTCAGCTTACAGCCCAGAGTGGGAATCAAATGGTGTCTTTCAGCCTTGTTTTTCACTCACCTCTCCAGCTTCAGTCTTGACAGTGACCTTCCCTGATTCTTTGCTCTGGATTGTCCCTTTCACAAAAGATTCCTTGGGATGGGCCACAAAGACAGATGACTTGGCATCAAAAGGCTTGTTCTGAGCTTCAATTCTTTCCTTTTCTGACTTTCGGAGGTAGGGAGCTGCCTCCCCAAAGGCAGCCATCTCAGCATCTGGAGAAGTCATATCTGCACTTCACTGAAAGCACGTCAGCAGAAGACTCTAATGGGGAGAAGTAATATGGCACTGATTATTTAAGGCGATTCTGTGAGATTGGAAAAGATTTTATATCCTGTAGCTTGGTTTCTCTTTCAGGGTAGGTCTTGTGAAATTTTAATACTCTGGTATAATTTGATTTATTTATACATTTGTCATTCTTAAGTACAATATCTAAATAATCTCATCCCCAAAGTCTTGACTTGACGATACAAAATTCAAGCACTGAAATTGAAATTGCCATGACTGTATGAAACTCCCAAATAAATACTTCCTTAAAAAAAAATCCAGGAACAGGTGAATTCTCAAAACTTTAATAAAATAAGAGTACTTTTTTAAATGCTTTGTTGAACATGTGAATAGCTAAGTTAGCCAACTGCACTTGAAAATTCTCCAGCTACATTAGTGAAATTCATTCCCTCTGTTCAATGTTTAAAAAGTCTCTTTTTTTTTGGACCTGGATTAAGAATATGGGTACCTAAGAAAGCTTTGACATTTTACAAAGATGGTTAGAATCTCTATATGCTCAGATAGTTTATTAATTCATACATTCTGAGGTAGGATGTACAATTTTGCACTTTTTCCTCCTTTGTTCATCTTAGTCCTGTTCTGTTCCTGCCACAACAATGATGTGAAGCCAGCATGCCTCACTCCCTGTTTGGTCAGTTAAGTAAAGTGAAGAATATTCCCATGGGAATTTTCTGGTCTTACATCAGTTGTCAGAAGATTCAAACACAGCCACCTGAAAACCTTACCAGCTGTGGGTACCCCACCACCTGCCTACTGTAATCACGCTGGTTTTGATTATAAGGTGAAACAGTGACCATTCATGCAGCCATACAGAAATCCCACCCAAAAAGATCTTTCTCTGCCCTCTAAGAATTAATAAATCAAATTCTTACCTCTCGTGACACCAGGTTGGTGGCTTGCACCCTGGCAGCTGGTCAGTACTGCAAAACACAAATGGCAATTCCCTACTTGCTGCTGCACAGAATTCCAGAGTGAAAATGTGCAGGTGTCTTGAAAGCAGATTTAAAACTTGAGCTGAGAAGTTGAGTCCACTCCTGGAAACAAGCACTAGAGGCACAAGAAACGTTGTGGCATATAAAGCTCTTCCTGCAAGCCTGCAGACCCCATACACTTACCTTGAAGCTTTCCGTGGAGACAGGGCAGACTTGCTGCAGGGACATTTTATACGATCTCATTTGCAGATGCTGCAGATGCCTACTCTTTCTTCGGTCAAAAAATTTTTGGCAAACCTTCTTTGGCAAAGCATTGTCTGGCAAACTGAACGAAGGGCATAATTGTCATTTGACATGACTAGATATAATTAGAAAATTTTGATGTCTTACTGACTATATGAATACATCTCCTATAAATAATTTGACAAGGGTGTTAAGGAGGGAATCTGGACTAGTCAAGGCACTTAGAGAACTTGGATGCAGGACTTATGGATTCTATTGCTGACTTTCCCACCGACTCAGTGTATGACCCAGGGAAGATTGCTTGGTATGTGTGTACTGCAGATATCCCAGCTGTACAATGGGGATGACACCATTTATCTTCCCTATTTGATGGTGTGAAGTTTGTAAGAAACGCCTAAGAGTAATACATTAAACAAAACACTGAAAGGGCATAAGTATTACTAAATACATGTGGTAGTCATGTTGGTAAAAACCTGAAAGTAGACAAGTAATCTGCATCCTTCAAGGTGATAGTGCTGACAGCCATAGACATGGCGAGGAGATTGCCTGAAACAAAGATTTGGTCACAGTAATAGGAAGTTGGGGCCTAGCTGAACTACTGTGTTGGAGTCTCAGGGAGAGATGTGAAGTCACCTCTGACATAGGAAGAACAGCATGCATACATTCATGCACACATGTCTATCTGTGCACTTCAAATTGCAAGAAAAATGGGAGATCCTTCAAGAAATGTTGTTACAAGACTGTGCATGAATTCCTTCTCTGCCTGCCCCCCAGGGCCTTAGGGATGAGAAATCTTAGGCTTAATGTTTTTCCCTATGAAATACTGTCGCATTAAGGGGCGTAGCTGACTAACTGTTACAGGTCTGGTCAGATTCAGGGTACTGAACTATCATGGTCATGGATTCACCAATAATGTAGCACGTCCTCGATCTAGTCTCATTCAATGAGAACTGTCACGGCTAGGAACAATGCAATGAAGGGCAGTTTATTAACAGCAACAGGGACACAGGTTCTCTGGATTGCCAGCGATAAATTCACTGTCTGCAAAAGCAAGCGAGCACACATGAAATACACAGGTACTCATCCTGGCTATTAACGCATTAAAAGGCACAAAGATTCTAGAGATTTCTAAGTTTCCATGGAGACACCTGGTACAACCAAGTGTTCAAATCTTATCGCACGACATCCCAATGCAGGGAGGAAGAGAGGGTCATCCCGTTGACAGATCCCGGAAGTCACAAAGGTATCCTTCATGATGGTATCTTCCGTAACATCCCCTTCCCCTTAAGCCAATTTACATTATACGCCAATCTATTCTCTTTAGTGACCAGTGATAGGACCCACAGGAATGGTGTCAAGCTGCGGCAGGAGAGGTTCAGGCTAGACATCAGGAAGAGGTTCTTCACTGAGAGGGTTGTCGCGCACTGGAACAGTCTCCCCAGGGAAGTAGTCACTGCACCAAACCTATCGGAGTTTAAGAAGCATTTGGACTGTGCGCTTAGTCACATGGTCTAAATTTTTGGGTTGACCAGTGTGGTGTCAGGAGTTGGACTCAATGATCCTTGTGGGTCCCTTCCAACTCGGGATATTCTATTTCTATGATTTTCTATGCTAGGACAGAGTTCATAAAGTATACTGTGACTTCTGATGTGGAGGTGAATGAAGCTGAGAAAGGGTTGCTCCTTTCTTTGCTTGGTGATATTTTAGTTCATCAAGGTGTACTCATACTTGCAATTCAGGAAAGGATCTCAGTTCTTTCATGTCTTTTTTCCAAGTCTGTCCTGTCATTCTGTAACTTAAATAGAGCAAATAGCTGAAGTAAAGATTTGGGCCTGTAGAAGTAGACACCATTTGAATGGTCATAAACCTTTTCAACATGGAGTGGTTACAGATTCAAAGTGCCAACCAAAGTTTTTTCCATTCTTGAAGAAATTTCTCCCGCAGAATTCAAGAGCCATTCCACTGTCCCAGGGATCAGCCAACACATCCAGAAAACAACTTACGTAAAGAGGCTTGCAGTCCTCAGTTTCTCCATCAATACAGAGCATTTCTTTCCATTTCTCCTCACATAAACAAAACACAGCCTCAGCTAAAGCCTGTCTCCCATATTCACGCCCCCTCTGTCAACATTCACCAGCCAGCAGAGACCCCTCCAACCCTTCCCTACCCACAGCTCCAGCTAGCCACAGCTGTGCACACAATCACATGCAACATACAGTCCAAGATCCTCTGCACTCCAATATATTCTCAGTTCAGAATGCCCATTCCATTACAAACACCTTGCACATATTCACACAGTTCTAGCAAGAAAAACTGTCAATACAGGTTTGCCTATATCAGAGCATTAGATGTTTTAGGAAATCCTAGTACTGGAGGCAGGGGGATTTGCTGGAAGTCCTGGAGAGTGACTCATTTCCTAGTTTTAGGAAAAGGGCACTGTCACTTGAGCTGATTTAAATGCTGTCAGATCTAAACACATTCTTCTGGTCATTGGCATTTTGGTTATTGAAAGATGTCAGTGAATAAGATGGGCACAAGGTTACAAAAATGATACCTGTGATCTAAGTTAACACCCAGGATCAGACACTGTTCTGTGCATTAAGAGCTTTTCCAAGGAGGGCTCTGGCACTGGAGCACCCAAATTTTGGTCAGCTGGACCCAAGCCTGGAGCCCAAACCCAGTCCAAGCCAGGGTGCTGGGTTTCCAAGTGGTGCCCAACAACACAGTGGTTATAGGTCGTGGCCTAGGAGGGGACAGGAGGGCCTTGGCAGCTCAGAGCACAGTGTTCAGAACACCATGCACAAAGAGCAAGGCCTGGGAGGAGCAGAGATGGCTGAGGGCTCTCCTAGGATGGGAGACCTAGGGGTTTGCTCCCCTCAGGCTGAGGCAGGAGCTCCAGTCTTCCATTTCCAGGGAAGCTGTAGCATCTGCACTGTCAAGGCAGCATCCCTCAGCAGTAGCAGGTGAGGTACTGGTAGCTGCTGTTGCTTTCCTGTGAGGCCTGCTCTCAGCAGTAGGTAGCAAGCCTGTTTTATGCAGTGCTATCAGGCTGGGACAAAGTGCCCTCAGGACGTGCCTGTGTCTCCAGGATCTATTTGAGAGCAGCTAGATGCCTGATTTGGGGGATTGAAAATCTTGAATTTCCAATTGCCAATGACAAATAATCCAGTCTCCCCAGTAGAGCTTTTCTGGGTTTTTGCTGTGCAGTTGCCAAGTTATGGAGCCAGCTGTGTAATAGGCAGGAGTGAGGCACACAGCCAGGCAGCTGTATGTGTGAAGTCAGCCAAGGGAAGGCCTGGTTTGAAGAGGAAGTGGCTAGTAAGCATATATAATTCCAGGTGTTCACAAACAGTGCTTTCAAGATAGTGAGCTATGATGTAGTATTAGCTCTGTTGAAAAAAAGCCAGCTTAGAAACCTAAAGCCTGTTCTGGAATTGGTCCCAACCCAAGGGTAGCTTCTTGTATGTGAGCCAGGCCATAGCAAGGAAGAATTCCTTCCTTGCTCCTCCATGTTCCTAATATCCTCTCAGTATTCAGATGATTATCCAAGTATTTCAGTCAAAGTTCAGGTGCATTTGATTACTGTTACCTGAAAGGTAACACTCCACAGCTATTTAGCAGAAAATACCTATATGCATTTTTGTGAAGGCATTGCATTAAAAGTGACACTTAAAGGTAAGTGAAAAAATATGCTCAATCCTTAATTTTACCTAATTAAAATTATGCTGTTGCGTACCTTTCTTTTCTGTGTAAAATATTATGAATATCAGGGAAGAGGATTTAGGGCATATTCATAAAACCTCTGAAAAAATAATGAAAAGATTGTATTGCTAAGTATTGTGTGCCACAGTCACTTATATCAATACATAAGTATACATGGATATTCAACTCTTAATTGTTATATTGATTTACATCTTTTCTGTACATGAGCAACATGCTGTTTGCCAATATATTTCCCAGTCCTAAACTCAGGTGTCACTCTGTGTTTTTATGAATAAAGTTACAGTGATTTTTCGGTCTTTTTAAATATTCTAAATTTCCTGCAGTTTTTCCAGTATTTCTCTTCACTTAAATGTCTGCTTTACAGAACTATCCTTTTACTGAATTGTGTTAGCAGATTCGACCTATAGACAGTGGTTATATTTTATTGTTCAAAGACAATGAAAAGTTTTAAACATAAAATGACAAAGAACTTGCAGTTAGTTCATGGAGCTACACACAATTTCTGTATTTAGAATGAAATGGATTGGGATAAAGTAATCAGAATTTAAACATGATGATGTGTAAGTGCCAAATTCAGTTGATTTCAGTCTGCAGAGAAAATTATGTATTTATCTGTGATCTGCTAGGAATGTTTAGGAAAAAGCCTATATACTGAGGTCATCTAAAATATGAAGGCTTCTTACAGAAGAAACTGTGCCCCTGTCTTATCCAGAAACTATATAATCTATTGCTGGACTGACCTACCTCCTCAATATGATCTTGGAAGAGCCTGCAACAGCTGAGAAAAGAAGTAGCTGATTCCTGCTGCTGTCAGGACTTAGTGGAAGCACAGCAGGGGATGGCTGGAGAAATTAATTACCTTTTATGTCCTCTCTCTGATATTAATGTCCCCTGCTCTTGCCACCATTTCCAGGGGGACATATAACTGAACCCTTTTCCTTGTCCCTCTCAAGTCTCTTCTATATACAAACAGAATTTCTGACAGAAGTGGTGTTCACCCACCACAACTGCTGGGCTGAAGCTGAAACCCACACAGAAGGGCCAAAACCTGTCCTGGCAAATTCCTACACCCAAACAGACCTCTCAATGACTGAGTTATCTACCCAGAACCTCAGTTGCAGGGAACTCCAGAACCTGGAAGTCTCCCTAAGGCCTGAAGGCAGAAGTCAATGTCATGGGTGCAAGTGTGCCAGCTGGACACACTTTTTGAGCATGTTTCCGTGTTGAGAGAAGAGCTCACAGGCAGAGTAGTATTCAGGAACACAAGTGGGAGACTGATGTGTAGTATCATGCACTGACACAGGATGAGCAACAGCTCTGCCTTAAGTCCTTGCAAGGGGCTGGTAAGCTAGCTTGCAACCCTGAGCTGATGGACTTGTCTGACTCACAAGACAAAGGAGACTAGACCCTTGTCTCTTCTCGGAGCCAAGGGGGGAGTTTCCCCCTTGCCCTGAAGTGCCCCTGTGCAAGTGATATGATGCTGCGGAGCTGGAGGGTGTGTGGGCAATGGTCAACACCCTAGAAAGAATAACTGTACAAAGTTGGTCCAGCCAATCAACTGTGTTAGAACCAGTGCCACAAAAAAAGCACAAAGCATGTTAGTAATTGGAGATTCCTTGCTGAGACGCACTGAAGCACCCATTTGCCATCTGGACAATCTCTCTAGAGAGGTTTGCTGTTTGCCAGGGGCCTGCATTCATGATATCACAAAGAGGCTACCAAGTCTGGTAAGACCAGAGGACTACCATCCTTCTCTTTCATGTAGTGTTGAATGAGGCAGCAATGAGGAGACTGAAATATCAGAAGGGACTTTATGCCCCTTAGAAAAATTTTGAAGAGGTCAGAACTGCAGATAGTTTTCTCCTCTGTCCTCTCAGATGGAGACTGGGATCCAAGAAATAGCAGACAAACAGATCAGGTGAATGATTGGCTGCATGTCTGGTGTCATACTCAGGGATCTGTGATCTTGGATGCTCCTTCAAGAGACAGGGCATGATGACACCGGATGGGATGCACCTGACCATGTGGGAAAAGAGTGTTCCGGACAGCAAACTGGCTGGACTTACTACCAGAGGTTTAAACTAGATTCAGCAGGGGAAGGGAATATACAGGGAACGCAAACACCTCAGGAAGCAACAGGGAAATACCTAAGAATTGTCTCAAAGGAATTAGGGAAGGCTCCTCTAGAAAGGTGATGTAGCTAATAGCCCAATTGAAGTGCCTCTACACCAGTGCATGCAGCATGGGAAAGAAGCAGGAGGAGTTGGAAACCATGGTGGATTTGAAGGATCGACTGTTTGGTGGGTAAGGAATTGGTTGTCTGGCCACAGCCAGAGAGTTGCAGTCAATGGATCTATGTCCAGGTGGAGGCTGGTGACTAGTGTTTTCCCTCAGGGGTCCATCTTAGGACCAGTGATGTTTAATATCTTTACCAATTACACAGACAATGGGATCCAGGGAACCCTCCGAACATTTGCAGATGACACCAAGTTGAGTGGTGCAGTCAATACAACAGAAGGAAGAGATGCCATCCAAAGGGACCTGGACAAGCTTGAGAAGTGGGCCCACACGAAACTAATGAGGTTCAGCAAGTCCAAGTGCAAGGTGCTGCACCTAGGTTGGGGAAATTCCAGATGGGAATACATACTTGGAGACTCATTGAGAGCAGCCCTGCAGAGAAAGACTTGGGGCTTCTGATGTGTGAAAAGCTTGACGCAAGCCAGCAGTGCGCACTTGCAGACCAGAAGGCATCAACAGAGGAGTGGCCAGCAGGTCAAGGGAGGTGATTGGCCACCTGTACTCTGCCCTTGTGAGGCCACACCTGGAGTAGTGTATCCAGGTCTAGGGCCCCCAGCACAAGAAAGATGTGGACCAGTTGCAGGGGGCCCAGAAGAGGGCCACGAAGACGATCAGAGGGCTGGAGCAACTCTCCTGTGAAGACAGGCTGAGAGAGCTGGGGTTGTTCAGTCTGGAGAAGAGAAGGCTCTGGGGAGACCTTGTTGTGGCCTTTCAGTGCTTAGAGGGGGCTTATCAAAAAGATGGAGTACAACTTTTTACATGGGCAAATAGTGATATGGCAAGGGAGATGAATGGTTTAAAACTAAAAGAGAGGAGATTTAGATTAGATATTAGAAGGATATTCTTCACTCAGAGGGTAGTGAGGCATTGGAACAGATTGCTCAGAGAAGTTGTGGATGCCCCATCCCCAGTAGGGTTTAAGGCCAGGCTGGATGGGGCCCTGAACAACCTGGTTTAGTGTCTGGCATCCCTGCCCATGATGGGGGGGGGGGGCGGGGTGGAACTAGTTAAAGTCTCTTCCAACCCAAGCCATTCTATGATCCTATGATTCTATGAAATAACACTGTTGCTCATTGGTAAAAGTTTGTAATGCAGCAGTCTTTACTTCACAAGATCCAGGTTTCAAGCTAATGGAGATGGGCACAGCAGGATATGTTGATAAAACTGGAGGATCCTTTATATGTGAAATTCTCCAGTATGTTTATTCTTGGCCTAGATATAGTCCCTCTCAAGAACAGCTAATTTTTGACCACTCAGTTACAGCTGGGACAGTTCTGAGTGTATTGAAGAATGTGGTCTTATATTTGATCGACTTTGATTGAACTCAAAGACAGAATTCAGTTTAATTAAAAATATCTTAATGACCTTCTAGTAACAACACCTGTACTCCTGAGTGGCAGAGATAGCCACAGTTCCCACAAATGTGCCATATTGGAAAGGAAAGGAAAATTGCCCCAAAAAAGGAAAGGAAACTGCCCAACCCCTGTAGGGAATGCTGTAAACATGGTCCTGTGATGCATCGATCACCTTGGCAGAAGTCCAAACCTCTATTTCTTCCAAAAGCAGATGATAAATTAGAGACATCTTAGCTAACAGCTTGAGAAGAAAATCAGTCTCCCGTCCTGGACAAAACTTTCAACTATCTGATAAACTCAAGGGCAGATTAAACTCTATGTCCCTTTTAAGCTACAAGTATTTTCTTACAGATTGAGATTTAAATACTTGAAAAATTGGTTTCAATATCAGTACCAGGAACCAGCATAATTAAATAGCTTCAACTAAAAGCTAAATTTGCTGGCCTAAATTCACCCTATTCAACATGGTGTGGTTGACACAGATGACAGTTAGAAGCTCAGCCATCATCAGTTCCTTATAAACTGTAACAGACCAACAAGACTGAAAACGTGTAGGCAGACAGCACATATATCCATTCACTTTAAGCATACTAAAGGAAAATCTCATTGTTGCGAGTATTTTTAAGTGTCATATCACAGAATCAAAGAATCACAGAATGGCCAAGTTTGGAAGGGACCTCTGGAGATCATCTAGTCCAAACCACCTGCTGAGCAGGATCACGTAGAGCATTGTGCAGGACGGCATCCAGGCAGGTTTTGAATATCTCCAGAGAAGGAGAATCCACAACCTCTCTGGGCAGCCTGTTCCAGTGCTCTGTCACCCTCCCAGTAAAGAAGTGCCTCCTCATATTGAGACAGAACCTCCTGCGCTTCAGTTTGTGCCCATTGCCTCTCTTCCTGTTGCTGGGCCCAACTGAAAAGAGGTCAGCTCCATCCTCTCAACACTTGCCCCTCAGGTATTTATACACATTGATGAGGTCTCCCCTCAGTCTTCTCTTTTCCAGGCTAAACAGGACCAGTTCTCAGCTTGTCCTCATATGACAGGTGCTCCAGTCCTCTAATCATCTTCATAGCCCTCCTCTGGACTCGTTCCAGTAGTTCCATCTCCCTCTTGTACCGGGAAGTCCAGAACTGGGCACAATACTCCAGGTGCGGCCTCACCAGGGCTGAGTAGAGGGGGAGGATCAGCTCCCTTGACCTGCTGGCAACACTCTTCCAAATGCACCCCAGGATACCATTGGCCTTCTTGGCCACAAGGGCACATTGCTGGCTCATGGTCAGCCTGCTGTCCACCAGGACTCTCAGATCCCTCTCTGCAGAGCTGTTCTCCAGCAGGTCAGCCCCCAGACTGTATTGGTGCTTGGGGCTATTCCTCCCTAGGGGCAGGACCCTGCACTTGCCCTTGTTGAACTTCATGAGGTTCCTCTTGGTCCATCGCTCCAGCCAATCCAGATCCCTCTGTACAGTGCACAGCCCTCTGGGGTATCAGCCACTCCTCAGGGCTTTGTGTCACCTGCAGACTTGCTAGGGGTGCACTCTGTTCCATCATCCAATTTGTTGACGAATAGGTTGAACAGGACTGGGCCCAGTACTGAGCCCTGGGGGACACCGCTAGCTATAGGCCTCCAACTAGACTCAGCGCTGCTGATCACAACTCTCTGAGCTCTGACATCCAGCCAATTGCCAATCCACCTCACTGTCCACTCATCTAGGGCATGCTTCCTGAGCTTGTCTATGAGGATGTTATGGGAGACAGTGTCAAAAACGTTGCTGAAGTCAAGGTAGACCAGATCCACTGCTCTCCTCTCATCTACCCAGGTAGTCATCTCATCATAGAGCGCTATCAGATTGATTAAGCATGATTTCCCCTTGGTGAATCCATGCTGACTACTCCCATTCACCTTATTATCCTCCACATGCTTGGAGATGGCCTCCAGGATGAGCTGTTCCATCACTTTTCCAGGCATTTTTTGTGGATGTCAGGTTTGCTTAAATGATCTCTGACCTGATCCTCTTTGACCTCTTTGACCTCTTTGATCCTTTCTCCAGACTTACTGATTTACTAGTTTTCAGATTTACCAGAATTAATCTCAAATGAGCCTTGGCCTTCCTTGTTGCATCCCTGCACACTCTGACAGTTTCCCTACATTCCTCCCAAGTGGTCTGTCCCTTTTTCCACAAGCTGTAAACTTCCTTCTTGTGTTTTAGCTTTGCTAGGAGCTCCCTGCTCATCCATGCAGGTCTCCTGCCCTCTTTGCTTGCTTTCTTACTCATAGGGATGTAGCAATTTTTAATTTAGAGGAAGTGATGCTTGAATATGGACCAGCTGTCTTGAACCTCCTTCCCTCGAAGGCCCATCCAATCCCATGGGATTCTTCCAGGTAGATCCCTGATAAGGCCAAAGTTTGCTCTCCTGAGCAAATAACATCCCACCATACTAGAAAAGCTTTCACTATAAAAATACATTTTAATGCCTTAATTTTTGAAGAGGACCTTCATTAATTAGTACTTGCAAATCTAGTCATCTTGGTCTTCCAGGTCACAGCTGAACACCCCATCCCATGACATCCCACAGCTTATTTCCCATTTTAAAGGAATGCTTTTGCTGATGTTAAATTTGCCACACTGAGAAAAATCAAAATAAACATGCTAATTGTTTATTTTTTAAATTTGCCATTTGTCTTCTGCCTTTATCTGGAAAAGAATATATTAAAAGAGAAAATTCTTTACCTGATATTTTAGTAGGCAGCAGTAAAACACCTTGTGAACTGAAGGAACTATAGACAATTGAAAAATATTGTGTACATTTTCCTTTTAACAAAATAAAATAAAAATTGTAAAAGATGGAAATCCAGATAAAAAATATAGCTTATTTACATGTCTTGCTTGAAAGTTTATTTGTAAAATCATTCCAAAGCAGCAGGGTTTCATGAGCAACTTGGACATATGTCAGAAGTTTGCCCAAATTTGTCAGAACTTGTGATCCATATTAGCATAGTGGTGCGTAAGAGCCTTCCAAGAGTCGATTTGTGTATCAGCAGCCTCCACAAAGTGATTGTCTGGCTATTTACTGTCCTGAGTAAAAGCATGTGGTGTACAGAACATTTATTTAGCAGGGACTTATTCAGTATGATCATTAATGTTTTTGAGTTTGGAGAGCACAGGTGACACAAAGACAACTATAACACAGGCAAGGACTACTGAACAGTAATTCAGATGGAAAAAGAATGAACTAAAACATCTGAAGACAACAGCATGAAACATTCTTAGATAATGCTTCAAAAAGTGAAGCCAGTGAAATCTGCTGTCTGCTGTGTTCAACCATAGAGCAAAGTATTTCACTATTTGTTTTTTCCTTCTCTGTTCCTTGGCCACTGGCTGAGGATTTCAGCAAATAATCTCAACCATTACTAGCAACTGTTAAGTGATGTAAAGAACACAGCTGCCTCCTCCAGCTGTTCCAGCCCTGAACTGCTCTTGCGTACCCACTGGGGCCCAGCCTGGTGCCTGAAGACACAGGGTCCAGGCTGGGGAAAGTGGATGCCACTTTGCAGGTTCATGTGGTAGCAAAGCTGAGCACGTATCCCAGAGACACAGACACACAGAGAGGGAGACAGGACAGTGACATGACTGGTCACACAAGGGCTGCCTTCAACAGCACTTTCACACAGGACTCACCTAAAATATAGACACAGAGAGATGAGTCCCCTTCGTTATGGCTGGCTGGCAGAGGCAGGAGGTGACTAGTGCAGGCACACATACAGCACTCTCCCTTGAGTACTGGCATGGCCCCTCTGTCCATCCAGCATCCCTGCTCAGATCCCAGGCCCCCTTAACTGCTTTACAGGTTCCCTCCTCATCAGCTGGTCCCACCTGATGCTTGCTGCAAACATACAGCTCTCACACACTCATCCCACATGCATCCCACATTTGAAAGTCGCCCTGGATGTACCAGCATGGACACTCCACTCTCCTGATATCCTAGCCCAGACCTCAGGCCCCACTGAACTCTGAACTTGCTGACTGGTTCACCTTGGAGTTTGCCGGTGAATGTACATGCACAGCTCCTCCTCCCCAATCGGTTTGGGGAAGATGAAGGCACTCAGCCCCCCAGCAGCCAGCACCAGGCACACAGGCTATGCTTCACAGCCCTGTTCCAGCTGCCCGTGCAGAACCAGGTACACACCTCACTCATGCCAGCCCTCCCCCCCACCCAGCTGGTTTGGGAACACACAATACTCGTGTCCCAGTGGCTGTGAGTAGAAGACCCTCTTCGCTCCAGTAGCTGGGATCGAGTTACTCCAGTTACTCCCACAGTCAGCACCACAGGCTGGGGTGCCTACTCACCTGGCCTGACTCCAGGATCTCGCACCAATCTTCACAGACCCACATCCAAATTTCACCAATAGCTGGCACTTCATCCTTGCACCACACATACAAATGGGACAGAGTGCGAATACAGAGAGAGAGCTGAGAAAAGATTTAATGAGAAAAGATATAAAAAGATAGGACAGCCCGTTGTGATCAGGTGCAGGCCTTAGCCAGACAAGTGTACTAACTGGCTCTGTTTTACACGTGATGTAAAACCTTTTTCTGCTTACACCCCACTCCCCTTTTTTTGTTCCTCCTGCTCCCCTTCCCCCTGTGAGAAACAAAGTTGTGTTTTTGCAATATAAGGTGTTTTTGCAGTGGAAAATTCCACTAACCTTGGATATTCAAAAGTGATTGTGCAGGCATGACAGTAGCATAGCAGTGGGGAGTATGTTAAGCAGATAAGGCGAAGGTTCCACTGTCCCAAAATAAGGAGGATATCTAAGAAAAACAGGATGAGTAGTGCAAAATCAGTAAAAACAAAAATCATGGGCTCTCTAGTCACGAGAGAAGAAGGTAAAAAAAAGGAAAAGAAGAAATTAACGGTTGGTCAAATAAAATTGTACATATATGGTATAGAAAGGCATCAAGTAGCTTGTGAACCTGTAGTACTCAGCCAACGAGGAAACAGGGGAGGCAATCAGGTGTCGGGTAATATGGAATAGAAGGTTATGATAAACTTTTACTGTGTGCTTCTGCTTGCAGGATGCCCGCCACTGCAGTCACGAATAAAATAACTTCACAGAAGACTCTGAGAAGATCATTGAAATATTTTTCACACTCCTGCACACCCCTCATGGTTTTGCAGAGCTCTGCAGTTTCCTGCAGCACTCCCACTCCACTTGTCCACTCCTATCTTATCAGCTGCAAGGTTGCAAAGTTGATCTTGGAAGTGGCCCCTGTATTTTGACAGTTCAGCAACTAGTTTAACTGGGAGGTTTGTTTCATAACATTGTCTCCATTTTTGCTTTGTCAAGTCTGTGTCTCAGCATTTTTGTTTATTGCTCTCCTTTCTTTTCTTATCATCCCCATCCAGAAATCTTTGCTCTTACAACTTTGCTCGTATCAACACTTCCACATTATATCTTTATCAATTAGTACAACTGACTGTGTTTGTTTGTCATCGTTGTCTCTTAGCTAAGTAGTCCTCAATCAGATATGCTACTGGAATAACCATTCCCACATTCTCATGTGCCCTCATTGATTAGTGTGACTGGCCAGGTTTGGTTCCCATCTCTGCCTCCCCTTCTTATTAACTCTTGTTGCATTGGATAAGGTCCTTGACCAGATACTCTTAGAGAAGCAGACCTTTACATACCTTCATAGCGAGGAAATTAGACTACATATTAAATTCAAGTTTTCAATGGAAGGTGACCAGGGAAAATTAATTCAGACTACGCTTATAGAAATCAAAGATGAAGAGGAGCATCAGATGAATGTCATTGAAAAACACTGGATATGAAGGGTTTCTGTGTCACTGAAACTACGAATACAGACATCACATCTTTATTTCCTTGTAGTTGAGAATGCAGTGAAATCAAAGAAAAAAATCTTGGACTGTCCTTCTGTCAGAGGACAAAAATGCAAATGCTCATGTTCACTCACAGGAGTGTCCCCTAAAGTGTTTTGAGCTACTCCTATTTGGCTGCACCTTTTTTTCTTTCATGAAGCTGATCTTTCTCCCACTAATGATTAATTTGTTTCCTGACATGCAGACCTATAAATTTCTTACAAATAAGTCTATAAAATAAAGTACACATTTCTAATTCTTGTGTTCTCTAAGTCCATAGACACTGGTGAGTTACACTGGAGAAAACTTTGGCTCATGCTGTCTTTCCTAGTATCTTCCACTATGTCAGGGAACATTTGCAGCTACAGGAAGGCAATCACATACTGATAAAATATTACTGTATTCCCTGCCAAGCTTTTGATCTGTGCCAACTGCCACTCTCCTAAGTAGATTCAAAAACATAAATGGACATTTGGCATTTTCTGGGATCATTACCAATACACAGTCTGCATCCAGGCTCACCATTCTTCATACAGGAATAGTTTACTCCAATAAGCATAAGCAGTCCCATGCCAGTTGGCCTAAGTTCCTGGACATGTTTAATTTACTAGTTTAGTATAGCCTTACTGTAGAAAGATTTTGAGCTGCCACAAAGATACCTGTCCCTGGGAAGGGAAAGACCTTCTGGAAGGGTGAACAGTATCTTCATGCAAAAATGAAAAGTAAATGGATCCTGCCTCTTAACTTTCTACCATCCCTGTTTCCATCTCTGCAGGACTGCAGTCCCCTGACACTGGAAGCAAAGCACAGCACAATCAAAACAGAAGAGGCAGAGTGAGAGGACTCCGTGCATATAGCCTGCACTGCACAGTAATGCGGTGTGGGCAAGGCACTGCAGAACTGACATTCCCATGGAGGAGAGGGGTTCAGGCATGCTGAAGATAGATTCCTCTTGAGATGAAGGTCAAGCAGCTGCCTCACTCTCTGCCAGCCCTGAAGATATAGCTTCCCCTCCCCCATGTTCTGTGACTGAGAGATCATGAGTCATAGCAAGGTCTATGTCCCATTAGGAAATTCCCCCTTGTGTGTTTTTGTCTTGGTGCCGTTCATCTCATGAACTGGAAATTTTTCTTCAGCTGAAATAAGCATGTGGATGAGGGGAGAATGGTGGAAGTAATGCACCTTGTGAAATACCATGCTAAACAACTTTAGGTTCTGTGTAAATCAGTAAGGATTTTTTGCAGCGTATTTTGCAGATATCTTATTTGGAAGCTGAGGAAGTATGTGCTGGACAAGTAGTTTATTGTGAGGTTTTAAAATTGTCTGGACTGTTCAAGGGGTAACAATCAGCAGGTAATTAGTAGCTGGCTGGCAGCTGTTAAGGTTCCTCTGAGGTTCACACTGGGTCCCTTACCTTTCAAAATCTTCATTAACACCTTGAGTCACAACACAGAATACACCCTTGGAAAATCTGCAGATAATATCAGTCTAGGGGAAGTGGCTGAACATCACAAATGGAAGAGTGGGACAAATCTAGTGGGACCTTGATAAACCTGAGAGCCACATCAAAAGAAACCTCATGAAGCTCAGTAAGGAGAAGTATAAAGTTTTCCATCTGGGGCAGTATAACCTCTACGAACTTGAGAAGTGTCTTAGTATTGGCCATGCTGGAATGCATGTGGGGGTTTGGGAAGATGTTAGTTTGAATACAAGCTGGCAGTGATTTCTCACTGTGAGGAAAGCAACAGGGTGTCCAACAGATTGAAGGAAGGTATTGCCCTTTCTGTCCTTGTGGCTGATACAGCCACATCTGGAATACAGTGTCACATTTTGGGCTCTGCATTTCAAGAGGGACATGGAAAAACTGGAGAGTGTCCAGTGAAGGGCTACAAAGTTGGTGACCAACCTAGAGCAGATTAGTCAGGCTAATAAACCTCTACCTGGGTTTATTTAGCTTGATGAAGAAGTGAAGGGATGATCTAATGGCAGCCTACAACTACCTGAAGGGCAGCTATAAAACTGAGAGATCCAAACTCAGCAGGAGTAGATGATATAACAAGGGTATATAACATTGGGTGGGTCAGACTCACATTAGGAAGAATGTTTCTACTAGGAGAGAGTACAGTTTGGCAGTAACCCGGCCAGAGGGAAAAGAACAAAAGAAAGTAAAAAGAAAAAAGAGGGACCTCTATTTGTGAAGGTTTTTGATAGAAATATAGAAATATATCACTGTATCCAACATGGTCTTTCTTAGTAATCTGTGATATACTGCTGGCAATGCATCTGCTTCAAAGAGGAGATCAGACTGGAGACCTCCAGAGATCCTTTCCCACCAACACTTCTCCAACACTTCTGTACTGCATGCCCTTAAGGAAGGAGACATTGCAGCAGAGGAAGGGATGTTTTCCTCTAAGTCAGTGGTCCAGAAGTTTTCACCCTTGGAATTACCCTCGAGCCCTCTGCTCCTTCAGTCAGAATATGTCCCTCCATAAAGTAAAGGAAAAGAAGCATGGTGCCAGAGATGAGTCTCCAGCTCCATAGGTCCTTCTTTGTCTTGGAGAAATTGAAGAAAACTATCATTGTTCTGTATTCAATGGCTAATGTCTCTACATCTTCTTCAAGGCAAAACATACTACTGTTAAAAGCAATGCTGTATGGCAGTCAGTAACTTTTGGTGCAGAAAATGTGCTAGTGATACCTGATTTCCTCCTTTAAGGTACTGTAGCAGTTGGAATCCCAAAGTTACCTGTGGAAACGTTATTAACTTTTGCATTCTCAGCAGGTACTACTAGCACTCCCACCAGCTATATTGGCTGTATTCAAAACTGATGTTCAAGGATTGTGTTATCAGTATTTTCTAACTGCTATGAGATTTGGTGGCTGTCTCTTGTTCAAAGTAATGCCAAGAAGTAAATTTACTTAATGGTAAGTTTACTTAATGTAGCAGGTGGAGTCCATCTTGTTTTTCCACCTCAAGTTTCAAATTTCACTTCTTTCTCACAATGTTTATTCTATCAAATGGCACTAATGCCCCACTGATACTCAGTAAACTCAAATGGGAAGCTTCTCCTTTTGTCTCTTCTGCCAGTGTGAGCCCAGTCTCTAACACCTCCTCTGTAGATGAGCTCCAGAGGGGATGTCTTCACACATTCCAGCTCTAGTCAGTAAAAGAATTGAAAATATTCTCTGCTAGGTTACAGGAAGTTCCTGGTACCAGATTTCTTCCTGCTCTTGACAAACAAAAAACTCAAAATGCAACACCTGCTAAACATAGCAGACAGGGACTCGTGGTTTCAGAGCAATACACAGCTATATTGCAGCTTTATTATTATTATGTGTGTGTGTTATCTACAGTTAAATACCTGGCAGTCAGGCACTTAACCAGAAGAGACAGGTTGGTACTGATCTGCTCCATTTGCACACAGAGACAAGACTGACCTATGATGCCTGTGTGTGAGGATGAAGCAGCAAGTTAAACCTTTGGGTATGATGGATGAACATGAAGTAGAAAAGCCGTTGGGAAAGAGAAGGGGAGATATCCAGGGTAATCTCCCGCATGGCATATGTAGGGAGCCAAAAGGCAAATCAGTTAAAGCACTGACTTGTGGAACTGACTTGTGGTGCCAAGCAAAGCCAAAGCTTTCTCATCTGGAAATACAAGCTCTCAACAAGTAGAGTGTTATAAGCTGCTTTTATGTCTTCCACTATCTCCTATCTACTACAATAAAATGAAGCTTTAAAAAGAGTCATCACAGGATCAAAGCAGCTGGGTCACAGGCAAGAAATCACACAGCTGAGCTCTTGTATTCCTACAAGGCATTGGGATAGCAGAGTATTACATATTTTATTCATATATTACATTTTTTTATTACATATTACGTATTACATATTTCATTCATATATTACATAAGTATTTAGGGGAGGTGATTTCAACATAGTTGAGTCATGAACCTCCATCATCCAAAAGATATTAGAAAACCATATAAATACCTGCATTTTGGTGAGAAAATGAAGGCAGTGGGAAAAGATCTTTATTTTTTCCTGTCTGCTAGTTTAGGGGCAAGATGATCACACACAAGAAGATTAAGTTTGTGCTGAAGCCATCAGCAGGGCAGATCAAGAGCAAGCCAGAGAAACAGCCCACAAACTTCTGTCCTGGGGTGGATAGGGCAAAGTCAGCAGGAATGCCAGGATCCAGGAATAAATATTTCCTTCCCTATGTCAGGAGCAGGCTCTCCCTCACCTCATACCCACATTCACAGTCTTTCCATTATTGCTGAAGTTATAACGGTCATAGCTTTAACCAGCTGCTGCTCTCACAAGTGATGAGATGTTGAAGAGGTAGTCAGAGTGTTCAGGAGGCTTCTGGGCCCTCTGGTTGTCAACTGGATAGTAGTGGCTGGAGGGCCACTTGAAGAACCGCAAATACACTGGAATGAATCATGCCTTGATGTGGTCAGCCCTACTCACTACTCGTTGCTGGCTCAGTTATGCTGTTGTTGTCTGGACCATATGTCAGTAAAGGCTTGTGGTAGGTGCAATACTTCAGCCTTAAAACATACATTGGACACCAGCATTCAGTAAGTACTACTGGAAGTCAGCAAATACCTACTCATTAAAAAAAAAACTGTTAGGAAATCCCAGCACCAAAGAACTTTGCTTTCTATCTCCTCAATCTCAAACAGTCACCAGTTCACTGGAATAGAGTATCACTGGTTTCCCTGGTACATGACACAGCTAAACACATCAGCCTTTTTTTATTTTTATTTTTTAATGATTGGGCTTAGTGTGCTGCTTCATAAAGAAGTAATAAGGTAGTGTCACTTTTTAACTTGGTACAGTTGTTGCAATAAAACTGCTGGGACATTAAGAGTGTCTACCAGCCTTGGGGGAGAAGCCTCTACTACTCATGAAAACCCTTGTATCTAACGATACTCACAGGTGTAGCAAAATGGCTATGATTGCTGGGTAACTTGAACAGTAATATGAAAATTTTGATAGAGTTTATTGTTGCCTTGACAGCTGAGAAGATAACTCGGTAGAATAGGTAAAATGTGGTACTTGATCCACACATACTATGTGACACGGGGGTAAATGCAACCCTCCTCCACAAGTTCAGAGTCAAGATGAGACCAATCAGCAAGGACTGATTGAAACCAAGAGGTCAGAATGTCATTGTAAATCATGCTGTGGGGTTCCCAGACAGACACAGCAATGCTGAGTGCAACAGCTCTGGTACTTTGGAAACTATCAGGGGAGAACTACTGATTCTGTAAAAAGCTCTGGTAACACCTGTGTTTAAGTATTCAGTGTGTCCCCACTGTCCATGGCACCCCACAAGTGGGATTCACTCAGCTGTCTGGAGGCCCAGCTCTGCTGCAGTCACACCTCAGTGTCTGAACCCAGTGAGTGCCTGAGGCTGTGGCTCAGCAGACATGGGATAGAGGGATGAAGTGCTTCTCCTCTCGGGCATGCACTTGACCCAGAGCCATGGACAGCAGCAGTGTCTGAGGCTTCCTGTGCTCGGACTGTCCGGCCCTTGCAAGTGGAGGGGCATCCCCCTCCCAGGGAGCAGTGGCTGTCCCGGTACGGCAGCAACAGCACCTGGGCTCCAAGCTCTCCATGACATGGCCTCTTTGCCAGGTGCAGGCCCCAGGAGGGACCTGCCTGCATTGCTGTTGTGTGATATCTGTGGGTGACAGGCCTGTCAGGACGTGGAAACTCTCTGGGTAAGCCCAAAATTGGACCCAGAGCAGTGTCTCTCTGACAGTGGCTGAGAGCCTTGCTGGTACATGAGGCAGAGAAGGGATGGCAAGTATACAAACAGGCAAATGTGCTGATGCTTCCCCTGAGCACTGCCCCATTCCCCAGTGGCTCCTGGCTCAGGCACACACTGATCCCAATGTCTTTGTTGGGTGTATGTGTGTGTCAAGCATCTGCACCTGGGTCTTCCTCATGAATTTGTGTGGCAGCTTTTTGAACAAATGTAAACTTTCGGCATCCACTCTGTAGATGGTAAGGAGCTGTGCAGATTAACCACAATTTGTTTGAAGAATCTGTGATACCAAATCATCTCCAAAGGATGGTTCTTCTCATGGTGGAGACATTCTGGGGCTGACAACCTCCTCTCAGGATCACCTGTTGTTATGATCCTGTTGCAGGCTGAAATGAGACTGACAGTTGTTTAGGAAAAGGAGACAGTGAGTGGGGGTGTGGTTTGGGAAAGCCATCCCTACATCAGTTTGAAGGAAAGAACCAGGCTTTGCTGAGCTAGCATTCTGTGCTCTCTTCTGCTGTCACCCCAGATGGATTGAATAGGAAGGAGTGGGAAAGCCTGGGACCTCATTGTCTCATCTGATCACAGGCAGTATGGCTCAGCCAGCATAGGAGCAGAGCAGCGTCAAGCAGATCTGCTTCTGCTTAAGGGGTAGGCACAGAGGGAAGGGAAAACTGTGCTGGAGGGGAGTCTTAAAACTTCACTGTTGCTCTGGTGGGGTGTAGCTTACGTCACACACCTTCTCCAGAGTATGAGAGCATCACTGACCCTCTGTCAGTTTGACAGTATTTGCCATCCTGCAGACAATTTCTGGTCAGCTGCCATGATAGGACAATGCTTTTGTGGGTCAATATAGCCCACATTTGGCTCAGGGGAAGGTGCTGGGCTTTCATCAGTCTACTTTCACCAGGGTAACTGTTCCGTCATGTCCTCAGTTGAGTTGTCCATGAGGCAGTCCTGCCAGAGGCTGTCCTGCAGCAAAGGACTTACTTGCTGACTAAAATAATCTGCACATTGAATGGCTGCTTGGATTGTTTGGGAACAGCCTGAGTGGCATGGCATCTACTAAACAGTGGATTATCTGCATAACAAGGAAGTTTGGCTTCTGCAGTGTATTCAGGGCTCTGCTGATACAGGCCAACAGAGTGGTAGGCATGTACAGGCAGAATGTGATTCCACTTTTAGTGATGATCAGTGAGTAAAATGCGGCATGAATGAACTCTTTCTGTAGCATGGTATTGTATAACCTCCATCAAGCAGCTCATCCAGAACAGAATGCAGGTGGGTGCCAGAGAATACAGGCAGCAGTAACCTCCTGCTAATATAACAAATAAAGAAAAGGAAAGCTCTATCAATTGACTTATTATTAAAAACAAACAAACAAACAAACAACAAATCTAGACGGTCAAAAGTGTAATGATGTGCCATGGTAATTATAGAAAGAGGTCATCACATCAGTCATTTAAGAACAGGGGAGAAGTTATTGGCAGTCAGTACAATATTGCCAACCCATTTATAAATTCAGCATTTAGAAGGCATCTTCACCTAGCAATTGTCTCCCTAAGGGGTGGGAAATGTTTGACGTGCTGTGAAAGCTTTTGTTAAACGATTTTTGTGATTTACACACTCAGCTATTGCAGCTATTGCTGAGAGGTCATTTTGGTGTATTTATTTGTCTACATAGCAATAATACAGTTTGTGGTCTATAAATCTGGCCATGCAGAGAAATTTACCAACTATCCCTGCCATTCATTTTTTATTCATGACACTGTGAAAACTTCTGAGAAGTTTTGCAGGACACCGCACTCCTGATAGGCCAACTGGGACCAAAAAGAAATTGAGCTTAAAATTAGAAGAATGTTGTCATTTGAAAAGCAGATGGACAGGAACTCAAAACTAGAGTCCATCCCAGTCAGAGTTTCTGTCTGTCTCTGTCAATCAACATGCCATATAATTTCATCAAGTCCCAGGTTACTACCAGTTATAGTGAAGGGATGGAGAAACAGGTATGGAGAATTTTTGATATGATGCTTACCACTACAGTGAACAGAATTTGATGGTATTTTCCAGTTCTATGTTTCTATAAAGTTTATTTGTTTACCTCTAAAACTCTTGGCATATATATCCAGCATATGTTTGAGGATCAGAAATGTACCTCTAATTCTCAGAATGAATTAATTTATGGCTAATTTACATTCACTCGTTCATTCATTCATTCATTCTACTGCCAACATTTTCCCTCAGCTTAAAGACATCTTTTTTCCTCTTTGTTTCTTCTCCTCAGTAGTTATATGAATCAGTCCACCCTGTATCAGCTTCACCTTGCTACACTGAACAAGCCAAGCCTTTCCAATCACTCATCATAAACTAGTTCATCTACTCTCATGACCACTTTAATAACTGTAATCTGCACTTGTTCCAGTTAAGCAAATCTTTCTGAACTGTTTCATAAACACCAGTTTTATTGAGATCACTGTTGAGGATTAACTTATTTTTCCCCATTCTTCAGTACAGCTATTGCTTTTGTGTGTGTGTATAGCCAGGGAAGTGGTGGCATCACCATCCCTGGGGGTGTTCAAGGAAAGGTTGGACCTGGTGCTAAGGAACATGGTTTAGTGGGTGATATTGTGAAGGTCTCTTCCAACCTTAATGATTCTATGATTCTATTATAGTGTGACTCCTGGTTTGATAGATTCATCAGAGCACATGACCACAAAATAGCATACATAGCCTCTCAGTCTGGAAGGGATCAGATCCACGTTTTGGACTTCAGCACAGGCAGCAGAAGTGGCAGACTGATAGCAGTTCCTGTCTTTCACCTAGAGCCACAGGCATGCAGAAGTCACAGGCCAGATACAAAGAAGACAGAGGCACTAAAAATAGGGAAGAGGGACTTTGGTTTTAGTTCCTATTCTTTTAAATATGCATAGATTTATCGTCTATAGTTATGGAAATAAATAAATAAATAAATACCTAACATAGGTTTCATCCTTGGAAGGCATTCTGAAGTACTGTCATCTCAGCAAATTTTTATTCTTTAAGATTGTTTTAGAATCTAAAATTCTGACTTCTTCCAACCCCTTCTCAACATTTCCTACACATCTCTTTGCATCTGTTGTTCCACGTGCTCCTTTATCACCTATTGGAGAAGAACAGAGACTAAGTCTTTGTGGTTTTTATTCTGTCTCTTGGCTTTTCACTGGCCAAAAAGAGCTTAGTCAGATATTTCATGTCATTTACCCCTGCCCTCTGGGAAGGATTCCTTGCATACTTAATAGTATTTGTCATTATCCCCAGCTTAAGTATCAATTTTAAGTATCAAAAATTCCTGTTTACAAGTACACCCCAAAATTGCTTTTATAACATGATCTGATATTTTGATATATATGGAAATATTCTCAGACCTTGTTACATTGCATTGAATTGAAATATTCTCAAACCTCCTTTTGCTACACTGTTATTTAGTCTGTAGAACATCTTGCCCTTCTACTGTTTTCATCAGCTCTTTGTTGGAACTGAAATGTTTATTCCTGGGTCTTTCTGCATTTGTGAAATTAAAGGATCCAGTTAATTCTAGGTTCCAATAAGTCCAATAATAACATGATTGCCTGGTGACAATGTTTGCCTACTTGCTTATTGAGTAATAGCCCATATTGATCTGTCAAAAATAAACCATGCCTAAGTGTTGTGTGACAAGTTGAAAGGCTCTCAAGATAAAAGAAAATCAGTAAATAATTTTAGTAAAAGTTTTGAGAAGTCTTGTTTTTTTCTTAAAAGTCATAAATTGTGGAAATTAACTTTGAGGTGAAAATGGTAAAACGTTTCTGAAAAAGTTGTCATCAACAGGTCAGTGTCAAATTAGAAGAACGTACTGCATTGCATGGCAATGTCTCTGAGATGAGCACTGCCATTAACACATGGATGATAGATCACAGAGTTTTCATAGTAATTTTTCTGGTGGCCCTAGAAGAGGCTGCAAACATGCTAGAAGGCAGTGCTGAAACTGAAAAAGGGACAATAGAAAAATAAACTGAAATCATTGCCGCAGACAACGGCTGCAACTCCACAAGGCTGAACGCAAACTATTCAAATTGAGGGTAAACAATAAATTGCACCAAATGAAGAGTAACTGGTTAGGTCTTCTTCTTCTTTTACACAGAGGTCAGCAGAAATGCTGATGAAGCAGAGGCTGGGCATCCCTTGTCAGAAGGTTTATCAATGGTGCCACAAGCTACACTGTATACATTATGTCTCAAAATGGACAATTGACTGTATAGTGCCAAGAGGCAGCATGTTAGATCTTCTTGCTCAGAGTGGTGCTACCCACATAGCAAAGACAAGGAAGTCTCAGCAGTGTATAATCTTACACAAGTGTTTCAATGGCAGTGCTCCCCATTGTACACTGGAGAAACTACCAGGCTTCAGTAAGAAAGCAGGTTGGTGGGATGAAACAGAAGATACACAGATATGTGCAGTAGAGAGCAAGAGTCAGAAGAAGCCAGAAAAAATATTCTGATGAGTAAGAGGAAAGCTAGGTTGAAGTAGCGTGAGAAAGCCTTTATTGCTCAGCATCAGCTATAATGCCCAATTTATTTAAAGGTATGTACTTCTTTATTCCTGAATCAATTCATTTAGTGATCTGACAGTGTTTTCCATCCCACCCAAAATTCCCCAAACCATTTCTGCACAGTATACACTCCTTCAGGCCAAAATAGTATGCACAGATTCTCTCACTCTCTCAGCTCTCTAAGGACTGTCCTAAGCACTATATGTCCTTCCAGCTCCCATCTGTACCCCTACTTTCTCTTCCTTTATTTTTAACCATTTATTTTAGTCCCATGTTGCATATGTACTTAGGGTGTGAGGAGGCACCAGCTACAGCCTGAGTGCCTGTCCCTTCTGCAGCGCCAGGACAAAGCAGAGATTCAGGAACCAAGTGTGTTTACCAATGCACTCTCTCCACTCAGTGAGACACGCATTCAGGTACTCAGGCAATGGGCATGGTAAGGTGGATAGAAAAACACAAAATATGTCCAGGGCTGGTAGATCTTTCTTTCAGTCATTTCCCAGAGATTCACCTGCATTCTTTCTTCTTAATTGTACTTTGCTTGCAGAGTTTTCAAATCTCCACTCATCACTGCTTAACTAATATCTATCTGTTCATGCTACTTACCCTCTTGAATTTGAAGGAGCTCCAGCAGCATGTGCCAAGGTGAACATTTCCCTCAGAGAACAAAAAAAAAAAAAAAAAAAAAAACAAGAAAAAACACCTGCCATTATCAAGTTTTAAATTACAACTCAGGACTGAGAAACACTGGGTGCATCAGATGTGCTAATCTGTGCATCAGATTACTAACACAGTTTCACTAAGAAGTCTTACAGAACTGAAGAAGTCTCTCAAGGAAAAATATTTTCTTTGGAACTTGAAAGTCTGTGCAGTATAAACAAGGTATCAGATGCATCTATTTTAAACTTTCTCTCTGAGATGTTCCTTTATGCCATTTATGGACCCATGTTTTTCCCAAGATCAGTTACCTTTGCATCAGCACTTACCAGCTGACAGGCAGTCTGCCTCCAGAAATAGTGTGTCAAAGCAAAGTGACTCCTGTCCTCCATGTATAGCAGCAAATCACAAAGTGGGGATAAATTAATTTTCCATTCCACCTCTATTAATGTTCCATTTTGATCCTGATAATCCACCAGACTATACAGGGTGTTTAGTGGAGTTCTGCACAGTGCAATGTGCTGTAATTTTGTGTGTTTCCTGAATGTGTCATTTATAACAGAAAATCTAATTGATATTTTTATTTTAAAAGTCTGCAGAGTTTTACTATATAAAAATGTCTACAATATCAATGTTTTGTGCAAAATTGTATGACAGAAGCTTATTAATAAATAAATAAAAACATTAAAATATTTTATGATTGCTGTAAAATAAATACATATTATCCATTCCCTATTCTTTTTGATATCATCCAGCATAAATGGAATTTATTATGGCTAATTATAAGTCCCCCAAGGTATGATTAGAGTCTTTGACCTTCAGCAAACAGAATAGACCTCAACCTTTTCAACAGTTTAAACAAATAAATAAACAAAAAATTATGGACTATAAACTGAAGACTTCACATTATCTCCTTCCTGTTACTCTGTGTTATGGAAGACAGCGTGATGGCTCCAACCACTTTCAGTACTTCTGTTACTACACAGGATTAGTATCCAGATACCAAATATTATCGCTAGTGCCCAGTAACTTCACATGGTTGAACTTGTTGCCCTCTGTAATATTAGGTGAAAGAAAACAATGTAAAATCATAGAATCATATAGTTCTTGAGGTTATAAGGGACATCAAGGGATTATCTATTACAACTCTCCTGCTCAAAGCAGAGTCAAATAGAGAAGGATGCTCTAGTAAGTTTTAAATACCTCCAGGGATAGACACTTCTTAATCTTTTAGTCAATGCATGAGGAATCTGTTTTGTTGTTGTTGTTAATGGCCAGCTTAGTATGAGCAAACAGCGTGCTCTGGCAGCCAAAAGGGCCAACTATATCCTGGGACCTCTGGAATGTACAGACTGGATGATGGATGAGAGGCTGGAGAGAAACCCCATGGAAAGACTCACTGAGGTGATCAGCTCTTGGGCAGACACATTCTGCAGCGGAGCAGGGGATCGAGGCAGGTAGGGTTTTTTCCTGCATTGAGGCCACTCAAGGCGGCTGAGGGAGCCACTATGACCCAGCAGCCCTTGCAAGGGCAGCTGTTCAGGCACAGGCGGAGCCAGAAGCCCACCCCCTGCCATACAAAGGCAGCCCCTGGGGAGCATGGTGAACACGGCGGGCAAATGGGGCATGGTCTGTCAGTCAGGCAATTTGTGCAGCAGTTCATGCAGGCAGGGCAAGCAGGGAGGTCGAGCAGGGTCAGTCACATCTGTGTTCTGGGAAGGGTGGTGTCCACTCGCCAAGCCTGCCGGTCTGCAGCTGAAACCCAGAGGGGTGGGGCCGCATCCTCCCCAGGCAGATGCCTCCACTCAAACAGACCTCCCGAGGATTGAAAGAGAGGCCTAGACCCTCAGTTCCGGGGAGCTCCAGTCCTAGTCTCGTCTAGGGAGGTCCTCCTAGGGTGTGAAGGCAGAGGAGGGTGTCATAGGTGCAAGTGTGCCCAGCTGGATGGGCTCTTTAAACAAGTGGCTCAGTTGTGAGGAGCTCACTAGGCAGTGTAGTGTTCAGAAATCTGAGCAGGAAATTGACAAATGGTATTATATGCTGGCATGGTCCGAGCAACAGCCCTGCCTTAAGTCCAGGCAAGGGTTAGGGAAAGAAGCTTGCAGCCCAAAACAAGCACATTTGAAAGACTCACAACGAGGGAGACTGGACCCTTGTCTCTGATCGGAGACAGAAGAGGAGTCTCCCCCCTGCCCCTGAAGTGCCCCTGCACAATAGATACGAGGTTCTAAGGCAGGAGAGAGGAGACTCTGGGAGAACTAGTGAAGACCTCAGAAAGACCAACCACAGGGAACTCAGAAAGGACAACCACATAAAGTTGGCTCAGTCTCCCAAAAAAAAAAAAAAGTGCCACAAAGAAGGCACAAAGGGTGTTAGTCATTGGAGACTCCTCTCTGAGAGGCACTGAGGCTCTCATTTGCTGTCCGGACAATCTCTCCAGAGAGGTTTGCTGCCTGCCTGGGGCCCATATTCGTGATATTATGAACAGGCTACTGAGTCTGGTTGGTCCCAAACACTACCACGCCTTCCTACTTTTTCAAGTAGGATCAATATCAAAATCAATATCAATATCAAAATCAACCCCTTCCTACTTTTTCAAGTAGGATCAATATCAAAAAGGATTTTATGTCCCTTGTAAAGATGTCGAAGGCATTGGGAGCGTGAGTAGTGTTCTCCTCTGTCCTCCCAGTTGGTGACTGGGACCCAGGAAGAAGGAGACGAACAGGCCGAGTGAATGACTGGCTGAGTGGCTGGTGCCATGCCCAAGGTTTTGGGTTCTATGACCACGGAAGTGCTTTTGAGGGATCAGGCATGCTGATGCTGGATGGGGCACAGCTCTCCAGGAGGGGCAAGAGAGTTCTGGGCAGTAAGCTGGCTGGGCTTATCAGGAGGGCTTTAAACTAGATGTGGTGGGAGAAGAGGATGCAGCTCTGAGTGAAGAAAGCGTACCTGAGAACACTATCACTCTAAGTAACGGCAGGGAAATACTTGTGAATTGTCCCAGTGCAGTCAGGGAGGGCTCTAAAAATGCAATACCACTGATTGTCCAGCTGAAATACCTCTACACCAACGTACGCGGCATGAGAAACAAGCAAGGGGAATTGGAAACCATGGTGCAATTAGACAAATATGACCTGATTGCTATCACCAAAACATGGTGGGATGGATCACATCATTGGAACATTTGAACAGAGGGCTACAAACTCTTCAGAAGGGATAGACAGAGAAGGAAGGGAGGGGGTGTTGCCCTCTACACTAGGGAAGGAATTGATTGGGAAGAAATGCCTCTGAGAAACAGCCACGGACAGGTTGAGAGCTTATGGGTGAGAGTTAAGGACCACACCAATAAAGGACAGCTTGTGGTTGGGGTCTACCACAGGCCGCCTGATCAAGGGGAGCCTGTGGACGAGGCATTCTTGCTGCAACTACAAGAAGCATCGCACTCGCACGCTCTCATCCTGATGGGGGACTTCAACCACTGGATGTCTGCTGGGAAAGCTACACAGCAGGCTGTGAGCAATCCAGAAGATTCCTAGAGTACACTGAGGATAACTTCCAGGTCCAGGTACTAGACAAATCAACCAGAGGAGAAGCGTTACTTTACCTGGTGCTCACCAATGCAGAAGAGCTCAATAAAGAGGTCAAGATTGGAGGCAGTCTGGGCCACAGTGACCACACCCTGGTTGAGTTTGAGATCTCGAGGAATACAGGCCTGGCAAAGAGCAAAGTCAGGGCCCTGAACTTCCGAAGAGCAAACTTCAAGCTATTTAAAGACCTAGTAGCTGAGATCCCCTGGAACACTGTCCTTAGGGATAAAGGAGCTGAGCAGAGCTGGAGACTCTTTAAAGATGTTTTCCTTAGAGTGCAAGAATTCTCCATCCCCCTGCATAAAAAAGCGGGCAGGGAGGGCAGACAACTGGGATGGCTGAGCAAGGATCTGGCTGGTCAAACTGAGGTGCAAGAAGAAAATGCACAGGCAGTGAAAGCAGGGATATGTGGCCTGGGAGGAGTACAGGGATGTGGTCCAGATGTACAGGAAAGGGATAAGGAAAGCCAAGGCACAGATGGAACAGGGCTTGGCAATGGATGCAAGGAATAACAGGAAGGGATTCTATAGGTACATTGCTCAGAAAAAGAAAGGCCAAGGAGAGTGTACCCCCTCTGATGGATGAGAAGGGTGAACTGGTAATGACAGACATGGAGAAGGCTGAGGTACTCAACAACTTCTTTGCCTCAGTCTTCACTGATAGCCAGGCTTCCCATGTCTTTCATTTTCCTGAACCCGTAGATGGAGGCTGGGGGAGCAAAGTCCCACCCACTGTAAGTGAAGAGCAGGTTCAAGACCACCCCATGAAAATAAATACGTGCAAGTCTACGGGGCCCGATGACATGCATTGCAGGGTCCTGAAGGAATTGGCTGATGTAGTTGCCAAGCCTCTCTCCAACCTATTTGAAAAGTCCTGGTGAAGTCCCTGGTGACTGGAAAAATGGAAACATCACTCCCTTTTTAAAAAAGGGTAGAAAAGAGGACCCAGGGAACTACAGAATGGTTAGCCTCACCTCTGTGCCTGGAAAGATTATGGAAAAGATCCTCCTGGAAGCAGTGTTGAGGCACATGCAAGACAAGGAGGTGATCCAAGACAGCCAGCATGGCTTCACCAAGGGTATATTGTGCCTGACCAATGTGGTAGCTTTCTACGATGGAGTGACTGCATCAGTTGACTAAGGAAGACCAATTGATGTCATCTACCTGGACTTCTGCAAGGCTTTTGACACAGTGCCACATGGCATCCTGGTCTCCAAATTGGAGAGATATGGATCTTATGGGTGGACCATTCAGTGGATAAGGAGTTGGCTTGAAAGTCACACCCAGAAAATGGAGATCAATGGACGTATGTCCAAGTGGGGGCCGATGAGAAGTGGTGTACCACAACAGTCTGTCCTGGGACTTGAAGTTTTTAATATCTTCATCAATGACATAGACAGTGGGATCGATTGCACCCTCAGCAAGTTTGCAGATGACGTCAAGCTGAGTTGTGCTGATGATACAATAGAAGGAATAGATGCCATCCAAATGGACCTGAACAGGCTTGAGAAGTGGGCCCACATGAATGTGATGAGGTTCAATAAGTTTAAATGCAGGGTGCTGTACCTAGGCCGGGGCAATCCCAGATGTGAGTACAGACTAGAAGAGGAACTCATTGAGATCAGCCCTGCAGAGAAGGATTTGGGGTTTCTGATGTATGAAAAGCTCGACATGAGTCGTCAGTGCATGCTTGCAGCCCAGAAGGCCAACTGTGTCCTGGGCTGCATCAAAAGATGAGTGACCAGCAGGTCATAGAATCATAGAATAGCCTGGGTTGGAAAGGTCCATAAAGATCATCTAGTTTCAACCCCCCTGCTCTGGGCAGGATTGCCAACCACTAGAGCAGGCTGCCCAGAGCTGCATCCAGCCTGGCCTTGAATGCCTCCAGGAATGGGGCATCCACAGCCTCCCTGGGCAACCTGTTCCAGTGCCTCACCACCCTCTGAGTGAAAAACTTTCTGCTAATTCCTAACCTAAATCTCCCCTATCTTAGTTTAAAACCATCCCCTCTTGTCCTATCACTACGAACACATGTAAACAGGTGTTCCCCCTCCTGTTTATATGCTCCTTCAAGTACTGTAAGGCCGCAATGAGGTCTCCCCGGAGAACAGGTTGCCCAGGGAAGTGGAGCTGTCACTGTCTCTGGGGGTGTTCAAAGAAAGGTTGGGTGTGGTGCTTAGGGACATGGTTTAGTGGGTGATATTGGTGGTAGGGGGAAGGTTGGACCATATGATCTTGGAGGTCTTTTCCAACCCTAATGATTCTATGATTCTATGATCTGCCCTTGCAGATTGTTACCATGTTTTCTGCTTCCGTGGAAGACAGGGAGCTGCTCTCTTTCCCTAGGTAGGATTCTGTACTGGAAGGATGGAGGAAAATACTACCTGTGCACCTGATCCTTCAACCAATCACCCTAAATCCCTAATGTCCCTTTTGATCGCTCTTGGACTTCTCTTTGCTATCTCATCACTGCCGACATGAAAAACCACTAAAGGCTAATAATCAGAGGGACATACCAGGCAAGTGACTTTCCGAGCGATTTCTCTAACCCAAGCCCCAGGGAGACAGCAGACTTCCATATGGGTTGTGTCTGGTTAGGACCTCTGTTCCCTTCAGAAAGGAGTCCCCCATGACAATAACCCTTATTTTTTTTTCTTGGTGGATGTTGTTGTGATGTGGGCTGTAGGTTGACTTGCCCTGTGCAACTCCACAAGTGTGGATGGACCTTTGTCCACATCGTCTTCTGCTTGCCCATCAAGTTTCAGAGCCTCATACCTGTTGCGTAGGAGCACCTGGGAAGGTGAGGTAGGCAATGGGGAGGTTCACCTGCTGTGCTGACCTGGAACCTGCTTCCACTGCCCCCTGTCTCTTAGGTCCCCTCCCTCTGCCTGGTGGTGAGGGAGTAGGGAAACCTTCGTTCTTGTGTACTGGCTGGCTGAGGAGCCTGTCTCAGGGATGGCAGAGCTCTGCCACACCAGATCTCCTTCTCTGACTCCCTGATGCTCCTCAGCTTGCCCATCTCCTCCTGAAGCTCTGCCACCAGGTGAAGCAGTTCTTCAACATGGGCACACCTCCCACAGCTGTGCTCACTCCTGCTATCCTGTACTGGCCTAAGAGTAGTGCACACCTGGCAGCCTGACACACCTAGGTGGCAGCATGTTCCCCCTGGAAGTCTGTCTGGGAGGCTGCATCAGTTGTGGTGGGGGTTGAGCTCTGTGAGGCCATGGCCATCTGCTGGGTGGATACCACTGCTCCTTGGTCGAACTGGCCAAGCTTTAGTGCCCTCCCTGCTCACCCTCCCTGTGTGCACTGCTGTGTGACCTGCCACACCATGCCCTGATTGCCTGCTCTGTTTGCCGTGCTCCTCATTGCTCATGCTCCCCAGGGGCTGCCTTTGTATGACAGAGGGGGGATGCTCCTGGGTACCCCCCCAGCCTTGTCAGCAGGCCTGGTGAGGGCTGCTGGGTCCTGGCGGTTCCTTTGGCTGCCTCAAGGGGCCTCGATGTAAGAAACCCCCAGCAGGCTGCAATCCCCTGCTCCGCTGCAGAACACATCTGCCCAGGAGCCGATTGATCTGTATTCCTCCCAGTTCATTGTTTGCTGTCTTGCTATTTGATTGGCATTTTCCATGAGAAACTCTGATGGCCTCATTATTTCATTGTTCTTTTTGCAGTTCATCAGTATTTCATGTAGAGAATGCAATAGAAGAAAGGCCTCATTGTACTAATGCAATGTGATACTTGCATGAAGGAAGCAGAAGCAGTTTTTGGCTGTATCAATCAAAAAAAAAATGTTGATGCTGCAAATGAAATACTGAAAAAGCATGATGTTTCAGGCTCTAATTTTGACTATGGCTTCCTCTGAACTCCAGGAAGTATTATTCTGCAATATCTGTGCCTATGGTTTCATGTTTCCTATCTGAAAGAGACACTATAGTGATTTTTAAGAGATGCAGGAAGTGGTCTTGGCTTAATAATTTAGACAAAATTAATTCTGAATGGAGCTAAGACTTTATGTTAAAAAACAGGGGACTAATTAAAAACAGAAAATAACTCTCTGAGCAAAATGAGAGAAATTGAACATAAGGGTTATTGATTAGAATTCCATTATCAAAGAGACAGAGAACAAGGTATTTTACACATGAATTGTAGTTCCTTATTGGAGGACTCGGTTGCTTACAGCAGCTTTGCAGTGAGCCTCACTGGTGTGTCTCTTCCACCTGTGGTACCCCATGAGTGGGATTCACTCAGCTGTCAGCAGGCCCATCTCTGCTGCAGTCACACTTCGGCATCTGAACCCAGTGAGTGTATAAGGTCATGACCTGGCATCCATGGGATGGGTGATAATGCCTGCCCAGCTGCCACATGTTCATGCCACTGAACTGCTCTTGCCCCTTTCTGATATGGCACTTGGCTGGCTCCTCAACAACACCGAATCCTCTTGAGCATGTCTCAGGACTGCCATCAGTCCCAGTCATTCAGCTCCTTCTCTCCTCATGACTTGCAAGCACAACTTCCCCCTTCTGGAGCTCCTTGTCACTTCTGGGACTTGGTTACCATCCCAGCTTGTACCAAGGAGCTGGGCACCCAGGCAACTTACTAAACCAAATGCTGGCTATGTGCATTAAGTCAGTAATCTTTATTCCCAGACAAAGGATGGTTGTTCCCATGTCATGGTTTTGGTTGGATTAGAGTTAATTTCTTTGTAAGGGCTCACATAATGCTGTGTTTTAGATTTTCGATGAAAATAGTGGCGATGACACACTGATGTTTTTAGTTGTTGCAGAGCAGTGTTTACACAGGGACAAGGACTTTTCTGCTTCTCATACCGCCCTCCCGGTGAGGAAGCTGGGATTGCACAAGAAGCTGGCAGGGGACACAGCTAGGACAGATGACCCAAATAGACCAAAGGGATGTCCCATGCCACATGGCATCACGCTCAGCAATAAAAGCTGAGATAAAGAAGGAGGAAGTGGGGGATGTTTGCCTTCCCAATAAATTGTTATGCATGATAAACCCTTCTTTCCTGGAAGTAGCTGAATACCTGCCTGCTGATGGGGAGTAGTAAATGGATTCCCTGTTTTGCTTTGCTTGTACATGTGGTTTTGCTATACCTAGTAAACTGTCTTTATCTCAACCTATGCATTCTTGCACTTTTACCTTTACAGTCATGTCCCCCATACCACCTGGGGAGATTGAGCGAGCGTCTGTGTGGCGCTGAGCTGCCTGCTGGAGTTAAACCACAAAACTATATTTTGAACCTGCAGAGAAGTGAAGACCTTCCAAAGAGACACTGACAAGCCAACCACTTGCTTTCAGATGGGGCAGGCTGGTTACAAAGCAATCCTATGGGCTCTCTCTCACATTCATTTCATGTTGATGACTTGGTAAACTAGAAACCAACAGCAGACTGGAGCCAGTATCACTGGACATGGCAGGAGCTGTGTTGCCCAGACAACAAGAGGACACCAGCTAGTCAAGCTCCAGCAGCTTTGCTGTGAGCCTTGCTGGTGTGTCCCCCCTGCCCGTGGCACCCCACAAGTGGGATTCACTCGTCTGTCAGCAGGCCCAGCTCTGCTGCAGTCACACCTCAGTGTCTGAACCTGGTGAGTGCTCGAGGTTGTGGCTCAGCAGAGGTGGGATAGAGGCATGGAGTGCTTCTCCTCCCAGGCATGCAGTCTGCCAGGAGCCATGGGCAGCAGCCATGTCTGAGGCTGCCTGTGCTTGGACTGCCTGGCCCTTGCAAGTGGAGGAGCATCCCCCTCCCAGGGAGCAGCAGCTGTCCTGGTACAGCAGCAACAGCACCTGGGCTCCAAGCTCTCCATGTCATGGCCTGTTCTCAGCTGATCCTGAATGGGTTCCAAAGCTGTTGGGAGGCAGTAATAATAACCACAGTCATTTTCAAAGAAAATATAATTTCTCAGCTGTTCATGTCACCAGAGTTTACTATAGGCAGAACAAAGGGCATCCCCAAGAAATGCAGCCATTTTGATTTAGAGCACACAGGAAAACAAGATAAAGTTGTTCCTCTCTCTGCCACACATGAAGTGTGCAATGACTTCTTCAAATGGACCAAGCTGGAATACGGGCCCTACTTGTGAAAATTCCTGTTCTATACTGGGCTCAGGAATCCAATAGCAAACACTTCTCTAAGGACCCCATAGCAGACAGTTATTTTTATGGATGTTAGCATGCTTGCTCCTTGGGGTTGGGTTTCAGCAGGAAGAAGCTAGACTTTCACTGACTTGTTAAGATATGAGGGCGAGCTTTGAGCTCGCTGAGCAGTGAGTGAAACATTTGGCTCTGGCAGCTGCAAAGGGAATATGATCTGAGCCAAATATAAGAACTCATGGATTTACATTTTCTTTGGATATCCTAAGTTAATTTTAAGAAATGATTCTCCTTGAACACATATACACCCATGTATTCACTTACACCTGCATGTACCCCCACACCAATTATGGTGCTCTAACATTTTCCTTCAGAGTTGATCTTGCCTTTGCTGTGCAGAGCCTGAAGTGTTTCTGGGAAGAAATCATAGAATCATCGAATATCCTGAGTTGGAAGGGACCCATTAGGATCATCAAGTCCAACTCCTGGCACCGCACAGGTCTACCCAAAATTTCAGACCGTGTGACTAAGTGCACAGTCCAATCGCTTCTTAAATTCAGACAGGCTTGGTGCAGTGACTGACAGGCTTGGTGCAGTGACTGATCTCTACATGTTGTACAGAGTAGCTAATTCTTCCATAAACTTTTCTGGACATGACTGACATGACTGTCATTATGCTTTTTTTTTGGTTGGTTGGTTGGTTGTTTTTTTGTGTGTGTTTGTTTCATCACATTCACCGATCTCTTTATAAAGAAAATAAGTTCTTACGTGCAGGAGACTAAAAACTTCCTTCAGCTGACCAGGTAAGAGAATGCCTGGGAGATAATTTCTCCAGCACTTGTTTTGCACTGAGATGTGGATTAATTTTGGCAGCAGGAGTGAGGTGGTAGATATGGTCCCCCGCCCCCACACACTTTGTCTTCTGTGGAGTACTGCTAGAGGGCGGTCTCATCTGTGGCATCAGTGTTACTGAGGGAAGCAGCAGCATCATATTTGAGGAAAAAAAATGCATACCACTAATAAATGGTGGCAGCATTTTCTTTGTCCCTCCCATCTTTAATACCAAAGGGTTTACAAGCCTTAATTTAGCAAAACTACCTGGGAACTTTTCTTGAATTTTGCAGTGCAAGATATCACTTATCCATGTGGTACGTGCTCAGAAGTGCTTTGTTATGCTTCAGCATTACCAACCTGTCCTCAGGTCTTTTGGGAAAGGATAATTTCAGTGCAATTGTGGTTGGGGTTAGTCATCCCTACAGGAGCATCAAGTGAGGAAGAATAAGTCCATGTCATTGTCCAAGAGAGAAACAGTATGGATGGTCTGTACAACTATGCTAGCTGAGTTCCCAGTATTTGTCTACAAAGATTCAGTCTTCTGAAAAGGGGAAGATGGTAACCTCTTTTCCTCTAGAGAGTCTATAAACTCTGTGAAGTTGTCCTGACAGTCAGCATTGTGGACAACACTGTGTATAACCTGTTACCCTGATTTATGTGATCTAAATCAAATATCAAGAACTATAAACATTGTTTCTGGGATATCAGACAAGCCTTTCTACACACAAAATCAAGGATAAACCCTTTGCAGGCCAACAAACAAAGCTTAGCCTGCATTGCAGCAGAAAGATATGCAAACCATTATTTATCTGGAAGAGCCCAGTGCCAGCAAGACAGAACTCCCAAAAATATGGGGGAAAAAAAAAAGAAAAAAAAAAGAAAAAAAAAAAAAAGAACCATTTTTCTTCCCATCCCAAATCTTTTCTTCACACATGAGTTATGGAGAGCAGAACAGCAAATATCCCCAAGCTAGTATCTCTGTACTATTCCCTGGGACAGAATTCCCAAGGAATAATTCTTCAGAGTAAGCAACCCAGAGATAAAAATGTACTTCAAAATATATATAACAATCAGAGACAACCAATGACACGTAGGCCATCTAATTGGAAGCAGGTGTAGCCTGGTCTATGGATGTCTTAGAAGTGCAGAGACTGGTAAAGCTAAAGGCATCAGATATAAAAATTCACCATCAGGGTGAATTGCACCTGAAGAAAGATAAGTAGGGGCTGCTCAGACAAGTGATTCTGGTATGCTTCTGTACCCAACATTCACAGCAACATGCTAAAGTTCACCTTGCTTGAGTGAGAGAGTTGCACTAGGTGATTTCCACAGGTGTCTTCCAATCTCAACTTTTCTGAGATTCTACATGGAATAAAAAATGGTCCAAAAAATTGGACAAGCAAAATGAATACCTGAAAGAATCAAAGACCAGGAACTGGTGTGAAAGTTAAAGGTTCAAAAGGTATATTAGTAATAGCAACTTTGATAGCCCATTTCCTCTTCAAAGTAATAAAGGACATAGACTAAAAAATGTCTATGTTCTCTGTTGTAATTAGAATTACATCATAATAATTGTTGAAAAGGGAAATATTTTACTTAATTTGTGCAAAGAAATGCAGATCAGTCATGACCAGCCAGACATGCCTCATGCTGGCATCTAGGAATTTCTGCTGTACTGAAAGGAAAATATTTGAGAATTTAATGAAGTTTTTGCATGAGTTGCTTCTGTGACTCAAAAGAACTCTTGAACAGAAAAGAGTACTTTATTACGTATGTAACTTTTATAAGTCAAACAACTACTTAGATATCTTCTCCATCTGCACTTATACCTGAGGGAACAGTATATTTAAACGTCTTAGTTTGTCCTGTCTAAATTTAGCATAATTTCGATCATGGGATGGTCTGAATGGTCTACATGATAGTGGACCTCCTGGTGCTTGATGGGATGAGCCTTTCTCAAAGGGGGAAAAGAATTTTTGCTTATGACTTAGCAAGGCCCATTGAAAGAGCTTTAAACTAGACTTGAAGAGGGTAAAAGGATAAAATCAGGCTTGACAGGGGTAAGCTATGTGATGGCATGCCAAGGGCTGAAGAATCAATATCATAGAATATCCTGAGTTGGAAGGGACCCACAAGGATCATCGAGTCCAACTCCTGGCACCACACAGGTCTACCCAAAATTTTAGACCATGTGACTAAATGCACAGTCCAAACACTTCTTAAACTCCAACAGGCTTGGTGCAGTGACTACTTCCCCGGTGAGCCTGTTCCAGTGTCCGACCACCCTCTCAGTGAAGAACCTCTTCCTGATGTCTAGCCTAAACCTCCCCTGCCTCAGCTTGACACCATTTCTGTGGGTCCTTTCACAGGTGACTAAGGAGAATAAGTCAGCGCCTGCCCCTCCACTCAGTTTTACATCCTTTTTGTACTGTGGTGCCCAGAACTGCACACACTACTCAAGGTGAGGCCACACCAGCGCAGAGTAGAGCGGGACAATCACTTCCCTCGACCAACTAGCAATGCCATGCTTGATGCACCCCAAGATACAGTTGGCCGTCCTGGCTGCCAGGGCACACTGCTGGCTCATATTCCACTTGCTGTCAACCACAACCCCCAGATCCCTCTCTGCAGGGCTGCCCTTCAGCATCTTGTCACCCAGTCTGCACATATAGCCAGGGTTGCCCCGTCACAGGTGCAGGATCCGGCACTTGCTCTTGTTAAACTTCATGTGGTTGGTGATTGCCCAGCTCTCCAATCTGTCCAGATCTCTCTGCAAGGCCTTTCCATCCTCAACAGAGTCCACAACTCCTTCAAGTTTAGTGTCATCAACAAATTTGCTCCAAACACCTTCTAGTCATATATCCAAATCTTTTATAAAAACATTGAAGAGGACTGGCCCTAAAATGGAGCCTTGGGAAACCCCATTTACCACAACCCTTTGAGCCCTGCCCGTCAGCCAATTGCTCACCCATCGTATGATGTTTTTATTTAGCTATATGCTGGACATTTTGTCCAGTAGGATCCTATGGGAGACTGTGTCAAAGAATGGTTTGTTAGTTAGGTCATTCTGTTACCTCCATGAGGTACAGGGTACACTAGAGAATATTTGAAATGTGCATGGGTGAAGTGGCAATTGGCAGCCATCTTGGCCACTGTGGCCAAGAAGTAGTTTAGTTTAAACACTTTCCTGGGAAGAGAAAAAACACCAGCAAAACTTCAATCCTGGATATGGAGGGAGTAGACTTCCAGCTGCTCAGGGAACTAGTTAGTAAGGTCCCCTGGAAAACTGCTTTTGAAGGTATTGGGTGCCATCAGTGCTGGTCACTTTTCAAGAGCTACATCTTTAGAGCACAGGAGCAGATGATTCCAAAACATTGGAAGTCAAGCAGACAGGGAAGAAGGCCACCTTGACTGAGCAGGGATCTTCTAGAACTTAGGTGAAAAAGGAAAGTATATAGACATTGGAAGCAAAGTCAGGTAACAAGGGAGGACTACAGAGATGCTGTTTGCCAGCATAGGGAGAAAATTCATGTGGCCAAGGCTCAATTAGATTTGAAGCTGGCCAGTACAACAAAAAGGTCTTTTTAAATTATGTTAACAGCAAAAGGAGCACCGGAGATAATATTGGTCTATTACTTGATGAAGTTGGTCACCTCACAAATAGAGACGTAGATAAAGCAGGAATGTTTGATGCCTTCTTTGCCTCTGTCTGTAACACAGATGATGATGGGCCCTAGGACTCCTGGAGCCATGAGTTAGAGGACCATGACAGTGGGAATGATAAACTCCCAGCCAACTATGAACTTGTGTGGTATTTGCTGCTCCATCTGAATGCACTTATGGCTATGGAGCCCCACGATTCATCCGACCACGAGACCTCTCTCCATTATTTTGCAACCATCTTGGGAATCTGGAGAGGTCCCTGTCAACTGGAAGCTGGCAAATGTTGTCCCAGTTTTCAAGAAGAGCAAGAAAAAAGACCTTGGTAATTACAGGCCTGTCAGTATCAATTCAATACCTGGTAAAATTATGCAGAAGATAATTCTGGGAGTTACTGAAAAACACTTGAAAGACAATGCAGTCATTGGTCATAGCCAACATGAGTTCACGAGGGGAAAGTCCTGTCTAACAAACTCAATGTTGTTTTATGACAAGATTACCCATCTCTTTGACCAGGGGAAGCCAGCAGACAGAGTCTTTTGGGTTTCAGCAAAGCTTTCAGTGTGTGTTTCTCACAGTATCCTTCTGGACAAAATGTCCAGCATACAGCTAGACAAGTACACAATACAATGGCTGAACAATTAGCTGACAGGTTGGGCTCAAGGGGTTATGGTAAATGGAGTTACATCAGGTTGGCAGCCAGTCACAAGTGGGGTTCTACAGGGCTCTGTTTTAGGGACAGTTCTCTTTAATGTTTTCATAAACTACCTGGATGCAGGACACGAATGCATACTAAGTTTGCAGATGACACTAAATTAGGAGGAGCTGTTGACTCCCTCAAGGGTAGAGAGGCCTTAAAGAGAAATTGTGACAGCTGAGAGGGCTTGTCAATCAACACTGGTATGAAATTGTACAAGAGCAAGTACCAGATTCTGCAGCTGGGACAGGGCAATCCTGAATGAATGTACAGACCAGGGTACAAGAAGGTGGAGAGCAACCCCACGAAAAGAAATCTGGGTGTTTGGGTAACAGCAAATTGAATATGAGTCAACCATGTGCCCTGGCAGCCAACAGGGCCAGCCATATCCTGGGGTGCATCAAGCACAGTATAACTAGCTGGCTGGGGGAAGTGATTGTCCCACTCCAGGCTAGTGTATCCCCAACTTGAGTACTGTGTACAGTTTTAGGCACTGCACTATAATAAGGATATGAAACTATTACAGAGCATCCAAAGGAGGGCTACACAGATGGTGAAAGGGCTAGAGGGGAAGGTGTATAAGTAGTGGCTGAGGTCACTTGCATTGTTCAGCCTAGAGACAAGGACACTGAAAGGTGGCCTCATTGCTGTCTATAGTTTCCTCACGAGGGGGAGCAGAGGGGCACGCACTGATCTCTTCTTTCTGGTGACCAGCGATGAGACCAGAGGGAATGGCATGGAGCTGTGACAGGGGAGGTCCAGGCTGGGTATTAGAAAACGGTTCTTCACAGAGCTGGTGTTCAGACACTGGAAGAAGCTCACCAAGGAAGTGGTCACAGCACCAAGCCTGATGGTGTTCAATTAACATTTGGGCAATGCTCTCAGGCATATGGTCTGATTTTTCATTGGTCCTTTGTGGAACCAGGAGTTGGACTCGATAGTATCATAGAATAATAGAATCATTGAGGTTGGAAAAGACCTCCAAGACCACCTGGTCCAACCTTCCTCCTACCAACGTGACCCACTAAACCATGTTACTAAGCACCAGGTCCAACTTTTCCTTGGTGATGCCACCACTTCCCTGGGCAACCTGTTCCAAGGCCTGACTACTCTTTCTGAGAATAAATGTCTCCTAATTTCCAACCTACACCTCCGCTGGTGCAACTTGAGGCCATTCCCTCTAGTCCTATCATTAGTTATCTGTAAGAAGAAGCCGCCCCCTGCCAGCTCCCCACAACTTCCTGTGATCCTAGTGGGTCCTTTTCAACTCAGAATATTCTATGATTTTATGATAAGTTAAATTCTACTCAAAAAGAAGATAGAGGTTCCTGAACAGGGTATTTTGCCTCCTTGTCCTACTTGTTTTGAAGGGTTCCTCACCCTTCTACTCTGCTTTACATTCCATTGGGCAAAACTGTTTGCCTTCTTGAATCCTATCTATTTTGATAGGTTCCTCTCTCTTCTACTGTGACTGATTTGCTTTCCAACAAGCTTCCTATGTGTCAACACTGGCTGGTTATTGAACGTGTTTAAAATAGATGAGAAATGCTAAGGTTTGTGTCTTACAAGCCAGTCTGACTGTGGTGCTTTCCAAACATGCTTGTCATTCACTTGTAGTCTAAGGCTGCCAAAATATCTCTAGTAGAGGTTATTACACTTGCAGTCCACTTAAGGCCTACTAGAAGGCTTTACTATAAGAAAACAATGCTATAGAGAGAGGGATACAGCAACACTGGAGTAGCAGTGAGCCTCACACTCTTCTATTATAAGCCTCAACATTATAAATAGGGGAAAATAACCTTAATTCTCTTAAATACAACAATCCTGATAAGAGGATTGTTAAAAGAGTATAAAAGGGGGAAGAGAAGAAAAAAATAAGTACAACAGTTTCTACGTATATTTCCAGTCCAATTAAAGGCCATTATGCCTAGGGATTTTTTCAAAGTACAGGAATAATGGCACTCCACCAATTTTTAAAGCAAGCTCTTAAGCCATAAATCTATCCTTGATTGTCTTACAAGTTAGCTAGCCCAGCGGTAAAGAAAGGTTGCTAAAAGTACTGATCTGTCTTTCAGCAGTATGACCTAAAATCCATCCTGAAAGCTAGGTAAGTATCAAGATATTTTGTTATCAAAGGGTTCAGGAGACCAAGTCTTTGTACAGAGGAGGACTGACCTGAAAGCAGGATATACTCTCATAAAACTTCCTCTAACAGACATTGAAATAAGAAAGGTTAAAAATCCCATTAACTACGGCTCACGTAGAACTGAAGTTGGAACACTTCTTTTTGAAAAAGAGAGTATCCAGTTACTGATGGGGAACTGTACTATTCCCAAATAGGTAATCCTATAACCTGCACAATAGGTAAGAAGGCAGCCAATGTGATATGAGGTTGTTCTTTGTTCTACATTCACCAATGAATTTCTGCTATTTGATTAGCTGTATAGTCAAAAAGAGGAAAGGTCAAAGAGACCCACAAACCTCAATAGGAATTTATGGAATTTATGGGAAGGCAGTCCTAAGTCTTATGTACGTCAAGTTGTTGTATATGTTCAAATGCTATGTAATGACTGAAAATACACAATGGATCTGGAAGACCAATATGTGCCCAAGATCAATAAGTTTCAAAGTGTTGTAGGTTAAAAGTACACAATATTCTAAAAATGTGAATGCATCCATTTCAAGGGAAAACTTGAAGCTTTGAGACATGCAGGGGAGGTTGAAATAATAAATAATATTATTGATGAGATTAAAAATCCTCATAGCTACATCATACAGCTTTTATGGATGAGTAAGTTAACAGCTTATTGTGGCATGGGTAAAATTGTAGGCAGTAAGGAGGCTGTAGATATCACTAGACCTGTTTGCCAACAGTTCAAGGGAAGCCAGCAAAAATTTATAATCTGGGGAAAAACTAAATAACAAGAAAATCCATAAGTTCTTTTCAGAGGATTAAATATGGCATTTCTTATGCCAGGTTTAACTGTAAGAAGTTAATGATATTCTCATCTAAGACATTTAAGTGTACTCAGTTGAGGTGATTTTGAGAGCAGCTCTATAGAGAATGTTGGAACTAAACTTTATGTCTACTTATATCATGCTCCACACTAATTATTGTATCTAAGAAGTATGGGATGCTAAGCTTTTGAGCAGACTGCAGAAAATTTAACAAAGTGACAGTATCCCATTTGTAAAACAGACTTGTCAAACTAGGTAGAAATGACTATTTCTCAATGATGGCTTTTAAACTATTGACAAATTGTATTGAAAAAGTGTTTTCAGAAATTCTGTCTGTATTTATCGCTGACATGGGACAACAAGTTTAACACAACTCCTGGATAAGCAACAGAATTAAATTTCAGAGACCAGTCAGCTGAGTACTGGTTCTTCTGCTCCTGGTAGTTCATCCACAAAATGAAATCTCTTATCATCTCCATTAAAAAAAAAAAAAAATGATTTGAGGTAGAATATACATTTTCTTGAGGTGATTGGTACACTCCTTTAAAAAACAAAAACAAACTAAAAAAAACACCCACATTTATTCTGTGATGTGCAACTTGCGAATGCTGTTGTCAGCCATACTATCAGAATCAGAAGGGCATGTGCTTGGGAACATCAATGTGGCCTGTAAACTGTCAGTGTATATGGCATGATGTATAAAACATAGTCTCATTCTGCTGTTCCCTGGGTAAAAGGAGAACTCCCAGGAATGTTGGCAGATGATAAGCAGAAATGCCAGAACGCTAATCCTTCAGAGCAAATCTCCTCATTGCTACACTTTGACTAACATGTTGCTGTGAACAGGACCTGGAAATGGTAAGGACACACTTTCTTTATTAGATTTGATAAGTATTAGATCACATTAAATTAATTACAGAGAATACTCTCTGTATTCCCTGTAGAACACGTCTGTTAAATATGGAGATTCATGTGTTGTCTTGCCTTCTAAAATTATTCACAAAAGATCTGTTTGAATGTTCCTGATAAAGACTTCATGTGTTGAAGAGGAAAGGAGAGGAGTTAAAAAGAATTTGAACTAATTTCTTGAGATAAATCATTAATCACAATTGTTAATGTGAGTTGTGGACTAACTCTCCAGGACTAAAGGTATTTGGAACTAATAGTTCACCTACATATGTCAATGAAGGTGCAATGCCTGGAGCTAAATGTAAATCTCCTGAGAATATTATAGATGATGACTAGCTTGTGCTGCAGTTCAGATAAGTCAGCAGCAGATACGGCCATCCTCTTTCCTAATCCTGCTCTTCAAGAATTAGTATTTGCAATACCTTGTGCATTAGTAATTCAGCCTTACAGCATAAAAGGAGAAGCAAATATTCCATGTCCTGACATAGGGAATTGGGATAATGGACTTGCATATACTTGAAGACTTCTCTTTCCAGTAATAACTCTGTGTTCCTCACATAGACTAAAAGCAACTTAGTCACTTGAATATGTCCTGAAACAGTCACTAGGCATAAAAGAGGTGGGTAAATATGCAGCTTGTGAATGAAAACAAGCAGTACTGTACTATCAGGGTTTACAATTCAGTCATGTCCTATTTCCACAGCAAATATTAAGTGACTTTTAGATGAAGATGGTGACATTCAGAATACCTTTTCCTTCACACATTTAAGCAGCTGAGTGACTCCAGTTACCGAATGGGTGAGAGCAGTGAAAAGGCCTAGAACTCTCTGGGTAAGTGCAGAAAGCAGAGGAATAACAGGTGGCCAAAAGTCAGAGAAGGACAAGCAGGTGGATGTAAGGGAAATTAGGGTTAATAGCATGATACTAACATTAGGATGCAAATGACTCAGGAAAAGATGTTAGGTGGCATATTCCTTAGCTGACCCTCCACCTGTCACAAAATTGGAGAGGTGTCATGAGATTATCATAACTCTGATGTGTGACTCTCAGACACTATAAATGGAAAGTACAACTAAACTGTGATTTGCCTGAACTCTGCATGAATATTTCCTATCCATCTAAAGCTATAAAGGCCATTTCACTTAATCACTGCTTTGACAAGCATGCAGGTGTAACCTTTGACTTCTTCATCCATGCTGTCAACTCAGTGATGCTTTGCTGCTCCCTCAGGGATTTCTCCATCTGGTCTATGTCCTCCTGGAGCAGGGTGACCCCTAGGGGCTTCTGGGCAAATCTGCCACAGAATGAGGGTGTTAATGCTCTGCACAGTGCTCTCTCTGCCCTGAGTATATGTTAACCTTGGACTTCACCTACTAGTACCCCCAGTCTCGGGTCTTTCTATATATGGAATCATATATTCCCACCAGTACACTTGTTTTCCAAAGGGCTACCCAGATGAGTAGAATAAAATGTTTTAACGGACTTCTTCCTTTCTCTCTTTCATGAGAAATACATGATCTTTCTCAGCTGGTAATTACTTTCAGGGTTCAGACAGACTTGTGAAGAACTGAACTGATAAATTTGGCTTGTCAAAATTCACTGAGTAGAAGCTTCATTCTGTAGAACAAGTTATCATAGCTCTGCGAGAATTTGCAATCCATGCAGCTCTACTGGAGTAACTAGCTGAACTTGTATTAAATTTCTCTCAGAGATGTTTCTTTATGGTAATTCTGGACCAACGTTTTTTTTTTAAAGGTCAATGACATTTGCACTACTTACCAGCTAATAGGCAGTCTGACTCCACAGGGTGTTTATACAGACTGATTCTGATATTGAAGGTATGATATTGAACTACAAACATATGGGAAATGAAATATAATTTCATTTGTATGAATTAATGAGGTATTTAACTGAAATAAATAAGAAGCAGTTCCAGATTCACAAGGTCTAAAAAATTATTTAGGACATGATGTTTATTTTTTGACCTTTGGCTGGACATATGCATCCTGGTGGTACACGGAGGTCAAACAGTTGCTATTAAACATCAACATCATTGAACATGTACAGCATGTTAACCATTGATGTAGTTTAATATTTTACTTTTAAAAATAGTCAATCAGAAAACTTAAATTTCTATTATAGAGTGCTCATCTTCTATTCAAAGAAAGTGTCAGATCAAACATGTAAAGTCTTTGATACTTTTGACATGACGAAGAAATTTTTGTCAAGTCTTTGGTGTGTAAAATCTCCTTGTAAAATAATGCCATGGCTTTGAATATGAATGATATCAAGTCTGCTCATCTGATTCCACCACAATAATTTTTCCAGTCACTGAACAAATGGAAAGCAGACAATAAACAAATAGTATTGTATATTATATCAACACAGATTAATAATTGTTTCAGTTTAGTAACTGAAAAAATAATTTTGGACTGACCTATGGCTTTTCTCCAAATTATACTGATTATACCAAATTTTCTGTATGTCTTCAGAAATGCCAGCATAGCATTTTTTATTTAACACAAAAACCTCATCTGCTAATAGAATCATAGAGTCATAGAATATCCCGAGTTGGAAGGGACCTATAAGGATCATTGAGTCCAACTCCTGGCACCACACAGGTCTACCCAAAAATTCAGACCATATGACTAAGTGCACAGTCCAGATGCTTCTTAAACTAAGACAGGCTTGGTGCCATGACTACTTCCCTGGTGAGCCTGTTTCAGTGCCCGACAACCCTCTTGGTGAAGAACCTCTTCCTGATATCCAGCCTGAACCTCCCCTGTCGCAGCTTGACACCATTCCCTTGGGTCCTATCGCTGGTCTCTAAAGAGAATAGATTGGTGCCTGCCCCTCCACTCCCCCTCATGAGGAATCTGTAGGCCACGATGAGGTCTCCCCTCAGCCTCCTCTTTTCCAGGCTGAATGGAACAAGTGACCTCAGCCGTTCCTCATACGTCTTCCTCTCTAGCCACATCACCATCTTCGTAGCCCTCCTCTGGACACTCTCCAACAGTTTCACATCTTTTTTGTACTGTGGTGTACTTTGATTTATAGACATTTTCATTCATCCAAGATGCTTACAGTGATCTTATCTATTTCTTAGAAAGAAAAACAAAGATAGTATCTTTCTTATGGTCTGCTATGTGCTCAAATTATCTTTCATTAGTAAACTAAATGAAACATTAAGTTATAATAACATAGTAAGGTTATAGTTGCTTGTGTGTTCATAACTGTACCCATTTTACACATTTAAAGGTAGTCTCAACCCTATCAGTTCTTAGGAAAAAAGCAGTAAATCTTCTTGTCACTTTTGCCCATTTCTGTCTCCTCCTTCTTTCCCTTTCCTGTCACACTTACCTGTAGCACTCTTCCAAGCCCATGGTCTATGTTTTTCTCACTCTTCTTCCTCTAAAGCTGGCATCAATTTGCTTTTCGTTCCCACATGTCCTCATTCCTTTTTTTTATCCTTTCCTTTCACATATAACCTTTCACATATAATGGAACAGTTTTCCATTCCATAGCCCAGGTATTTGAGCCACTGTCAATTCTTTCCTTACCACAAGCCTCATATGCGTATGCCCACTTCCATACAACTTCTATGCTTACTTCTGCCCCCACTCATTTCTCTGTATATGTTTATATTTCCGTAATGCACCACATAGAGCAGATTCTGTCTCTTTATGCTCATTTAGCCTAATTCATCAGGATCCTAACTTCTATCTGAGGATACTGAATGGACAGCTCTCCTTATGTTATGCCAAACCTTCCTGCCCCTGGAGGTGAAGGTCCCTGTCAGACTCATGCTAGTACAGCCTGTTTCTATCTCAGTAGCTGCACCATAAACAAAATGTCACATTCTGGGCAAGAGACATGCAGGCACCTCCTTGGAGAAGGGATCCACACAGCCAAAGTCTTGAAGTCTTAATACAAGTATCTGTTCTTCTTGGTCTTCCAAAGCTCTCTCTTTCTGCAGTTGTGGCTAGATCATCTCTACAGGCCAGAACAGAATTGGAGAAAAGAATTCATCCCTGTCAGCAAGAGAAAGAAGAAGATTTAAGAGCACTGCAGCAAGAGGGCACTTCTGCACATTAAGTCTTGGCTTCACAGACTCGCAGACTGGACCTTCTCCTCTGGGACAGGGACAACATCTCTGGGAGACAGTGTCGCCCAGCCCCTGACTCACCTGGGGTCTGCACATGCCACCACAGTGCAATCAGCAGTATCTGCATGCTTAGTCTTTGGGCATGTCTTCATTAACGCTTAGTGTCCCACAGTTTGGTTTGCACCACAAAGTGCAAGTTCAGTGGAGGAATCCCTGTGGAGAGGGCTGGGGCAGGAGTCAACTCTTCATCCTGCTCGCAGGTGCTTTTCGGGAGAGAGGTCACTACCCCATTTATACCTTGGGTGATGAGGTCCCCAGTAGGCAAACTTACTCAGGAGTGAGGAAATGCCTCTGCCTCCAGAGACTATCCCAATTCTCTCCTGGTTCCTGGTGATGCTGGGTGCAGCCTACAGTGGCACACACAGTGGGGCTTTGCCACAGCTAGCTGTGTTTTCAGTGCAGGCCTCTGGCCTGGAGCTGCTGAGAAATTTTGCCTCACTTGTATCGTTTCAGTCTGGGATAATGAGGTGAATTTTACTGGGCTGATAGTATTTATTGTGTTAGTACATGGCACACTAGCTTAGTATCATACTTACCATACTTTGAGAACTGGAAGATCATCTAACTTCAATCCATCTTTCTAAGGGTTGAGGACAGCTAAGGAAATCATGACCTGTCTAAGCAGACTGTTAACAATCTGTTTCTCCAAAACACTCTTAACAAAGACTAAGAACCAAGCACACCTCCTGGTAGTGCGGCCTCTGCTCATTGTCACCTGACAGCTGTGCAGAAAGATGTGCCTCATACCTTTTCCACTGAGCACATGCAGAAACCTTACAGATTTTAGGTCTACCTACAGGGTTCAGATCTGTATGGCTAGATGGTTAAGGATTTCTTAAGACATTTTACACATTTCCAGAAAAGAGGATATCTTCTTGCAGAAATGTAATTTGCCCTTTTCTTTCTGTGCAATTATCTTATATTCCCCAAAAGGAAAACTGCATTTAATTAAGACCCATTCTGTCTTGCACTTTTTTCTAATAGGAAGGATCCCTAATACTAAGCAGGTGCTGATATACCCTAAAGATTGTACAGTAATTGTGCATTTTCTGTAGAGCATTTTTAAATGTCTTTAAAATCTATTCTAAATGGAGGCTCACATATCCTGACAAAGTGGGGAGATGAAAGGAAATAGTTCCTTGTTGTGGGCAGTATACAGATCATATATATAGATCTAAATACACATTCTAATTCTTAAAAATCTCATTGATACAGAAAAACCTCATTGATAGAACAGTTAATTTTTTTATGCAGAATACTTTCTTATATCAGCCTCATTTGTGTCTTATTATACTGACCCTTCTAATGTTACTTTTTGTCCTAACGTCTATTCTTCAGTCTTGCTTAAGAATAGTGGTGGGGCAAGGAGGGAGTCTAAAGGAGTTATTAAAAATCTCAGGTCTTTGCCAAAAGGAGTATGACGTTCACAATAGGTTTTTCTTCTTACTTGATCTTGGGTTTGCTTGGGTTTATTCTTTATTTTCTTATCACAGTCTGCCTCCTTTTCATTGCTTCTCAACTGAAGTTTAAAAGGTGTGCAATAGATTCCTCTGTCTCAGTTACCATGAAAAGCAGTTCTTTATTATGCAGTGGCTACCTAGGCTTGTCAGACCTTTACTGTATATGGTATTCACAAAGTTTAATCTTAAACAGATTAGATAGCAGTCATTTGACTAATTAACAGTTATTAAAACAACCTTAAATCAATTCAGGTGCAGACAAGCCCTAAGACCATACACTGTCAGGTCACAGAATCACAGAATCACAGAATGGCTGAGGTTGAAAGTGACCTCTGAAGATCACCTAGTGCAACCCCCCTGCCAAGCAGGATCACCCAGAGCACATTGTACAGCTTGGCATCCAGGTGGGTTTGGAATACCTCCAGAGAAGGGACTCCACAACCTCTCTGGGCAACCTGTTCCAGTGCTCTGTCACCCTCAGAGTAAAGAAGTGTCCTCTCATATTCAGCTGGAATATCCTGTGCTTTTTTGTGCCCATTGCCTCTTGTCCTGTTGCTGGGCACAAGTGGAAAGAGACTGGCTCCATCCTCTCTACACATCCCCTCTGATGTTGTTGTGGTTTAACCCGGCTGGCAGCTAAACACCACACAGCCGTTCGCTCACCCTCCCCCCTCCCTCTCTGGGATGGGGGGAGAGAAACGGGAAAGTGAAGCCTGTGAGTTGAGATAAAGACGGTTTATTAAGACAGGAAAATAATAATAACAATAATAATAATAATAGTGATAATGGTAATAGTATTAACAATAATAATGTGTAAGAAAACAAGTGATGCACAATGCAATTGCTCACCACCCGCTGACCGATGCCCAGCCTATTCCCGAGCAGCCGGCCCCCCCACCCCGGCCAGCCACCCCTATATATTGTTTAGCATGACGTCAGATGGTATGGAATACCCCTTTGGCCAGTTTGGGTCAGCTGTCCTGGGTCTGTCCCCTCCCAGCTCCTGCTGCACCCCCAGCCTGCTCGCTGGCAGGACAGAGCAAGAAGCCGAAAAGTCCTTGGCCTGGTGTAAACACTGCTCTGCAACAATTAAAACATCAGCATGTTATCAGCGCTCTTCTCATCCTAATCCAAAACATAGCACCCTACCAGCTACTATGAGCTACTTAACTCTGTCCTAACTGGAACCAGGACAGATATCCACCCCTTATTCCATACCATTTATGTCATGCTCAGGTTACACTCTGTCCAATACATTCTAATTAATCACCATTTTCATCTATGATATATAGCAATCATGGTAGTGATGACATACATTATTATATAATAATTAACATACTACAATTCAACTCATGGGCTATTCTCACCCAGTATCAAATCCCCTTGAGGTACACACCGGACCTCCCCATTCTTTTGCATTACCCACCAAGTGCATCCAGGTCCCTGAGCAAAAGCAATTCCACGAATAGGTTTGCCTTTTCCTGAGGCAGGAGTAGCCCAGACTGTTTTACCCAGCATGTTTCTTACGTGCACTACAGGAACTTTATCCCCTTCTACAGTGCGTAACAGGTTTGATTGGGCAGGTCCAGCTCGGTTGGCAGATCCCCTGGTATTGACTAACCAGGTGGCCTTTGCCAAATGTGTATCCCAATTTTTGAATGTCCCAGCACCCATTGCTTTCAGTGTAGTCTTCAACAGTCCATTGTATCGTTCAACTTTTCCAGAGGCTGGTGCATGATAGGGGATGTGATACACCCACTCAATACCATGTTCTTTGGCCCAAGTGTCTATAAGGTTGTTTCGGAAATGAGTCCCGTTGTCTGACTCAATTCTCTCTGGGGTGCCATGTCGCCATAAGACTTGCTTTTCAAGGCCCAGGATAGTGTTCCGGGCGGTGGCATGGGGCACAGGATATGTTTCCAGCCATCCGGTGGTTGCTTCCACCATTGTAAGTACGTGGCGCTTGCCGTTGCGGGTTTGAGGGAGTGTGATGTAATCAATCTGCCAGGCCTCTCCATATTTATATTTCAGCCATCGTCCTCCATACCAAAGAGGTTTTGACCGTTTGGCTTGCTTGATTGCAGCACATGTTTCACAGTCATGAATAACCTGTGCTATAGTGTCCATGGTCAGGTCCACCCCTCGATCACGAGCCCATCTGTAGGTTGCATCTCTACCTTGATGGCCTGAGGTGTCATGGGCCCATCGGGCTATAAATAATTCACCTTTATGTTGCCAGTCCAGGTCCACCTGAGCCACTTCAATCTTAGCAGCCTGATCCACCTGCTGGTTGTTTTGGTGTTCTTCAGTAGCCCGATTCTTGGGCACATGAGCATCTACATGGCGTACCTTTACAACCAGGTTCTCTACCCGGGCAGCAATATCTTGCCACAATGCCGCAGCCCAGATGGGCTTGCCCCTGCGCTGCCAGTTGTTCTGCTTCCATTGCTGTAACCACCCCCACAGGGCATTTGCTACCATCCATGAATCAGTATAGAGATAGAGAACTGGCCACTTTTCTCGTTCAGCAATATCTAAAGCCAGCTGAATGGCTTTTACTTCTGCAAACTGACTCGATTCACCTTCTCCCTCAGCAGCTTCTGCAACTCGTCGTGTAGGACTCCATACAGCAGCTTTCCATCTCCGATGCTTTCCCACAATACGACAGGACCCGTCAGTGAACAAGGCATATTTCTTCTCATTTTCCGGTAGCTTGTTGTACAGGGGGGCTTCTTCAGCACGAACCACCTCCTCCTCTGGTGATATCCCAAAGTATTTGCCTTCTGGCCAGTCCATAATCACCTCCAAGATTCCTGGGCGACTGGGGTTTCCTATTCGAGCCCGCTGAGTAATCAGTGCAACCCACTTGCTCCATGTAGCATCAGTTGCATGATGCGTAGAGGGGACCCTTCCTTTGAACATCCAGCCTAGTACCGGCAGTCGGGGTGCCAGGAGGAGCTGCGCTTCAGTACCGACCACTTCCGAAGCAGATCGAACTCCTTCATATGCTGCCAATATCTCCTTTTCAGTTGGAGTATAGCGGGCTTCAGATCCTCTGTATCCCCGACTCCAAAACCCCAGGGGTCGACCTCGAGTTTCCCCAGGTTCTTTCTGCCAGAGGCTCCAGGTGGGACCATTCTCTCCGGCTGCGGTGTAGAGCACATTCTTTACATCTGGTCCTGTTCGGACTGGCCCGAGGGCTACTGCATGAACTATTTCCTGCTTAATTTGTTCAAAGGCTTGTCGTTGCTCAGGGCCCCATTCAAAAGCATTCTTCTTACGGGTTACTTGGTAGAGCGGGTTTACAATCAGACTGTAATTTGGAATATGCATTCTCCAAAACCCCACGACACCTAGGAAAGTTTGTGTTTCTTTTTTGCTAGTTGGTGGAGACATAGCTGTTATTTTGTTGATCACATCCATTGGGATTTGACGGCGTCCATCTTGCCATTTTATTCCTAAAAACTGGATCTCTCGTGCAGGTCCTTTAACTTTATTCTGTTTTATGGCAAAACCGGCCTTCAGAAGGATTTGGACTATTTTCTTCCCTTTCTCGAAAACTTCTTCTGCAGTGTCACCCCACACAATGATGTCATCGATGTACTGCAGGTGTTCAGGAGCTTCCCCCTGCTCCAGCGCAGACTGGATCAGTCCATGGCAAATGGTAGGGCTGTGTTTCCACCCCTGGGGCAGCCGATTCCAAGTATATTGGACTCCCCTCCAAGTGAAAGCAAACTGTGGCCTGCACTGTGCTGCTAGAGGGATGGAGAAAAATGCATTAGCGATATCAATTGTGGCATACCACTTGGCTGCCTTTGATTCCAGTTCATACTGGAGTTCTAGCATGTCCGGCACTGCAGCACTCAGTGGTGGCGTGACTTCGTTCAGGCCACGATAGTCCACTGTTAGTCTCCACTCACCATTAGACTTTCGCACTGGCCATATGGGACTATTAAAAGGTGAATGAGTCTTGCTGATCACTCCTTGGCTCTCCAGTTGACGAATTAGCTTATGGATGGGACTCAGGGAGTCTCGGTTGGTGCGATATTGCCGCCGGTGCACAGTTGTGGTAGCGATCGGCACTTGCTGTTCTTCAACCCTCAGCAACCCCACAACAGAAGGGTCCTCTGAGAGACCAGGCAAGGTAGACAACTGTTTAATGTCCTCTGTCTCCAAAGCAGCTATGCCAAAAGCCCAGCGGAACCCTTTTGGGTCCTTGAAATATCCTCTTCTAAGATAGTCTATGCCAAGGATGCACGGAGCATCTGGGCCAGTCACAATACGGTGCTTTTGCCACTCATTACCGGTTAGACTCACTTCAGCCTCCAATACAGTTAACTGCTGGGATCCCCCCGTCACACCATAAATACAGATGGGCTCTGGCCCTTTATAGCTTGATGGCATTAGAGTACATTGTGCACCGGTGTCTACCAAAGCCTTATACTTCTGTGCGTCTGACGTGCCAGGCCATCGAATCCACACAGTCCAATAAACTCGATTGTCCCTTTCCTCCCCCTGGCTGGAGGCAGGGCCCCTCTAGTCCTGGTCAGAATCTTCATTTCTGTGTTTAAAGGACTGCCTGCTGGAAGTTGGAGCAGCAAACCTTTCAGAGAACTCCTTTTTCCCAATTGTTTTCCTTTGCAATTCACGTACCCGTGCCTCTAGGGTCGCAGTAGATTTTCCATCCCATTTTCTCATGTCCTCTCCATGGTCACGTAGGTAAAACCACAGGGTGGCGCGGTGTGTGTGCCCACCATATTGTCTTCCTTGCATAGATGAACGTTTACCCCTAATAGCTGAGACACTGGTTTGTACAGGTGGGGAGAAAAATAAACTCTCTTTAAGTTGGTGGATCTCTTCAGAAAGTTTCTCCAAGGTATTCTCTTTTAGCTGGTGGACACTAGTTCGTTCAGGTGAAGGGGAAGATAATCTTTCTTCAAGTTGGTGGATCTTTTCAGAAAGTTTCTCCAAAGCATTCTCTTTTAGCTGGTGGACACTGGTTCGTTCAGGTGAAGGGGAAGATAATCTTTCTTCAAGTTGGTGGATCTTTTCAGAAAGTTTCTCTAAAGCATTCTCTTTTAGCTGGTGGACACTGGTTCGTTCAGGTGGAGGGGAAGATAAATTCTCTTTAAGTTGGTGGACCTCTTCAGAGAGTTTCTCCACAGCTGAGACACAGGCCTTTAGGGAAGAGGAGAGATTTCCTTCGTACTGCCGGAGTATTTTAGTCACTTCATTCACTGTGGGATTCTCCTCCGTTTTCCAGGCTAGTATTGCCAATGAGCTGGCATATGATGATGGGGCACTCCGTACAAACTTCCGCCACATGGGTGGTGTACACTGGACTGCATCTGGATCTGTGGATGTTTGTGCGTCATCTAGGTCCTTATAAATTACTTCCCGTACGGCCAATTCCCTCAGGTACTGAATTCCCTTCTCCATGGTGGTCCATTTGCTTGGTAAACATACAAGTTCTTCCTTGAAGAGATACCTTTCCTTCACAGCTGACAGGAGACGCCTCCAGAGGCTGCGAGATTGTGCTCCATCTCCAATTGCTTTGTCAATGCATGCGTCCCTAGCAAGGGATCCCAGCCGCCTGGCTTCCTTGCCCTCCAATTCCACATAATTGGCTCCCGTGTCCCAGCACCGGAGCAGCCAGGTGACAAGCTGCTCGCCTATACAGCGACCAAAATCTTTTCGCACATCTCGTAGCTCACGCTGGTATAGAGTCCGGGTAATTACTGTTGATTTTCCGACATCCTCATCCTCATCTTCAGTCTCCTGCACCTTTGATGGCTGGTATGGAGTCCGGGTAGTTACTGTTGATTTTTCGCCATCCTCATCCTCATCTTCAGTCTCCTGCACCTTTGATGGCCCAGCCTCGTCTTCACTTCGCCCAGACTTAGCAGAAGACTGTCTGCGTTTTAAACGACCTGAGCCTCTATACCATTTTTTCACCTTGTCTACAGGGGCAACTTGCACTGCTACAGCTCGTTTCTCTGACCCAGCCACAGGGTCTGCCACAGGGGTTGGAATACCCTCTGCGGGGTCAACTTGCACTGCTACAGCTCGTTTCTCTGACCCAGACACAGGGTCTGCCACAGGGCTTGGAATACACTCTGCGGGGTCAACTTGCACTGCTACAGCTCGTTTCTCTGACCCAGACACAGGGTCTGCCACAGGGGTTGGGATACCCTCTGCGGGGTCAACTTGCACTGCTACAGCTCGTTTCTCTGACCCAGCCGCAGGAGTGGGAGCAGCTGCACGAGCTGGGGCAGCTGCAGGAGCTGGGGCAGCTGCAGGAGCTGGAGCGGCTGCAGGGGCTGGAACTGGAGCGGCTGCAGGAGCTGGGGCAGCTGCAGGAGCTGGAGCGGCTGCAGGGGCTGGAGCTGGAGCGGCTGCAGGAGCTGGAGCTGGAGCGGCTGCAGGAGCCGGAACGGCTGCAGGAGCTGGAGCTGAAGCAGCTGCAGGAGCTGAAGCGGCTGCAGGAGCTGGAGCTGGAGTAGCTGCAGGAGCTGGAGCTGGAGCGGCTGCAGGAGCTGGAGCGGCTGCAGGAGCTGGAACTGGAACGGCTGCAGGAGCTGGAGCTGGAGTAGCTGCAGGAGCTGGAACTGGAGCGGCTGCAGGAGCTGGAGCTGGAGTAGCTGCAGGAGCTGGAACTGGAGCGGCTGCAGGAGCTGCAGCTGGAGTAGCTGCAGGAGCTGGAACCGGAGCGGCTGCAGGAGCTAGGTTGCTAATAACATCAATTGCAGCTCGATAGGCACAAGCCAGACCCCAGCACGCTACAGTGATTTGTGTCACTTTGGAACTGCCAGAGTCATGACACCTTTTTTTCAAGCATTCTGCCAGCTTTTTAGGATTTTGCAGTTGTTCAGGGGTGAATGTCCAAAACACTGGAGGTGACCACTGCTCTAGAAACCTGCCCATATCCTCCCACACTCCCTGCCACTCGCAACTATCCCGCCTCAAGACAGATCTCCGGATGAGATTCCTAAGTAGTTGTTTAACCCTCCACAAAATCTGAAGCGCATTCAGGAGACATAACAACAAGAGCAGGCTGGTCTGAGTATCCCAAGGATATTCAACATCTCGGAGAACCACCGTAACTAACTCGGGGGATAAGAGGGTGGTGGTGAAGGAGAAAGGGAGAGTGAACAGGTAGGGAAACATGTCTTCCCCTGTCCCCTTCACAGATTGGCTCCCTAACGAAAACAGGCAATAGGTGTAATTGCTAATAGTTTCCGAGATATGGGTTCCAAAGTATAGAGTCGACGTCAGTGCTGAGTACAAATACCAGGTTAGAGTCGTGACCAGATATTTCATCATTTCATAAGCCATTGTTACACCGCACAGTACCATAACAATCTTAAACCAGGGCCCGGAAAGGATAAACAGTGCAACAGGGAGCACATACAGAAAGTAACGCACCATAAAACTCAATTTGGAATACAGGTACAGCAGACTGGAGATTAAGGCAATCAACATCGTGACTAGCAACTATTAAGCAGGTCCAATACTTATACCAATTTTAGTTTAACACACTCTGGTCAGATTTGTCGATATCTCAACCCTTCGTGCCCCACGTTGGGCGCCAAAAAGACTGTTGTGGTTTAACCCGGCTGGCAGCTAAACACCACACAGCCGTTCGCTCACCCTCCCCCCTCCCTCTCTGGGATGGGGGGAGAGAAACGGGAAAGTGAAGCCTGTGAGTTGAGATAAAGACGGTTTATTAAGACAGGAAAATAATAATAACAATAATAATAATAATAGTGATAATGGTAATAGTATTAACAATAATAATGTGTAAGAAAACAAGTGATGCACAATGCAATTGCTCACCACCCGCTGACCGATGCCCAGCCTATTCCCGAGCAGCCGGCCCCCCCACCCCGGCCAGCCACCCCTATATATTGTTTAGCATGACGTCAGATGGTATGGAATACCCCTTTGGCCAGTTTGGGTCAGCTGTCCTGGGTCTGTCCCCTCCCAGCTCCTGCTGCACCCCCAGCCTGCTCGCTGGCAGGACAGAGCAAGAAGCCGAAAAGTCCTTGGCCTGGTGTAAACACTGCTCTGCAACAATTAAAACATCAGCATGTTATCAGCGCTCTTCTCATCCTAATCCAAAACATAGCACCCTACCAGCTACTATGAGCTACTTAACTCTGTCCTAACTGGAACCAGGACAGATATCTTTGACTGTTAATGGCAAGAACCATATTTCCTGCTCTACAGTAATGGAGATTTTAAGTAACTTAAGCATCTTGGTGTGAGCAGAGAATGTTCAGGCAATCACAAGGAGCAGTGAAAGGAAGATAAACTGATCACAGTATCACAGAATGGTTTAGGTTGGAAGGAACCACAGAGCCTGTCTAGTTCCAACCTCCTTGCCATGGACAGGGGTGCCACCCAACAAATCAGGTTGCTCAAAGCCCCCTCCAAATTGGCCTTGACCACTTCCAGGGATCGGTCATCCACAACTTCTCTGGGCAACCTGTTCCAGTGCCTCACTACTCTCACAGTAAAGGATTTCTTCCTAATATCTAATCTGAATATACCCACTTTTAGTTTAAAACCCCTTGTCCTATCACTACACTCCATGATAAAGAGTCCCTGACCATCTCTTCTGCAGGCCCTCTTTAAGTACAGGAAAGCCGTATAAGGACTCCAAAGATCCTTCTGTTCTCCAGGCTGAACGATCCCAGCTGTCTCAGCCTGTCTTTATAGGACAGTTGCTCCAGCCCTCTGATCATCCTTATAGCCCTCTGTAGTGGTTTCATACTGATGGGCAGCTAAACTCCACCACACTGCTGTCTCACTCCTCCTTATCAAAGTAACAGGGGGAGAAAATATGATAAATGTAAAAGGCTTAAGGATTGAGATATGGATGGGGAGTTCCCTCACAAATTACCTTCATGGGCAAAACAGACTCAGTGTAGGGAGATTAATATAATTTATTGCCTATTACTAACCAACTAGAGCAGTGAGAAACTAAAAGCAAACTGAAAACATCTTCACCTTCTTGCACATTATTCAGCTTGCTCCCCCTGAGAGGCACACAGGAATGGGGAACGATGTTTGCGGTCAGTCCAGAACAATTCATCATCTGCTGCTCCAGCAAGGTCACTCTCTTCCCGTGCTCCAGCATGGGGTCCCTCCCACAGGATGCAGTCCTTACTGAACTGATCATAGAGTCATAGAATGGTTTGGGTTGGAAGGGACCTTAAAGATCATCTAACTCCAACCCACCTGCCATGGGTTGCAGCATGAAGATACACTCCACCGTGGTACCCCATGGACTGCAGAGGGACAGCCTGCTCCACCATCGGCCTCTCCACAGGCTGCAGGGGAACTTCTGTCCCAATGCCTGGAGCACCTTCTCCCCTCCTTCTTCACTAACCTTGGTGTCTGCAGGGTTGTTTCTCACTCCTCTCACACCCAGCTGCTGTTGTGCAGCAGATTTTATCCCTTTCTTAAATATGCTCTCCGTCAGCCTGCTTTCATAGGAAAGGTGCTCCAGCATACTGATCATCCTTTTGGCCCTCCTCTGGACTCATTTAAATACTTCCATGTCCTTCTTGTGCTGGGGGTCCCAGAGCTGAACTCAGTACTCCAGGTGAGGTCTCATGAGAGATGAGCAGAGGGGGAGAATCACCTCCCTTGAACTTTTGGCCAAGCTTCTTTTGATGCAGTCCAGGATACAGTTGTCTTTCTGGGCTGCAAAACTTGTTTTTATACAGCTCAGGATACAGTTGCCTTTATGGCAAAGATGGCAAAGAATATATCAGAAAACAGAGTCTGTCCTGTCTCTGTGGTGGAGAATGAGTGCAGAGGATAAAAGAGTGAAAAAGTTTTTTTAACATGTCATGGGAAAGAAGTGCTAGGTGTTAGCTGGAATTATTAAACTTTGTGGCTGAAAACAAAGTGGGTGAGGGCGAGGTAGAAAGTCTACCCAGGAGGATGCCTAGGGCGAGGAAGCCGACTCCACACCTCAAGACTGCCTCCACCAAGAAAGACAGAAGGGTGATCGTAGTAGGCGACTCCCTTCTTAGGGGAACAGAGACCCCCTTCTCAGGGGAACAGAGGGCCCTATTTGTCGACCCTGACCCTACCCGTAGGGAAGTCTGCTGCCTCCCTGGGGCCAAGGTCAGGGATGTTGCCAGAAAGCTTCCCAACCTGGTTCGCCCCTCTGACTACTACCCTCTTTTGATAGTCCAGGCTGGCAGTGACGATATTGAAGAGAGAAGCCTGAAGGCTATCAAATGGGACTTTAGGGGACTGGGACGGTTAGTGGATGGAGCGGGAGTACAGGTGGTGTTTTCATCTATCCCTGCAGTGGCAGGGAGGGATACTGAGAGGACACGGAAAGCCCACCTGATTAACACGTTGCTCAGAGGCTGGTGCCAACACAGAAATTTTGGTTTTTTTTGGCCATGGGGCGCTTTACTCGGCACCCGGCCTGGTGACCGCAGACGGGTCTGTATCTCTAAGGGGAAAACGGATCCTAGCCCAGGAGCTGGCAGGGCTCATTGAGAGGGCTTTAAACTAGGAAAGAAGGGGGATGGGGCTGAAATTAGGCTTGTTGGAACTGTACCAGGGGGAACAATGGCAAAGCCGGGGAAGAAGGCAATGGCCCAACTGAAGTGCATCTACACTAATGCACGCAGCATGAGTAACAAACAAGAGGAGATGGAAGCCATTGTGCAGCAGGAACGCTATGACTTGGTTGCCATCACGGAAATGTGGTGGGACCACTCTCATGACTGGAGTGCTGCAATGTCTGGCTATAGGCTCTTCAGAAGGGACAGGCAGCACAGAAGGGGGGGTGGTGTGGCTCTCTATATTAGAGAGTGTTTTGATGTTGAAGAACTTGAGGCTGGGAATGATAAGGTTGAGTCTCTATGGGTTAGGATCAGAGGGAAGGCCAACAATGCAAGCATCCTGGTGGGGGGTCTGTTATAGACCACCGAACCAGGATGAGGAGACGGATGAGGAGTTCTACAGGCAGCTGGAAGAAGACATGAAATCGTCAGCGCTTGTTCTCGTGGGGGACTTCAACTTCCCAGACATATCCTGGAAGCACAACACAGCCCAGAGAAAGCAGTCTAAGAGGTTTCTGGAGAGCGTGGAAGATAGTTTCCTGACACAGCTGGTTAGTGAGCCTATCGGGGGAGCTGCCCCGCTAGACCTTCTGTTCACAAACAGTGACGGACTGGTGGGAGATGTGGTGGTCGAGAGCTGTCTTGGGCAGAGTGACCACGAAATGGTTCAGTTCTCTATTCTTGGCGAAGTCAGGAAGGGGACCAGTAAAACCGCTGTCCTGGACTTCCAGAGGGCTGACTTAGAGCTGTTCAGGACACTGGTTGGCAGAGTCCCTTGGGAGGAGGTTCTGAAGGGCAAAGGAGTCCAGGAAGGCTGGGCACTCTTCAAGAAGGAAATCTTAATGGCTCAGGAGCGGTCTGTCCCCACGTGCCCAAAGACAAGCTGGCACGGAACTAGACGGGCCTGGCTGAGCAGAGAGTTGTGGCTCGAGCTTAGGAGAAAAAGGAGGGTTTATAATCTTTGGAAAAGAGAGCGGGCTACTCAAGAGGACTATAAGGATGTTGCGAGGCTGTGCAGGGACAAAATTAGAAAGGCCAAAGCTCATCTGGAGCTCAATCTGGCTACTGCTGTAAAAGATAACAAAAAACATTTTTACAAATACATCAACACAAAAAGGAGGACTAAGGAGAATCTCCATCCTTTACTGGATGTGGGGGGAAACTTAGTTACAAAAGATGAGGAAAAGGCTGAGGTGCTCAATGCCTTCTTTGCCTCAGTCTTTAGCGGCAAGACCAGTTGTTCTCTGGATACCCGGTGCCATGAGCTGGTGGAAGGGGATGGGGAACAGGATGTGGCCCTCACTATCCACGAGGAAATGGTTGGCGACCTGCTACAGCACTTGGATGTATGCAAGTCGATGGGGCCGGATGGGATCCACCCGAGGGTACTGAGCGAACTGGCAGAGGAGCTGGCCAAGCCGCTTTCCATCATTTATTGGCAGTCCTGGCTATCAGGGGAGGTCCTAGTCAACTGGCGGCTAGCAAATGTGACGCCCATCTACAAGAAGGGCCAGAGGGTAGACCCAGGGAACTATAGGCCTGTTAGTTTGACATCAGTGCCAGGGAAGCTCATGGAGCAGATTATCTTGAATGTCATCATGCGGCACTTGTAGGGCAACCAGGCGATCAGGCCCAGTCAGCATGGGTTTATGAAAGGTAGGTCCTGCTTGACGAACCTAATCTCCTTCTATGACCAAGTGACGCGCTTGGTGGATGAGGGGAAGGCTGTGGATGTGATCTACCTTGACTTCAGTAAGGCTTTTGACACCGTTTCCCACAACATTCTCCTCAAGAAACTTGTCTGCTCGTGGCTTGGACTGGCGTATGCTTTGTCGGGTTAAAAACTGGCTGGATGGCCGGGCCCAAAGAGTTGTGGTGAATGGAGCCAAATCCAGTTGGAGGTCGGTTACTAGTGGAGTCCCCCAGGGCTCAGTGCTGGGGCCAGTCCTCTTTAATATCTTTATTGATGACCTGGATGAGGGGATCGAGTGCACCCTCAGTAAGTTTGCAGATGACACCAAGTTAGGTGTGTGTGTCGATCTGCTCGAGGGAAGGAAGGCTGTGCAGGAGGATCTGGATAGGCTGGACCGATGGGCTGAGGTCAACTGTATGAAGTTCAACAAGGCCAAGTGCCGGGTCCTGCATCTGGGGGCACAACAACCCCAAGCAGCGCTACAGGCTGGGAGATGAGTGGTTGGAAAGCTGCCTGGCTGAGAAGGACCTGGGAATACTGGTTGACAGTTGGCTGAATATGAGCCAGCAGTGTGCTCAGGTGGCCAAGAAAGCCAACAGCATCCTGGCTTGTATAAGAAGCAGTGTCGCCAGCAGGTCTAGGGAGGTGATTGTCCCCCTGTACTCAGCTCTGGTGAGGCCGCACCTCGAGTACTGTGTTCAGTTTTGGGCCCCTCGCTACAAGAAGGACATGGAGGTGCTCGAGCATGTCCAGAGAAGGGCAACGAAGCTGGTGCAGGGTCTGGAGAACAAGTCTTACGAGGAGCAGCTGAGGGAGCTGGGGTTGTTTAGCCTGGAGAAGAGGAGGCTCAGGGGAGACCTCATTGCTCTCTATAGGTACCTTAAAGGAGGTTGTAGCGAGGTGGGGGTTGGTCTATTCTCCCACATGCCTGGTGATAGGATGAGGGGGAATGGGCTAAAGTTGCGCCAGGGGAGGTTTAGGTTGGATGTTAGGAAGAACTTCTTTACTGAAAGGGTGCCCAGGGAGGTGGTTGAGTCGCCATCCCTGGAGGTCTTTAAAAGACGTTTAGATGTAGCCCTTAGTGATATGGTTTAGTGGAGGTCTTGTTAGAGTTAGGACAGAGGTTGGACTAGATGATCTTGGAGGTCTCTTCCAGCCTAGACGATTCTGTGATTCTGTGATTCTGTGAAATCTAAAAAGTTCATTCTCATTATTCTTTCAGATGGTGGTGGCAGGGGAGTCTTGAGTTTCTGCTCTCATCCACACTACTGACAGCAGGACAACCTCACAAGTATGTTGGTGAGTTTACATCTTGGAGATGGATAGCACTTACGATAATTCTGTCTTAGCCATACAGACATGGAGCTGTTGGCTGAAAGTTTCCAGCAGACTGAGTATTTCTTTGGAAGCAAAGCCCATGTGGTTTCTACATACATACTGAGGGTTCACTGTCAGCCCTCAGCAATTTCTAGGAGACCTCAAGAGCTCCACTAGCATGCCCACCTTTGAAAGTTCTGTAGATGAAAAAGGAGGCAAAGTTTTAGGAGACCAGTGACCTCAGGACTTGACATAACCATGGTCTCCATGTCATGACTGACCTCCAAGCAGATGATGGTTGGCTGTCACTACATTGCCCTCCTAGACAATCCAGCTCCAAGGCAACTGCAGTCAAAGCTACAGCCCAAATTCACTATAGCATTTAAGGCAAGCCCTAAACTAGGTGCAGGGCATCCAGAGGGCTAGCTATGTAGAGCACAGGTGTGTAAACACATGAGACCAAACCAAAAGACCCTTTTTAATACCCAAACCACATGTTTCCCCTTTGCCCCTTATGTTTTCTGCTTTGGTGGTCTTGTTCTCACTGGCAGCTTCATTTTCTGCAGCTCAGATAGAATTGGAGTGGAGGATGCTCTCTCCCTTTCCCCCAAACAGGTTTGTGCTCTGCTGTAGTTATGTAGAGTCTACAAGAAAAGATAAAATATGTCTGCTGTTACACCTTGAGTGCTCTCTGTCTTCCTGTATAGCTCTAAGCCAATGTGACATGGCAGGGTTTCTGTGTAGTTGGTAACTACTGCTAAAGTCCTCCTTTGTTAGCATGTACAAGTTTGTTTTGAATCAATGTAATCCTTCAGCCTACATGGACAACTAGGAGTTTCATAGGTTATGCACATACTGTGTGAAGAACCCACACATCTTTGTACTGTTGAATACCTTGCCTTAAGGTAGTTTCATCTCATTTCCACACACCTTCCTACAAAGAGACATACACAATCTCCACCATGTTCCACACACCACGCTCTGTTGTTACATTTAATTCCAGAGCTGGTTAGAATGTTGATCCTTCTCAGGCTTCTCCACATGGTGCCAGCTTTATACGTCTGTTTTGTATCTCACTTGGCTGTCTGCTTGACTATTTTAAATTTCTGGGTTTGCTTAATTGGTCCTCCTATAGAAGCTGTTCCTTGCGTCTGGTCGTCTTCATCGCCTTTGGAATGTTTTCTGTTCCTTCTGCGCCCTTTTAAAAATGGGAGGAATCAGACTGTGAATGGTATTCAAAATGTCATCACACTTCTGATCACAATGCAGTGGAGTGATTGTTGTCTCTGTTGTGCCCACTCATAATTCCTTGCAAAATCAGTTTGCCTCTTTTTGTTTTGCCTTTTGCTACGACTGCTGAGATGTGAGCTGATGTTTTCACACAGTTATCCAGCACATGTGGAAGACCTTGCTCCTGACCAGTAACTGTCAGCTTAGTGTCCACCTGTTTGTATGTGACACTGCGTTATGTTCCCCCAAGTGCCTCTTTTTAACTGTACTGAATTTTGTATGCTATCTTTAATGTCTGTCTGTTCGGTGCCATTAAAGCCTTCTCTGGTTCTTAGGCATCAGTCATTGGCCTTACCGCCTGGAATGGTATTATTTCATCAGGAAACGTTGCGCACCTTCCTGCTCAGCACCTCTTCAGGTTGCTTTATGGATAGCTTGGGCAGCACAGACCACTCACAGATAACTCCTCCTTCGTTCTGTGTCTTTGAGGATTATTTAGACAGGCGAGAAGGTTCCTTCTTATCCCATGGCTTCCTCTCTCTGCCAAAGCCTTTGTTGGGAGACCTTGCTGAAAGGGTTTGGGAATCCCCATGGGTTTTATTGGATGGGTCTCCCCATCCACATGCTTATCTACCCTTTCAAAGGATTCTGTGCTGATCCCGATATAAGGCGGACTTGAACTTAACAGGGTTCATCTCTTTGGAAGGGCACAACAGTCTTCACAGTCCCCCAACCCCATCTAACCAAATTAATGAAGCAAACATACTGGAGGCTAAAGAGCACCTTATATCAGCTTCCCAGCAAAACATAAACTCTGTCAGTTATCGGCCCTCCACAAATCCGCCTTCCAAAGTGGCCAGCTAAAGGAGCAGTTCACACCTGACATTGTCTAGGTTAACTGTTACATTGCTTGCTGCACAACTGGGAGGCGATTGAGGCGCTGGATGGGCAAACATAACACCAGAGGTTTGGGACCAAACCGTAAGCAGGCTGAACTGGAAGAAGTCACTATCAGGAACTACTATTGCGATTTCTCTGCCTTTGAATTGCCACTTGCAATCTTGCCCCAGTCATTAAGTGATATAGAAGGGATGAGCCATTGGGAACTAGGTGACAGAAAGCTGTACCGTGATGTTGGTATACAGAGGCTATAACCAAAGCTGTGCCCAAAAACAAATGATGATAGAGACCTAACCAGTAAAAAGAGAAGCAGATGAGAACTAATGCTCATGGTGGGTATGTGAAGTAATCTACAGACTTTATTCCTTATGTATGCAGGGGGCTACAAATCCCAGTTATGGAAGAAGTGACAGAGGGTTCACATTTTGTGCATCCCTCAGGCCACTTTGCTGCCACACAACATCCTCACTCTTCCTCTTCTATCTTCTTGCCATGAAACTCCCGGCTCTTTGCTCGGAGCTTGTTGACCTGTGACTCTGCAATGTCAGCCCGCTCCTCGGCTTCCTCCAGCTCATGCTGGATCTTGCGGAATTTGGAGAGGTTGACATTGGACAGCTCCTCCTGTGTGGGGAGAGGGAGTTGGTGGTGAAGAGCCCGGGGCAGGGGTTTCACTCCTCATGCGTCTGGGCCTTGAGGGGCTCTGGTGATTACGCGGAGAAAGCACAGACCTCCTGTCTCCTACCTACCACTGCTGACCCAGAACCCTCTCAAAGAGCTCATCATCCTCCCTTATTCAGGACCCCGCTGTTGCAAGCTGCACCTGTACTGTGTCACTCTTGAGGAGCAATTCTGTCACGTGGCCTTCTCATTTTGTGTGCTTATTCTCCCACTACTCGGTGCCCAATTTTCCCTGTGGTTTATTAGGTTGAGAAAGACTCAGAAACCCTGTGCTGTTACCAGCGTCAGAGATTCATGAGCTTCTCAGTCAATGGACGAGGCCCTCAGGAATTTTGGTTTGACTTCCAGAATCAAACAGGCGGCAGAATAACCCTTGGTTCATCCCTGAGTGCAGCATGGCCAGAAGAAGGCGAGGCCTGCTGACACGGGAATGAACCACATGGCCAAGACTGTTGTGTCTTTGGAGTTACTTTCATGCCTCTTTCCTTGTATTCGTGCTCATCTCAATGACTGTGCTGCCCCAATGGAAGGGTGCTCATGGCCACTCTCCAAGCAATACTTACAGCCTCCTCAGCTTGTCTCTTGTAGGATTTCACCTTCATCTGCAGCTTGTCCACCAGATCCTGGAGCCTGAGAATGTTCTTCCGGTCTTCCTCAGACTAGAGTGGTTGGTAAGCAGGAAAGAGAGAGAGTTGGTTTCCCCACAGCACCAGAAAACATGTCCTCTTGGAGTTCACGGAAAAATGCTTTGGCTTTCTGTGAGAAGGGTGCGTCAGCACAAAGACACCTCCTGCCTTACCTGGTAGGTTAGCTCCTTCACCCTCCTCTCGTACTTGCGCACACCCTTCACGGCTTCAGCACTGCGCTTCTGCTCAGCATCTACCTCCCCTTCCAGCTCCCGCACCTGCAATGAGAAGCCCATGTTTGGAGCTTTCCAGGTGGCTCCCTTTATGACATGCTCGCTTGTGCACAAATACCATCCCTACGCACCCTGGCCTCCAGCTTCTGGATTTGCTTCTTGCCTCCCTTCAGAGCCAGCTGCTCAGCCTCATCCAGACGGTGCTGCAGGTCTTTCACCGTCACGTCCAGGTTCTTCTTCATTCTCTCTAGGTGGGCACTGGTGTCCTGTTCCTTCTTCAGCTCTTCCGCCATCATGGCCGCCTGGAGAGGCAAAGCAGCAAAGCCAGGTTGGGGCCGTAGACATTTTGGGGGAGGATACATCCACCATCCTCAGTGACAGAGTGCCCCAACTCACATCTGTGATGGCCTTCTTGGCCTTCTCTTCAGCATTGCGGGCTTCCTGGATTGTCTCCTCCATTTCACCCTGAATTTGCACGATGTCTGTTTCCAGCTTCTTCTTGGTGTTGATCAAGCTGGTGTTCTGTGCAACAAGAAGGATAGGATTTGTACTGTCAGATCTAACACCTCCACATCAAGAGTTGAGAGTGAGAGTAATGTTTATGCAAGTCTTTAATTCAAAGGTCCTCTTTAGAGCCCTAGCGGCAAACCAGACGTGTGCCTGGCTGGACTGGTCATGTCACAGCTTTGCTCTTCAAATACGTACACGGTAAGATGCATAGCAACAAGCAAGATACATAGCAATCTCATTCTATGTTATCTCCTGTGGGCGGGATTCATTTCCAGCAAAGTATCCGACCTGGGTATGGAGGAGCTGCACGCGCTCGCTTGCATCCAGAAGCTCCTGCTCAGCCACTTTCCTTGACCGCTCCGTCTGCTCCAGGGCTGCCCGCAGCTCCTCAACTTCAGCCTGTAAGAGGTTTGCTCTGCGCTCCACCATGGCCACCTGTTCTTTCAGGTCTTCCTGCGTCCTGAGAGCATCATCCAAGTGTATTTGAGTATCCTGTAAGAGGGGAAAGAGAGATTATGAGGTGGCTGATCACTGCAGCACTGTTGGACAGAGACATCAGAGACATTCCCTGCTCTTTTAATAAATTATTTGTACAGTTATGATGTTGGTGTAACATGAGGCAAGATAGATGCCTACGTGCACATACTTTGGTTTATACCTTTAGCACTGCCTGTGTGTTTCTCAGGTTCTTTTGTGCCTCTGCAGCCACACGGTTGGCATGGCTCAGCTGGATCTCCATTTCATTCAGGTCTCCCTCCATCTTCTTCTTCAGCCGCAGGGCTTCATTCCTGCTCCTGATCTCAGCATCCAGGGTGCTTTGCATGGACTCCACAATTCTGAGGTGATTTCTCTTCAGCTGGTCGATTTCCTCATCTTTCTCTGCTATCTTCCTGTCAATCTCAGACTTGACCTGGTTGAGCTCCAGCTGGAGGCGCAGGATTTTCCCCTCTTCATGTTCTAAGGAGGCCTGGACAAGTTAGTAGGAACAGTGAATAAAACTGTGGCTTGCTTTCTAAGTAATCTCTAATACGATACCACATGAAATACAGTTTGGCTTTCTTGCCACGTCTGCAGATTTCTGTTCCCATTCTTTCAGTCTGGACACCACTCATTAGCACTTTGTACCTCAGCTTCCTCCAGGGAGGCTTGGATTTCAGATTTCTCCTGCTCAATCTGCTTCTTGACTTTCTCCAGCTCGTGGATCGCCTTTCCTCCCTCTGCAATCTGCTCCGTGAGGTCAGAAATCTCCTCTGTAGGGAAGGGTGAAACAAGGCATGGTCAGACATAGGGCATAAAGGGAAGGGCCCTCACACACCAGGGTGACAGGTCTCTTCTCATCACTGCAGGCACACACCCGTGTGGAGTGGTGGGTAGACAAGCTTGGGGGAAAGCCCGGCCAGCAGCAGAAAGCCACGGACTTACGCTGCAAGTTCTTGTTCTCACGCTTCAGCGTTTCCAGGTGGTCCAGGGACTCCTCATAGGCATTCTTCATCTTAAACAGTTCCGTGCTGAGAGAGCGAGACTCCTTCTGGGAAGCTTCCAGCTCAGCCTGTGTTTCCTCATACTTCTGCTTCCACTCTGCCAGGATCTGGGCAGATCAACAGGGTGTGAGTATGGATGTGGCAATTGTGAAGGGATGCTCTGCCCAGGAAGCACAGGGCCAGGGGCCAGAATACCTTGTCAAAGTTCTTCTGCTTCTTGTCCAGAGCTGCGCAGGCAGCATTTGTTCGCTCCACGTCAATCATCAGGTCTTCCACCTCGTTCTGCAGCCTCTGTTTTGTCTTTTCCAGGGAAGCACATTTGGCATTGACAGCTTCAACGTGTTCCTCTGCATCCTGCAGGCGCTGTGCCAGCTTCTTTCTGGGAGGAGATGATCACGGCTTCAGGTTAGAGAGTAAAGGGTAGCCAATTTTATAAGATTCACAAGAGGGCACTTGCCTGCTTAGGGGACTTAGTTCCTTGAGCTGTCCACAGTATTTATTCTGTCCAAGGCAGCATGCAGCCTAAAGGGCCTATCGCGTCTCTGCCCTAGCACCAATTGAGTATTCAGACTGTCTTAGCTCTTCTAACACCCTAAGGGCAAGTTTGTCCTTCCAGTCTGAACTTTTTCCACAGCACGCTTTTCATCTTTCTCCCTCTCTGCCCTCTACCACAAAGAGAGTATATTGATGCCTTCATCCCATCCCTATCTTGACCCATCCTCAAAGACTCCTTCCAAATACCCTTAGCAGTCTCAGTCTTCTCCACCCATTCAACATCCCACTTCCCACATACTTGGCCTCCTCCAGCTCCTCCGTGCGCTGAATAGCATCCGTCTCATATTTGGTTCTCCACTGGGCCACTTCGCTGTTGGCTTTGGACAGGGCACGCTGCAGCTCTCCCTTGGCTTCCTGCTCCTCCTCATATTGTTCCCGGAGCAAGTCACAGTCGTGGCGAGCAGACTGCACGGCATGGGCTAGGGCGTTCTTGGCCTGTGGGGACACTGGGATTAGTAACCTGGATACACATCTTGAGATGCATCTTGACAGTGAAATTGTCATGCACAGGAGAACTGCCCCAGGGAAAGGGTGGGTAAACTCTGATGAGAAAAATGTATAGCTGGGAGATGATGAATCCCTCATAAATGTGTGCTAGAGGATTAGGATGTGTTAGTGAAAGGTGGCCAGGGGACACTAATCCCTTGTTTCTGTAAACGTGCCTACAGATGTGTGTGCATGCTGTCTTGGAGGGCATCAGAATCTCATTAAGGGCTTGTGGATGACTTCCTCTAGCATCAAAATCACTACGGTTCCTTCCCTGTGTGTTGTGATGAGTATAACTCATGCATTTCTGGGTGATGTGGCTTGCAGGAAGTAGGGTACTTCCAGACCTTTATTTCTTCCTCTAGATGTCTCTTCAGTTCCTCAATCTGTTGGGTAAATCCCTGCTTGCCCCTAGACAGCTGAGAAATCAAAGCATCCTTTTCTTCCACCTGGCGTGAATATTCACCTGGCAAGTGAAAAATAAATAAATAAATAAAGTTACACTAACGGTAGAATCATAGAATCATTTAGAAAGACCCATCAGATCATCAAGTCCAACCATGATGTAACACTATAGTGAACTACCAAGTTCACTACTAAACATTTTCCTGAGCATCACATCCATTCATCTCTTAAATATCTCCAGGAATGGAGACTCTGCTACTTCCCTAGGCAGCCTGTTCCAGTGCCTAACCACTCCTTCCACAGAGAAATTCCTCCTGACACCTAATCTAAACCTCCCCTGATGCAACTTGATGCTATTTCCTCATGTCCTATCACTTGTCACGTGAGGAAAGAAACCAGCACCCACCTTGCTACAACCAACTTTCAGGCAGTTCTAGAAAGCCGTGAGGTCTCCCTTCATCCCCCTTTCTCAAGACTAACCAAACCCAGCTCCCTCAGCGGCTCCTCACATGTCTTGCATGTCTTGCTTTCCAGTCCCTTCACCAGCTTCTTTGCTCTTCATATTCCAGGAACTCAGTATGTTCTTTGCAGTGAGTGGCCCAAATCTGAACACAGTATCTGAGGTGTGGTCTCACCAGTGCCAAATACACAGGGACAATCGCTTCCCTAGACCAGCTGGCCACACTGTTTCTGATACAGGACAGGATGACATTGGTGCCCACCTGGGCACACTGCTGGCTCATGGTAAGACAGCTGTGGACAAGCACCCCCAGATACTTTTCTGCTGAGCAGCTTTCCAGACACTCTTTCCCAAGCCTATATTGCTGCACTTGGTTGTTGTGACCCAAATGCAGCACCCAGCACTTAGCTTTGCTGAATACCATAAAACTGGTTGCAGCCCATTGATCTTGCCTACCCAGATCGCTCTGCAGAGCCTTCCTATCCTCAAGCAGATCAACATTCCTGTCTAGCTTGGTGTTGTCTGCAAAATAACTGAGCGTGCACTCAGTCCCCTCAACCAAGATTGTTGATCAAAATGTTAAACAAAACTGTCCCCAATACTTAGCCCTGGAGAACACTGTAAAGCCCTGTAATCTGGGGTTGCTTTGAGACGTTAGCCCAATTCTTGCTTTGCACCACGGTGTATCCTCCTGATTTTCAGGTTCTGCCATTGCACCTCAGGACTGGGGATGTCTCACCTGTTTCTGTCTGCAGACGAGCTCTCTGAGTATTGAGGTCATTGATCATGCGCTGATTCTGCTCCTCCTTAGTTTTGATCTCACTCAGCTGGTCTTCCAGAGTGCGGCACATCTTCTCCAGATTTGCCTAGGTATCAAAAACAAGGAAGGAGAGGAAATGAACACCTGCACGCTGTCTAATTCTCACAGCAGGATTCTTATATGAGAGTGTGACTAGTAGATTCAGGCTATGTGCTGTACCTTGGCCCTGTGAATTCTACTGCAATTCTTTACCTTGGCTTTGGAGACAGACTCCATGTTACTGGCCAAGTCATCTATCTCCATCTTCAGCTCACTCTTCTCCTTCTCCAGCTTCTGCTTGACTCGTTGCAGGTTGTCGATCTGCTCCCCAAGCTCAGCTGTGCTGTCTGCGTGCTTCTTCCGCAGGGCGGCAGCTGTGGCTTCGTGCTGCAGCGTGGCCTCTTCGAGGTCGCGGCGCATCTTCTGAAATTCTGCCTCACGCTTCTTGTTCATCTCAACCTGAGCTGCTGTAGCCCCTCCTGCTTCTTCCAGGCGCTCGCTGATCTCCTCCAGTTCCCTGGAGAGGTCAGCACGGTGCTTCTCTGCTTTTGCCCGAGAGGTTCGCTCTGCCTCAATTTCCTCCTCCAGTTCCTCGATACGGGCCTGGGGAAAATGCGAGACCCTTCACACCCATGCCCTCCTTGTACTGATGTCCTTCTGAAGGGCGGAAGGGAAGGACCAGAGGCTTGCCTGCAGCTCCTTGATCTTCTTCTGCAATTGCATGCCCAGGGCTTGCTCATCCTCAATTTTGCTCTGGATCTGGCTGATTTCAAAGTCTTTCCTTTGCACAAAGCATACAGAATCACAGTGTTAACACCTGAATAAAACTACCTAATAAATGCACCTGACCCACACTCAGGTGTCTCACAACCACACTTACTTTTTCAGTTTCTCATCCAGCTGCTGCTTATCATTTTCCAAATCCATTATGCTGTCATGGGCCAGCTTCAGGTCTCCCTCAAGTTTCCTCTTAGCCCTTTCAAGGTCCATGCGCAGTTTCTTCTCTTGCTCCAGGGACCCTTCCAGCTAAACACAACAACACCATCAATGCCAGGCAGGTCGAACTCCATACCTGTCCTGTCTTGCTGGAGGCACGTGTGCTTACATCATCCACTTGCTGCTCCAGCTTGGTTTTTGCTTTGGTCAATGTATTGACTTTGTCCTCTTCGGCCTGCAGGTCATCCAGTGTCTGCTGGTGGGCCTCTTGGAGGGCTTTCTTCTCTTTTGTCAGCTTGGCTATGGTCTCATCCAGGGATGCCATCTCCTCTGTAAGGTTTTTCACCTATAAATTGGATAAAATATTTAATATTCAGTCAAAAACCTGATTCCTGGTGCAGTGTCCTGGTTTCAGCTAGGATAGAGTTCATTTTCTAGCTGGTATGGTGCTGTGTTTCAGATCTAGGATGAGAATAATGTTGATAACACACTGGTTTTAACTGTTGCCGGGCAGTGTTCGCACTAAGTCAAGGACTTTTTAGCTTCTCATACTTCACTGCCAGTAAGGGGGCTGGGGGTGTGCAAGAATCTGGGAGGGGAGAGAACCTGGACGGTTAACGCAAACTAGGGGGATGCCAGCCTAATAATGGGAGGTATCTATCCCTTCTCCCTTTGTGTGACTCTCCATGTGTGTACCTTGTTTTCAGTGGCATGTTTTTCCTTCTCAACTTTAGCCAAGGTTAACTCCAGGTCATCAATATCTTTCTTCAGCTCTGAACATTCATCCTCCAGTTTCCTCTTCTTGGCTGTCAGCTCAGCATTGATTTCTTCCTCATCCTCGGCCCGTTCTGTCACCTCCTTAATTTTGGCTTCCAGTTGGATTTTGGTTTTGATGAGCTGGTCACACCTTTCCTCGGCATCAGCCAAGCTGTCTGCTTCCTGATGGGGAGACAGAGGTTTTTCTGGGTCATAACGTTTTGAAATTTCTGTTGTGTTGTCTTTTTCTGTCACAGACTCAGTATTCAATAGTTTTTACTTTTTTAATTTAGTCATCATGATCGTTATCATATTTGGGTAGCCAAGGTTTTTCCATTTGTGGGAATAATACAGTGAAGAAAGTAGTGTTTTGCTTGGAGCTAAGAAACTGCCTTTTCCTGATTGAAGTTGAACACCAAGGATCTGTGCGTGTGAAGGTAATCTAGCCTTATAGTGTATCTGTGTTTATGTAAAGTGGGTCCTTCTCAGGGTTGCCTTTACAATGTTAAGTAGGCACAGAGCTTTGACAGTACACAGATGGAGATGATTCCCTTCCAGGTCACAAGCGCTACTTGGCTTTTTCCTCAGGACATCAGGGCTGCTGAGTCTCATTTGGCACTTACATTTATCCTCACTGACTGACAGGGAACTTGCTGTGCCCCTGGCAGTGTTCACAGTTACTCAACTTTAGAGTAACTTCGAGTGTGTGACTTTTTTTCTATTGCAATTTAGTCAGCTTCCTGTAAGTCTCTGTTTGGGGGAAAAATGAAATCTGCCTGTATGACATGTTTTCTCAGGAACGAATAAACAGTGATATTCACCGCCTGCACTTGGAGCTGAAGGTCATTTTTTTCCTGCAACAGGGCCACCATTTTCTCCTCCAGTTCTTTCCTCTTTGCCTCAGACTTTTCAAGCTCTTCCTTGGTTTTCTCAAACTCTTCTTTCATGTTGGCCATCTCCTTCTCAGATTCTGCACTCTTCAGCAAGGGCTTGATTTTGAAGAACAGCTTCATCCAGGGCCAGTGCTTGACATTCATGAATGCACGAACGTTGTACTGGATGCAGAAGATGGACTCCCTGATATAAAATTTGCATAAGTATTACATGCCTTGTGTGTTACAAATTTAGACTCAATTAATTTTACAGGATCACAGAATCACAGAATTGTAGGGGTTGGAAGGGACCTCAAGAGGTCATTGGATCCAACCCCCCTGCCAAAGCAGGTTTCCTAGAGCAGATTGCCCAGGTAGGCATCCAGATGGGCCTTGAATATCTCCAGAGAAGGAGACTCCACAACCTCCCTGGGCAGCCTGTTCCGTTGCTCTGTCACCCTCACTGTGAAGTTCTTTCACATGTTATTAATTAACAGTAATAATAGTGCTTGGTTAATAATTAACCAAGCACTGTGAGAGTAAATTAAATACATGGAAATATTTACCTCCTTTCCACCATTCTACGATATTCCACTCTCATCAGGAAACCTCTGCACCTGGCCTGTGTGCGAGTGATGATTTCTGCCAGCTTATCATCTCTCATCTCCTCCAGGAGTCCCAGCAACCCAGCTTTGAAGAATACCTCAAGAAAGGAAATTGTCAGCCTATCACTGTCAGGTTAGACAGAACAGAGGTACAGAGGCTTTCCTTATTCTGGAAGAGACCTTAATGGCCTTGACCAGCCTCACCTAAGCTCTCCTCCCAAATCTATTCCCATGGGCCTAGGAGCTTCTTGAAAACTCAGCTCTAGGCCTTCAGTCCCTGTCTGAACCATGTTGTAGGACTACTGGTTTCCCATTCAGCCATAGCATCAGCCATGCGTCTGCCTGGCTGTGGTCACCAGTGAACTCTAATATGACCTGCAGACTTACTTCCTGGCTTGATGTTAGATCTTTTTCATTGCTATGGATCCATCCAGGAATTACTGGGTAGTGCCTGACCCTTGTTATCCTACCTAGACCTGGCCCTGACCAATCTCTAAAACCAAAATTTTATGGGTTCATCTTAAACCTTCCATATTGTTGCAAACATGCCAGATGATCTGGACTCATGTTTAAACCTAGTTATCATCCTTGGGTCTTCCCTACTTTCTTAAATACTGTAGGGTTGGTTTCCTGCTGGTTCAGGCCCCTAACCTGCCATCTGTGTTACTGCACTGCATTTTCATTCTCTGAGGGAGAAGCCAGCCATTATTTCTCCCTGAACATAGGAGCTCTTTTTACCTTAGTGTGGCCAAATCTGTACTGAGTGTGGTCCACATCGATGGACCCAAGGAGCTTCTCTGAAGCCTTCTTGCTGTCCATGAACTGTCCCTCTGGAATAGCACTGGCATTAAGCACTCTGTATCTGTAGGAGAAAACAGAACATGAAGAAACAACTATTGCCAATACCACTACGGCGAATGAACCCCACAGCCTTCTTAGCTACATCGGACTGGCCAGTTGGGTGATATGTGATATGGGGGGACAGCCCACCCTTTCAGGACAGCGTAAGTGACATTTCCATACTGTTAATTCAAAATCTGAGAGAATCCTAATCCTCAAGAACATGAAGAAATAACCATTGCTTAAACCACCACTGAAATTGAAAACCACAGCCTTCTCAGACTGCCTTACTGAATTAGTCTGATGCCTGAAGGTAGTTCATGCTTCCAGAACAGGATATGGAGGTTTCATTTACTGTAATTTCAGAGTTCAAGGTAAACCTAATCCTCAGCAATATCATCACATCATCATGAACTGATAGTGAAACATTTCTATATTACTACTTAGTACCAATATAAAGTGTACTGTTTCATGTACATTAGGATATTCAGGTTATTTATCTTAGTCCAAATGAGCAGAAAGGTGGAGCACTCTTACCTCTGTTTGAAGTCAGCATACAGGACTCTGCTGGGGAATCCTTTCCTGCAAATCCTAATCCCTTCCAGCACACCATTACACCGCAGCTGGTGCAGCACCAGCTCATGTTCCATGGCACCTAACAAACACCATGATTACTGTTTGACACACAGGAGAAAGGCTCCTTTGGCTCAAATTTTCCTGCTGTTTGATTCCCCTTACCTGGTGTTTTTGTTTCATTTGGAATGATGCAGCGTACAAAATGGGGGTGAGTGCTTCTCAGGTTAGCCATTAGCTTGTTTAAATTCTCCTGTGAGACCATAAGATGAATTATAATTAATTGTAAGTGTTGCATGCTTAATAGTGTATTTATCAAACTGAGTGTTTCTGGATGCAGACCTGTCTTCTCTACAACACCTTATAGAGCTCCCAAAGGGAAACTCAGAAATTGAAAGCTCCCAGCTTTGTTGGTTTTAAAGTTCCTTCATTGAATAATAATTAATATTATTTTTTTCTTAATCTCCTCATACAAGTACACAGCTGCCATCTTACAGTTTTCCTTCCAGATAGTATGTCTTGCAAAAGACAATTGAACATTTTAATTTATAGATACTGATGATCAGGGCTCTTGGCTACGCCTGACTATTATCTGTTTTGGTAGCCGATTTCATATAATATATTCATTGAATGCTTTGGGTTGGAAAGGACCTTAAAGATTATCTAGTTCCAACCCCTGCCATGGCAGGGATATCTCTCACCAGATCAGACTGCTGAAAGCCCCATTCAACCTTTCTGTGAACAATTCCAGGGATCAGGCATCCACAACTTCTCTGGGCAACCAGTTGCAGTGCCTCACCACCCTCATGCAACTTGTGAAGAATAAAATATTTGAAATTAACAAAAAAATAATAATAATAGTAAAATAAATTCTCCTAGAGAAGCTGGCAGTTCAGGGCTTGAACAGCTACATCCCTTGCTGGGCTAAAATCTGGCTGGATGGCCAGGCCCAAAGAATAGTGGTGAACAGAGTGAAATCCAGATGGCAACCGGTCACCAGTGGTGTTCCCCAGGGGTCAGTGTTGAAGCCCATCCTCTTTAAGATCTTTATTGATGATTTGGATTAGGGAATTGAGTGCACCCTCAGTAAGTTTGCAGACAACACCAAATTGGGGGGAAGTGTCAATCAGCCAGAGGGTAGGAAGGCCCTGCAGAGGGACCTGGATAGGTTGGATCGATGGGCAGAGGCCAAGGGGATGAGGTTCAACATAGCTAAGTGCCGGGTCCTGCACTTTGGTTACAACCACCCCATGCAATGCTATAGGCTTGAGGGGAGAGTGGCTCGAAAGCTGTGCAGAAGAAAAGGATCTGGGGGTGTTGGTCGGTGCTCACCTGAACATGAGCTGGCAGTGAGCCCAGGTGACCAAGAAGGCCAAAGGCATCCTGGCTTTATATCATGATTCTATAATTCTATAATTCGATGGTTTCATGATTCATACTAAAGAATTTCTTCCTTACATCTAATCTAAATCTTTTTTTTTTTTGTTAAAACCATTACTCCCTGTCCTCTGCATGCCCTTGTAAAAATTCTCCCTCCATCTATCTTACAGGCTCACTTTAATTATTGAATGGCTGCAATAATGCGTTCCTGGAGCCCTCTCTTCTCTAGGCAAAACAACCCCAGCCCTCTCATCTTCTATTCACAGAAGTGTTGCAGGCTTCTAACTATTTCTGTGGCCCTCCTCTGGAGTAGCTATAACAGGTCCATATCTTTCCTGTGACTGGGGACCCAGAGCTGGATGCAGTATTCCAGGAGGTGTCTGAAAAGGGTGGAATAGAGGGGGAGAATCACATTCCCTGACCTGCTGACCACACTTCTTTTGGTGCAGCCCAGGATATGATCAACTTTCTACACTGAAAGCACACACTGCTGGTTCATATATAGTTTTTCATCCACCATTACCCCCTAGTCCTCCTCTGCAGGGCTGCTCTCAATCCACTCATAGCACAGCTGGTATTTATGTTTGGGATTACCTCAACACGGTTACACGACCTTTCACCTGGCCTTCTTGAGCTTCATGAGGTTAATGTGGACTCCCTTATCAAACCTGTCCAGATCCTTCTGAATAGCATCCCTTCTTTCTATTGTGTCAGCTCTACCACTCAGCTTGGTGTCATCTGCAAACTCGCTGAAGATGCACTCAATCCCACTATGTCATTAGTAAAGACATCAAATGTTACTGGTCCCGATCCAGACCCCTGAGGGACATCACTCAGGGCTAAATAGGTTTGGCTAAATAGTTCTTGTTTGTTTGTTTGTTTTAATTGGAAATGAATAATTGTGAGGCCTAAATAAATAATGGTGTTAGGAGTAGTTCAGTCTCGCTAAATATCTCAACCTGAGCCAAATTGAAACCTTGAAAACATAACTGAAATCTGCCCACAAAATGCATTAATTAGAAAGCAATTTAAAATCCACTCCCTTTTCCATTGAAATTAATAATTGCCTTAGAATCTTACAATCTTTTCTTTTTTTTTCTTTTTTTTTTCTTTTGATGCTTGATCTATTATCTACTATTTAATAATATATTAAAAATAAGTGTGGGAAAATTCTCTGATGCTTCCGGAGATACCAAAGAAGTTCGTCTCATTCACTATTCATTCTCAATCTAAGTGGGTGAACTTCACCCTTTTGCAAATTTTATAGAACCCAGAGCAGATAAGAGCAAAATGAAGGCAGACGGTTAGAAGAACACAGCGAAGGATGCAATATAAATAGCTTTTTTGGAGAAAAAGGACTAAAGAAATTACTTAGGGTGTTCCGGGAGGGTGACCATAGCATTCTGTCTCCCGAAATGAAAGGAAGACCAGACATACATTACAGTAGAGGTTTCATGGTATTTTGAGGTCCTGTTTCTGAAGTATCAAACATGACAAGACCAAAACTGAAACAGACCTTTCAGATTCAGAATGAGATTGCATTCTTTCTTTGGACAGAGAAAAAATTCTGTACTTACACGGAAAAGAGCTGAGACTGTCTGGAAAGAAGAACCCTTCTTCTTACCACCCTTCTTACCACCACCACCAGCCTCTGCAATATTGGAAAAAAAAAAAATTAAACAGAAGTCAGAATCAGAACGTTGCCTTTGAGGTTCATCAATATTCAGTATGAAAATATGAAACGTGAACTGTAGAGACATTACCAGCTTCACCACCATAGGCCGCAAAGAGTAAGGCCAGTGTCTTCAGAGATGATTTCTGGTACAACCCAATGACAGTTTCATTCAGGGGGTCCTTGTTCTTCTCAAGCCAGCCAGAGATGTTGTAGTCCACTGTGCCAGCATAGTGCACCAGAGAGAAGTGGGCCTCGGCCTTGCCTTTGGCCGGCTTGGGCTTCTGGAAATTATTGGACTTGCCCAGATGCTGGTCATAGAGCTTGTTCTTGAAAGAGGTGTCAGTTGCCTTGGGGAACATGCACTCCTCTTCCAGGATGGAAAAGATGCCCATGGGCTGGAAGATAGCAAAAGAAGTAACAGCGAAAGATCACAACAGTGTGGAGCATATGCTGTGAGGTTCAGCGGTACCTGTATGTTGTGGGTAGCATCTCAGCCTGGATAAGAGCCTAAGTTGGCTGGGAGTTGTTCTCAGCCAGGGAGCTTATTTGTGCCTCCCCTTGCCTTCCAGCAGCCCGTCTTCACCAAACTGGTAAGAATATCATTCCAGTTCAGTTTAGAATGGGCAGTGGAATGGGCAGAGGGAGAAGGGGTGGATGGAAATATAATAGCTACAAGAGGCCTGTTGTCTTGGGAAATCAGATTAAGCAACACTTATTTCCCAAAATGGTGTGTGGACTTTTGTTTTGAATCTTCAGGAGAAAAAGGAAAGGAGACAGACTCCAATTTGTTTCAAAGAATTCTTTTGTTGGGAGCATGGGCTACCTTTTCCACACCCAAAGACAGGGTGGTGCAGGACTGGTGACAAAGATTTACATCTAGCCTTCCTAATTTCTCTGCTCCACACTAAGGTAAATTCCATTGCAAAATGCTTTGTTTGACTGAAACTGACTGGCTGGTCATAAGTTCTTTCCCATCTGAATCGGGCTCAGGAACATCACAAAATTCCAAAATACATCACACATTTGAATGGAAAAGGTACCTTTTCAATGAGTTCAATGCAAGCAGCCAGGTCCATCCCAAAGTCAATGAATTCCCATTCGATTCCTTCCTTCTTGTACTCCTCCTGCTCCAGCACGAACATGTGGTGGTTGAAGAACTGCTGCAGTTTCTCATTGGTGAAATTGATGCACAGCTGCTCAAAGCTGTTGAACTGTTCAAAGCAAGGAGAGTTGCACAGGTTCTCAAGGGGCAGCAATGACCACAGGGTTTTGTTAGTGTTCTGCTGATTCTTTTTGAAGTTCCCCAGCAGAAACACTACACCTAACCATTATGTAATGGCATATATTTCCTTAGCAGGACTCCTGTTGTAAAATAAATAAGTAAATAAATAAATAAGGTGTCTTTGCAGGATTTTCTTCTTATTATTGTTATTTAGATCAATCAACAGGGAAAAATTCTTTTTTACTGTTCTACGCAAAAGCAGATCCTTCAATAAGCTTAGCTGCTGCACCATGGAGGTGTCTCAGCTCTCTCACCTCCTGGAGAATGGAAACTTGTTCAGTGTCCCACCCAGAAATTTCTCTGCCCTCTAATCAAGACTCCAGCAGTTTCTTTGATCTGACGCAGAAGCCCTGGTATGAGGACTGCATTCACAACACAGGGAACATGCTGTGGGTTTTCCCACAGCACTTCCTTTTCCTTGGCTATTCCAAAAACAAATCTGTTTCTGAGACCTCATGATCTCTTCCTGTCCCTTCCATAACTGTGATGCCAAATCTTCGTTACTCACATCAAAGATCTCAAAACCGGCAATGTCCAGGACACCAATGAAGTACTGTCTGGGTTGCTTGGTATCCAGCTGTTGGTTGATGCGAATAACCATCCACAAGAACATCTTTTCAAAGACAGCTTTTGCCAAGGCACCCACTGCATTGTTCACCTAGAACAGAGAAAAAAGTACTGGACTTACCTTCGAGGGCAGAAGAAGAATGCTCCTGTTCTTTTTTGAAGCCATCTTTATTTACCTGTTCGACAGTTTGACCTTTTGTCACAAATTCATTCCCAACCTTCACTCGAGGGTAACACAGGGCTTTGAGAAGGTCAGCTGAGTTCAGGCCCATCAGGTAGGCAGCCTTGTCGGCCACTAAAGAGGGAGAAAGAGAGAGAAAAGCATTTATCATTGGACAATGGCTAGAATTTGGTCAGTGTGAACAGCTGTGCTGTTCACTTTTCTAGAAATGGCAAAGTATTGGTCTGGTTTTACTGAGAAGGTCTAGAAAGGAATAAGGATTATGGAAACAAATGTTGGCCTTTTTTGAAAGCAAGAACAGGCATGGCTTGAGTAGGAACAGCTTGAATCCAGAAGCTCCCAGAAGCACTCCAAAATCCTGTTTCCTCTCCTGTTCTGTGACAACTGAATTTCTGCACAGCAAAGAATGCATGGTATATTTGGCGAAAAATCTGTTAGTACATCATGGTGATATAGTGGTCGAATGTTTTACTGAGTGAGAGAGATCCTGTGTTAAAGTACCAATTTTCAGGCTGGGTACTTTTGGGAAGTATCTGTTGGATAAAAGAATGGTACTTCCCATGACTGGGCATGCACCTCTGCAATTAGACAGCCAACGAACAAAGATGCTTTTCCTCATTTTTCACTAGCTGAATTTTCTGGTACCTTCTGTGCCATCTGGCTCTGCCTGCTCCTCTCGCTGTTTCTGCTTGAACTTCAAGTTCCCATAGTGCATGACAGCCCCTGTCAGCTTGTAGATGGCAGTCTTTTCATCAGCAGTGAAGCCCAGGATGTCAATGGCACTCTGCAGTAGAAACAGTCAAGTTAAATATGTATTAAGTAAGTCACCCTGCAAGACATACACAGTTGATATCTTTTTTCTCTGATACTCACATCTGTAGCCATGAGCTCCTCCTGGTCATCAATACTGGGTACAGTGACCTCACCTTGACTCACATAGTGGTAGTCATATGGGTTGGTGGTAATGAGAAGCATGTCTGAAAGCAGGAAGAGGAAGGACACAGGCTTAGTTCTTTCGGCTAGATAGTAGAGGGAACAGCTGCTCAGCAATCTTCCTCAAGAAGATATAATGATCCTTCTTACCAATCAGCTCTGGCTTCTTGTTGGACATGATCTGATAAAATATGTGGTAGCTTCTTTCTGCCTTGAGCTGGAAAGTGACTCTGGACTTCTCCAGCAGATCTGGCAAGGCAGGAAGAAAGAGTTAGGAATGACACAGGACACGGAGGTAGGAATTTAGGAAGGGATGTGATCATGCCAGGATGTCACTTACAAGTTTCAATGTCAGCAGAAGCCAGTTTGCCTGTGGCCCCAAAGTGGATTCTGATGAATTTGCCCTGTTGAGGGGAAAAAGAAACATTTCAGCCCGGATGGATTCTTTTGACACCTTAATGTGTAATACCACTGGGTGCATCACTTGTCTTTTAATGGGAGGGAGGGATTTTGTATGAAGCAGCAACTTACAAAGCGCGAGGAGTTGTCATTCCTCACAGTCTTGGCATTTCCAAATGCCTCCAGCAGTGGGTTGGCGCTGATGATTTGATCCTCAAGCGTTCCCTACAGGACAATAATTATTCCTCGATATACTTTCCAAAAACAAGGAACAGAAAAAAAACACTGATTCAAGCCATTATCTATTAATGTACCTGCATTTTGCCAGGCTGCTCCTCCTTCTTCTTCTCCCCACTAGCTGCAATTGTTGCAAAGTACTGGATGACACGCTTTGTGTTCACAGTCTTCCCTGCACCAGATTCTCCACTGTCAAAACAAACAGAGTAGCAGAGAGCGTGTGGTCAGGCAGCATGTCCCCTGGCACAGGGCAGCCCCACAATGACCTTAGCAGGGTGTGTACGTACGTGATCAGGATTGATTGATTCTCACGGTCTGTGAAAGAGGCAGAAATAAAGATGTTGTTAGTAATGCTCTTGAGTAATACAGAACTCACAGTGTAAGACAAATATAAATATAAACAGTACTCTTTGATATCCAAGGTATTATGTACAGGAAGCTTGAGGGAGAAAAATACCTTCTGTTCTCCATTGTTGAATTTTACAACACCTTTTTCACCTCCTAGTTATTCATTTAAACTCTCTTTGAGGCAGTGAAACTGGGTATTTCTTCTTCTAAATTTGACTTTTTCTTATGTCAGACTGAGTATGACATAAATATTGATGTAAGTATTCCTGTTAGGTTCCCTTAAGGAAATTCTGTTCCTCTGAGAAGTCTGTGTTACAGACATTGGAACAAAACATTTGTATGAAAGAACTCCCTGTAGAATTTACAGACATCACCCAGTATTTGTGTGTCGTTTGAAGTTCCCAGAAAGTATGACTATAGGCTTATACATCAGGGAGTCCTTAGTGTAAGAATCTAAGATTCTTAAGTTTCTTTCCACATCTCTTTAGCAAAATTAGCTTCCCCTTCTATGTACCAAGGAATTAGAGTCAATAAATGTCTGCATCAAAAGAATTCTGTTTCCCATCTTACCAAACTCCTTTTTTTTTTTTCATTTTTCTCTTTCCTCAGTAACCTCTAAGTTCTAAAAGTGTAGAGATTTAATTATACTTGGAAATTGTTAAACATGACTTTTTTTCCTTTTCCTTTTCCTTTTCCTTTTCCTTTTCCTTTTCCTTTTCCTTTTCCTTTTCCTTTTCCTTTTCCTTTTCCTTTTCCTTTCCCTTTCCCTTTCCCTTTCCCTTTCCCTTTCCCTTTCCCTGTTTCTTTTCTTTTTCTTTTTCCTTTCTTTTTCCTTGTATCTTCTTTTTTGTTTCAAAGGAATTAATTATTTCCAAAGTGGGGAATAATATTTCTATATAGTTTGGGCTATTTTTTGTTTCAGATTGTTTCTGTTCATTCTTGGTTTACTTCTGTCTTTGCAAGTCTTCTTTTAAAGTCACTAACTAGTAGGAAGAATGAAGAAAGCATGTGTGAAAGAAAATGCTAAATTACTTGTCATTCATGAATTCCATTCATGAATTCAATTCATGAATTACTTCTCATTCATGTTCCAATGTTAAAAAGTGGAAAAGGAGAAAAAAAAACAATTTTTCTTTTTCTTTTTTTTCCCCTCATTATTCAGGGGGTTTATTTAGTACAGTCAGCATTATTATTCTGTGATGTTTAGTTACATCCCTCTTAAAAAGTAGTTTATAAAACTACTGTGGATTCATGAATCTTTGATTCCCTTCAGTGAACTGCAGTTTCAGTGCAAGGATTCTAGTCTATTCTGGTCAAGCTAGCTTCATGCCTGAGAAGAACCAAATCCATGATATGGGAGTATTAGCTAACAGCTAATTGGAAACGAATGCCTTTATCATTTTTTCTGGACAGTGCAACTTTGCTGAGATCCTGGCTCTTGTTCTTTCCCAATAAGCTGTAAATATCAGAATAATACCTGAAATGAGCATTTCGGTTTTTTAATCTATGTTTTCATGAGGCCAAAAAAAAACCCCAACAACTTAATCTATAATATACTATTTAGAAAGATTGCTTAAATTGTCAGAATGTATTTGTGAGTCAAGTCATACTTCAAGCAAATGAGATTCAAATAATGAGTAGAGGAGAATACTTGTTTTATCTGACCCAATTTGTCCCATTACTTATTCTTCAGTGTAAATTTTTTCAGTGCCTTTGATTTCATGCTATACGTTAGACTTCAGAAATAGATAGGAGAGTACTGTGTCTCATGCACAATACCAGCAAATGTTAAAATAACAGTTAATTAAAAGTTCATGCTGAGGTTTACATCTCTACCCAGACTGATTTAAAAAAAAAAAAACAAAACAAAACAAATAAACAAAACCAAAACAGTAACAAACAAACAGCCACAACAACAAAGAACAATAAATTTCCATAAAGAAATTGCCATTTTCTCACCAGTCAGCATGAACTGATAGGCATTGTCAGAGATGGAGAAGATGTGTGGAGGGGCCTCCTGGCGCTTTTTGCCTCGGTAGGCCAACACCACCTCCGGGTTGTACACTGGCAGCCACTTGTAGGGGTTGACGGTGACACAGAAGAGACCCGAGTAGGTCTGCAAGGAAGGGAGACAGCACGTTGCCTTCTGCTCAGCCCGGCACAGCAGGCCTTCCAGCTACCCAAAGGAAGACAGCTGCTGGTACTTACGTAGATCATCCAGGCTGCATAACGCTCTTTGAGGTTGTACAGCACAGCAGGTTCGTGGAGGTGGGTCATCATAGCCATGTCCTCGATTTTATCATACTTGGGAGGGTTCATGGAGAAGATTTGATCTTCCTTCACGGTCAGAGTCTGCCAAGGAAATGAAAGATCTATGTATGTCAGCTTACAGCCCAGAGTGGGAATCAAATGGTGTCTTTCAGCCTTGTTTTTCACTCACCTCTCCAGCTTCAGTCTTGACAGTAACCTTCCCTGATTCCTTGCTCTGGACTGTCCCTTTCACAAAAGATTCCTTAGGATGTACCACAAAGACTGACGTCTTGGCATCAAAAGGCTTGTTCTGAGCCTCAATTCTTTCCTTTTCTGATTTCCGCAGATAGGGAGCTGCCTCCCCAAAGACAGCCATCTCAGCGTCTGGAGAAGCCATGTCTGCACTTACACAGGAGGCAGTCAGAAGAGTACTCTGTAGAAAAGAAGATGTGTTCAGTAAGTGAGTAAACAGCGTTCTGTAGAAGAGAGAAAATCTTTCACAGTTCCATCCCTTCAAATATTTTAGTGGGTATAAACAACTCAATAGTTTGATTCAAACTTCCCTTTCTAGTTTGAGAACACCTGTATTATTTTCAAAAATTAAGGCTAATTCCTAACACACCTGGCTATGAAAGAAAGTAAAGAACAGTTTTAGAGTTCTGTGGTATTGCATTTCATTTACATAGTGTTATTTTTCTTCATAGATTATAATGAATTTGGATTTTGCTATTGCAGATACTCTAGAAGAAATAAGTCTATGATGTTGGTTTAGACAGTAGCTCAAAGTCTTTGAAAGACTTCCTTGTCTGATAGCAAATAGTGGCTTTTCACTGTAAAATTTATTTGCTATGGACAATTTGTCTTACACTATTAGAGCCAAAAATATCATGATTGCCTACTCTGTTTCCTCAAAATCTTAAGTGGTTGGATTACTTCCTGGTCTTTAAAAGCTGATAAATTTTGTTGTTAATTCTGATGGCAGAGTCTGGAAGATAGTCACTACTGTTTCAAAACATTTGAACTATTTTTGTGTTGCACAGATAAAATATATCCAGAGCTAATGAACGAATGGATGACAAAAAAGTTTCAAAACTATGGTAAAATCACTAGAAATAGAGATGGTCCCTCACAGAAATAGGTATCCAAGACTTACAGGTAGTTAAATGGAATAAAGTATATGCTTTGCCCAGAAGTTCACAGGAGTCATACACTTACCTTGAAACTTTCTGTTGAGACTGGGCACAGCACTCCATAGAGACTTTTATAGAGTCTGGTATGCAGATGCTCTGGATGTTTCCTTTTCCTTCAGTCAAATATAATTGGCAAACCTTCTTTGGCAAAACATTGTCTGGCAAACGTAACTAATGGCATAATCGATTTGACAAGATATATTTAGAAATGTTTTATCTTACCATTCCTGTGGATATATCTACTATAAATAATCTGACAGGGCTGTTAGTAAGGGACTCTTGATGAGTCAAAGAACTTAAAAAACTTGAATTAGAATTTATAGGTTCCTTCACTCTCTCTGCAGGTCTCTGCTGATGACCTAGGCCAGGTAGTTTGGCTTTTTTGTACTGCAAGTATTTCAGAAGTAAAATGGGAATGATATAATGTATCTTCTGTACACAGTCATGCAAATTTAAGGAAAGCCTTTACAGCAACAGAAAAGACAATTCTACAATAGACAAATTATGTATGTATGTATTCACTAATTCATTGTATGTTATATGGAAAAGAGGAAAAACAGACACATTTCTTGGGACAGGATTTTCACCATAATAGTACTAGATACAGAGCAAACTTAAAAAATAAGTAAGAATGCAAATACAATTTGGGACATGTAATTTCTGCTTACAGCATGAAAGCTGACTCCTTAGCAATTAAAATAAGTTTAAGTATCACTTTGAGTAAATCTCCACTTGGTGTTGTGCAAAAATTGAAAAACTCAAAAAGGGCAACCAAACAGAATGTTTGCTATTCTTGTAGTAAGTCACAAATAATACTAAAGACTCACATAGTCTAAGCAAAAACAAATATAAATAATTGCAGTACAATGTACCCGAAAAAAGGAAATGATGAAAAAGAAAAATAATTTCTTTCAAAAGAGTTCTGGTTTTAGAATATTCAGAGCTGCTTTCACAGAACTGATTTGGAAGAAATTATTAACATTTGTATTGCAACTTCTATTAATAGGGAAGTCATTAATAGTCAGTGATTTATGTTTCTCCACTTTTATTGAAGATATGTTAAGGGACATGAGAGATGAACATGCAAAACTAACATAGACCATTAAAAAACTCCAGCAACAAATGTGCACATACTCCATAAATGCACAGTGGTATACTTCATTTCCCCTCACTCAAACAGAATTGTTCACATACCTTGAAAACGTTATGCCTATGTCTCATGTTTGTTTGTACCCATTGACAACATCCATCAAGCAATATCCTCAGCCACGCCAGAAATCCATGGAGGCCCCTGTAGGCTTTCACTGCCTACAACAGCAAAAAAGCACAAACCCCTCCACCCAACCACAACTCTGCACAAAATCACATACATACAGTCTGAGATCCTATGTGCTCTGACACATTCCCAGTACAGCATTTCCATCCCATCCCAAATATCTTGCACACTTACACATTCATACATTCATTCCAGAAAAAAAAAAAAAAAAGCTATCAACACAATGCTGTCTGTATCAGAGCATGAGAGGTGGTAGGCAGTCCTGTACAATGCTGATGCTTTTGAGAAAGAAGGAATTCGCTGGTAGTCCTGGAGAGTGAGTGATCTAGTTCTAGGAAAAGGGCACTGTCACTTGAGCTGCTTTAAATGCTGTCAGATCTAAACATGCTCTTCTTCTGATCACTGGTATTTTGGTTATTAAAAGCTCTGTGCATGAAGCTCAGTGAATACCACGGGGACAAGGTTAGAAAAACGATCCAATAGCCAGCACCAGGCACTGTCCTGTGCTTGAAGAGCTTGTTCCAAGGAGGGCTCTGGCACTGCAGCACCCGTCTTTTGGGTGTCCTGGGCCCCAGCCAGGAGCCCAAGCCCAGAGCTGTCCCTGGGGCTCCCTGCACAGGTCATGGGGAGGTTGATGGAAACACATTGATTGCACTCTGCCATGGAGGAGACCAGAGCCAGTCAGTGGGAAACGCGCTTCAGGGGTGTATCTGAAATCCAGCCTCCCTGGGCAATCTCTGATTTCCATTCACATGCAGAAGTTAGAGGATGACAATAATTCCAAGACAATTGCTGTATAAATACTGTGCACCCAACTGACCATGGGTGGAGTTGAGGGGAGAGGTAAGGAGCTGACTTTCATTCAGACTTAGAATGAAAAATACTCCAAGCAAAATTCTCCAGACTGTTGCATAAGGGGGTTCAGTCTTCATGCTGAAAATACTTTTGTGTAGTGAGCTTAGCCAAAAACTACACAGCCTCTCCATCGAGTAGTGCTACTCCCACCACTGAGGCGGTAAGTGGTGCCAGATGCGCCTCCTTACCTTTCTGTCGGTTCAAAAGGGTCCTGTCAGCCACTGACTTTCTGTCACTTCTGTTTTCATTGCTACAGAGCCTGGAGCCCACTGGGACTAGAAGCAAAGCACAGCACAACCAGAAGAGACAGAATGAGAGAAATCTCTGAAAACAGGCATTCCTGCGCAGCAGTACTGTGTGGGCGTTGTGTTGGAGTGCTGACATTCCCCAGAGAGGAGAGGGCATTCACACACGCTGGAAATAGATTCTACCTCACTTTCTGCAAGTCCTTATGATGTGAGTTTCCTTGCCTTGTCTTCAGTGAGCATGAACTGAGACAGACACTCGTGAGCACCAGTGAAGTACAAGCATGGAGCACTGTCAAGGACTGTTGAGTTTGTGGCCCAATGCAAACCGCACTCTCAGCTCTGCTTTTTAGAGCAGCAGCATCAACCTTGTAACCTGTCTAGTTAGAAGGAAATTCCACACCCGCTATCTCCTGCTTAGGTCCTCTGCTCCTTCTACCCTGGACCAATCTGAGCAGCACCTCCTAGCTAGTTGCAATGACAGGAGAAGATGCATGGCTGCAAGTCACTGGCCTGGCCCCTCTTCAGACCCGTTGGTCATCTTTTCTGCCCAGAGAGAAGCAAGCAAAGTCAACCCAGATGGACCATGTGGGAATCAACAAGGGAAGTTCAAGAAGGCATCTTCTTGGGAGTCAAGATGTTTGATGTAAGATTTAACCTTAGCAGCTGGTGAACTCCAGTAGAGAAAAGAAGCTGTTGGTGAGCCCTCCTCTAAGTCTCTGAAGGAGCACAGCATCAAGGTCACCACCACACAGTCTGTGCTTAATGCTTCACTATAGCATCAGGTACCTTTGTTACTGTCATTAGATTCCTTTAACCATGCGGCCATAATGAAGCAGTTGAACAATGGACTTCACAAACATTTTGAGGATATGTATTCGTGGCGACATGGTACAATAAACCATTCCACCTTTCCTAAGCCATCCTGAAGTGCCAGGTGATAATGTAAAGTCCTCTTCTTCCCTGAAGTTTTATCTGTCTCTTCCTCCTCCCGTAGAACATCTTGCCACAGCTCATGGAGGTTGCACAGCTGTCTTGAGCCACACTGGGCAGCATGGCCTAAACTGACAGCAGCTAGTTGCTCCTGCTAACCTGGCCATTCTCATTAGCTGCTCCTTTCCCAGGAGCTCCTCCAGCTATTTACTCTTCCCTCCACCAACCTCTCCAGCTAGGCCTTCCTTCTTTACATCCACGTCCCACGGCTGCTTATGCCCTGCTGGCAGCTCTAGCTAGCTGCTCCAATTAATCTCTTCAGCACTGATGACTGAGTCGCTTCTTCAAAGTCTCCTGACTGTGGCAAGACCCATGGAGCAACCAGAGAGGAAGAGGTCTGTGCTACTGAACGGGTGTGGTTGAAAGAAGCCAACAAACCCGCACACAAGAGTAACATTTCCTTCCCACTCTGGCACGCTGGTCGCTTTGCTGGACATGTCCCCAAGAACAGCAAACTACAAAGCATAATTCAAACATGTTTCCAGCCTGCCCACTGATTTCTTTTGTCATGCAGTGCTCCCTTTTGACAGTGAAACCTGTGACTGTCGGTGACCAGGAAGGTGTCTCTTGGTCCTGCGCGCTGCAGGAGGGATACTGATTCATACCAGCCAGCCAACATTCTTTTAGACCTCAGTCCTGCTTCATACAAGGTCTCGGCTTGACCTTTTGAGGCTTGGCAGAAAGCATTTACCTGTCCTGGGCCTCACAGTGCCTGTTCCCAGCCAGTCTGGGCTAGGAACCCCAGATGTTGCTGGAGCCATCGTTTCACTTATCTATTACACATCCTGTTAAGTTCAGTCCTTAACATGTCTCAGATAAAAGAATCAGCCACCCCCAGAAACTGCAGAGGCCAGAATGGAGTCAAACTCTTTGTCAGTGGTTTCTTAAATGCTTATGTGGGATGCTGTGGAGCCTACTACTCTTCTGCTAATCCCAGAAACAAGGGATAGAGTCTGTGGTCCTGGTAGACTGGAAAAAGCAATCCCTGTTGGATTTGCAGCATGCTAGTGTTGTTATCAGCCATGCTGCTGGGATTAGCAGAACATGCCTGTAGAGATCAGTGTGCCCTGTGAATTGCCCGTGGATACTGTGACATGGAAGAGTGGCCTCAGGCTAACGTGTAGCAAAGCAGACTTGATGGAGACTGCTCGTTGCTGAAGTGGCAGCTACAGCAGAGGTAAGATGTCAGTGTGTCATCAAAGCATCCACATATCCTTCCTTCCTTCCTTCCTTCCTTCCTTCCTTCCTTCCTTCCTTCCTTCCTTCCTTCCTTCCTTCCTTCCTTCCTTCCTTCCTTCCTTCCTCCCTTCCTTCCTCCCTCCCTCCCTCCCTCCCTCCCTTCCTTCCTCCTTCCCTCCCTCCCTCCCTCCCTCCCTCCCTTCCTTCCTTCCTTCCTTCCTTCCTTCCTTCCTTCCTTCCTTCCTTCCTTCCTTCCTTCCTCCCTCTCTCCCTCCCTCCCTCCCTCCCTTCCTTCCTTCCTTCCTTCCTTCCTTCCTTCCTTCCTTCCTTCCTTCCTTCCTTCCTCCCTCCCTCCCTCCCTCCCTCCCTCCCTCCCTCCCTCCCTTCCTTCCTTCCTTCCTTCCTTCATCTGTGATTTATTTCACACAGTGAATTCTCTGCCACAGGGCTAACGGAATGGTGTCTTTCATGGGTGGGGTTATACAACACTTCATATGTGAAAAAATAAAGCCATTATAAACTTCCATTCACATAATGGGTTGGGATTGTGTTTGCTTATCAATAAGCCAAGGTTCTTAGCAATGAAGCAAAAGCATTTCCAGTATTAGCAGAGACAAGAGCTGTTTGAAAACATCCGTGGCAAGAAGTGCAGCTTTCAAATGGTGTTGTCAGTTATGCTGCAATTATTTCATTAGGCGTGCTGAGAGAGATGTCACCGGACCCAATGGGCCATGTGACAGGGAATGCCCATGTGTTCAGCAATGTTTCTGCTGCCCTCTGTGTAAAAGGAGAACTCTCAGAAATGCTAGACATAGCTGAACAGAAATGCTGGCACTCTAATCCTTTGGAGGAAAAGTCCTCTTTGCTGTCCCTCTGCTAAGACATGGCTGAGCGTTGGAGCCTGCGTTTGCTATGGTCACGTTTCTCATTAAGATGTCTGTTTGTTCTGCTGATGGGCATTGAGTCGCGTTAAATTAAATAGAAGGAGTGTTTTCTCCACTCCTAGCATAACATCTCTATGCCATGTAGGTTAATGTCTACTCCATTTGTGGGTTATTTGGTTAAGGCAGAAGCTGTATCACGCTAGCCCTGAAGAGACTGGGATGGCCTTTTGCCATCTCTTAATCCTGCTCCTCCACCCAGAGACCAATTTCTGCAGGTCTTTGCTGCAGGAAGGCAAAAGGGAAGTGAATGCATCTTTCCTTTAGGGAGTTTGATTTGCAGCTCTTTGTATTGTTTGTGTCTTCTCTTTCCAGCAATGACCTTCCTACCATGGCTTCCTGCCGCCTGAAAACCACCAAGCATCTCAGTGGAGAAGGAACAGATTGCCTAACCAGACAGGTAAGCAGAGAGGCTGGTAGGACAGACCTGTCATTTGAAGATGGGCTGCACTTGAATGAGCATCCAAGCTACACACTTACTCAGACGCCTCTTTTGTTCTCAGCTAATGTCACTGGAAGCAATCGCAGTTGGGCAGTAGGTCCTGGCTGAGAAGGTGACTTTCTGAATAGCCTTTCTTTCCATAACCCATCAAAGCAACTGGAAGGCTCCTGTTACAGAGCAGGTGAGGAGGGGAAGAAGCCTCTGTGGTAAGAGGAGGGGTGGAGGCAGGTCATAAATTAATTAGTAAGAAAAAAAAAAAGAGGAGGCAACCTAGTCCTGAAAAAGGGAGGTGATCAGAAAGGTTCTCCCACTGTGGCTGTATACAGGCTTGATTTTTCTGTCTGACTGCTGGACTGCTAAGGAAGGGTGCAATATCGACACCTTTAACTTCAGTGCTTAAAGCATCTATGGGATTCTAGAGAGCATCTGTCAAGTGCCAGAAAGGACTGCGGTACAGGTACACTGCAGAGTATACTTATGCTGGGGCCAGATATTTTTCAAAGATGTTTTACACAGCTCTTTTTAGAACCATAGAATCATAGAATGTCTCAGGTTGGAAGGGACCTCAAAGGTCACCTAGTTCCAACCCCCCTGCCATAGGCAGTGACGCTGTCCACCAAATCAGGTTGCTCATCCAACCTGGTCTCAAACACCTCCAGCAATGGGGCATCCACAAGCTCTCTGGGAAACCTGTTCCAGTGCCTCACCACCCTCTGAGCAAAGAATTTCTTCCTAACCTCTAATCTAAATCCCCCCTCTTTTAGTTTAAAACCATTCTCCCTTATTCTGTCATTGTCTGACTTGAGCAGAGTCACTCTCCATCTTTTTCATAAGTCCCCTTTAAGTACTGAAAAGCCTCAACGAGGTCACCCCAGAGCCTTCTCTTCTTCAGGCTGAACAGCCCCATCTCTCTCTGCCTTTCTTCATAGGAGAGGTGCTCCAGCCCCTTGATCATCTTCGTGGCCCTCCTCTGGACCTGTTCTAACAGATTAACAGCCTTCTTGTGCTGGGGGCCCCAGACCTGGACACGGTACTCCAAGTGGGACCTCACAAGGGCAGAGTAGAGGAGGACAATTCCCTCCCTCAACCTGCTGCCCACTCCTCTGTTGATGCGCACAGCATGCTTCTGGGCTGCGGGCGCGCACTGCTGGCTCATGTCGAGACAGTAGAGTTGACTTGGGCAGGCTTCTTTAGCTTATTGCATGTGATCCATCTCTGGTCCATGAGGATGGGTACAAGCCCCTGCCCACTTGAATGGTAAATCATCTGTGTAAAGCAGTCCAGCTCCAGCAGGAAACAGTGATGGTGACTTCCCACCAGGCAGCCAGCCACAAGGGTGCTAGGGTGCTGGTGCCCAGTGGGGGAGACTAGCAGCTAGAGGATCTAACGGTGCTTGCACACCCTGTCCTGTTGACATTCCCTGCTCATGCTACTAAAGTCTGCTAGGAACTGATCTTTATATCCATGTGGGTTGTATTTGGGAAGGCATGAGTTTAACCCGAGAGTGATGGCGACACTGTTTGAGCTCCAAGCAGGTCGAATAGGGGAAAATGTATCCTGTATCCTTTCCAGTTCAAGGTGCAAAGGCCACTGCACTTTTATCACTGCTTTGCCAAGCAGCACAGGTGTATGTCGCCTGCCGCCCAGATCAGGCTCTTCAGCTCCCCGAGAAATGCCTCCAGTTGGCCATTATCTTGCAGAATGCCTGGAGGGTCTTGGAACAGAGCCATCCTATGACCCTGCACTGCTGGCTGCCTTGCACATTAGCTAAACTTGGGCTTTACCTCTATAGGCTCCTATTCCAAAGCTTTGAGCATCGTCAGAGTCTCTGTCGGTGGTGTTTTCCTTAGATGCTTCTTATTTGCCACACTCTGGGGATTCTCCGTCAGAGTCTCGTCAGCAGAGCAGCAGTGCATGGCGTGGATCTGAATCTGGTGAGAGTGGCATTACAAGTAGCAGGCCTTGAGATTTATAGCATAAGTTTAAGCAAGTACGTGGTTACAGTCAACCAACTCAAGAGTCAGACACTCCTCAGAATCTCTCACATGGGTACGTCAAAGGAGCTGATGAGTCTAAGAGTACTTTCAGTGTGAGAGCATCTGTTGCAGGAAGTTACTGTGATATCTTCCAAAGTCCATTTGATTTTATATTGCTCAGAAAGTAGTCTGCAAAAGACAGTCAATTCAGCTGATTGAGCATGTGACGTATGTGCTTATGAACTGGAAGTTGTTGCCAAAGTAGAGAAAAAGCTCTTTTTTGATCATTAGTTCCAGAGGAGAAAGACCAATACATTGGCAGACACGGTCCTCACACACACAGACTGACGGGTGGATTTCTTTCTTGTATAACAAGGCTGCCTCAACTAGGAGCCTGATCGGGGATAGCCCTCGAGCTAGCCCTCCCTTAGGAATTCCTGGGCATGGCCTGAGAGGTAGCATTCACACAGGTCCATTCTCAACAGGCGGTTTAGGCGCCAGCACCCATTTGTGACGGTCAGGGCCTTTCATAGCATAAGCATTTGTCTGTCTGGCAACGTCATCACATTGATGACTCATCCTGAGGTTTGGATTCACTAGAGCCTGCAGATCTCCTTTTCCTGGCTGAGCACATCTATATTTTGGTGTCTATTTTTAAATTCCCCTGTGCACTGCTGTGCTTGTACGTTGTCAAATTTCTCCCTATGCATTTGAGAGCTATGCTCCAATTTGCCCATTTAATTTTCTACCCTTCTATTTTTCATTCTGATGATGCTCTCTAAAATCCCCGTGTTATTTCCAGGGAGTGTAAAATCATCATAGTACCATGTGACCATCATAGTCATTAAGCTGGGGTAACAGGCAGTGAGTGGTATGGTGGCTCGGCAGCAGAAGGCCTCATGTCTTTGTGTCTCCTGTCACTGAAGCTCGGCACTGCCTAGCAGACTTTGCTGGGCAGTTCCTTTCCATACTTGTATCTGTCAGTACTTTGACCACTGGCTGATGAAGATCAGTACCCTGAGTGAGCAGCATACTTGCTCCTCCTTAGGAGTTTCTTCAGATCCGTAAAGGTGGAGCACAACACAGGTATACCAGGCAGGGGAATGCGTGTGTAACAGCAGTACTCTTGGACCACTGCACTGCACTTGGACCACCAGCACTGAAGCAGTGGGAGGTACCTGTTGATCCTGGTGCTCAGCTCTTAAGAGCAGGTGCCTGTGCTTAGTATAAAGGTTGATTTTATTCCATCATAGTCACTAGAAACTCATGGTTTTCCCAGTGAGCTGTGTTCCCTGGAATATGGAGCTGACTAGAGGGAGGTGAGGGGCAGAATGCCCTCTTCGCACTGCGGCCCTGCTCTCCTTTTGTGTGTGACCACTGAAGGTCTGGGTGTGTCTTGCTTAGGCTCACAGTAATACCACACTTGCTATTTCACATTCTCTTCATTGGGACAATTATTACGACGATCTCTATTGTTTTGGTCAGGGAGCCAGTGTGAAAGTAGTCTGTGGGAGTGAATCTAATACGCTTTGCCATGCAGAAGGCTTTCCCTGATGCAGCTGCTCTGTTCCTGATGGGCTACCATGTGGCAGGAGAGGTCGGCGAGAACCCAGGGTCTGGGTTGACTTCACCCCCTTCTCTTTTTGCCGTGAGGGAGAATTGTGCCCAAGTGAATCTTTCTGAGAGAAGAGCAGCGTCTGCCTTCTTAGAGCATGGTGCAGTTGCCTACTTCTAAAATTGACCCAGGTTCAGAATCTAGGGAGGTACACACCCTGAGTTAGCCTATTCTCAGCTCTCACGCAGTAGCTTTGCAGGGCAGTGTGCCTCAACATCAGCATGCTGGGACTTTTTTTGGGGGGCTAAAATGACTCACTTCCCAGGAGCTCCACTAGCAAGCCTTCTTTTGAAATGCTGTGGGAATTCAAGCTCTGAAGATTTTAGGGACCAGCTGCCTCAAACTTGGGTGCTGTGGTCTATGGCTGGGGACTGCTGACCACTGAGCAGGTGATGATCACTCCCCAGACTTCCCTTGCACCGCCCTCTTGCCGGAGCATGCAGTGTGGGGAATGAAGACCCCAAGGCAATTGCCATGTTAGCTACTGCCCAAATTGACAAGGATAAGATCTGAAGAAGTGTGTAGGCATCCAAAGAGACAGCTGTACAGAGAACGGGCATGTAAACGCAGCAGAGCGATGCAGAAGCCTACTTCCCCCTTCTTTGCTTCTGTCTGTGAAACAGAATAGGCACACCACATTTCTGGCTAATGCTCCCATGTGTTTCTTAGCCTCGGACAGTCCAGTAGTGCTGTTACTGTAGCCAGCTGCTGTGGGTTAGCCCTGGCAGGCAACTAAACACCACACAGATGCTTGTTCACTCCGCCCACAGTGGAATGGGAGAGAGGATTGGAAGGCTAAAAGTGAGGAAGCTTGTGGGTTGAGATGAAGACAGTTTAACAGGTAAAGCAAATCTGAGTGTGCAAGCAAAGGAAAACAAAGAATTCATCCACTGCTTCCCATCAACAGGCAGATATTCATCCATTTCCAGAGAAAGCAGTGCTTCATCACGTGTAATGTTTACTCAGGAAGACAAATGATGTAACTCTGAATGTCCCTGCTTCCTCCTTCTTTCACCGAGCTTTCATTGCTGAGCATGCCATTATATGGCATGGGACGTCCCTTTGGTCCATTGGGGTCAGCTGTCCTGGTTGTTTCCTATCCCAGCGTCTTGTGTACCCCAGGACTACTTCCTGGCAGGGCAGCGGGAGAAACAGGAAAGACCTTGACACTGTGTAAGCAATGTTCAGCAACAGCTAAAACATCAGTGTAACACTAATCAAGACTGTTTTCATCACAAATCCAAAACATAGCACCATATGAGCCACTACTAAGAAAATTAACTCTATCTCAGGTAAATGCAGCACACAAGCCAAACTTTCCCTGCACACAAACAGTGGGATTCAACAATTGTTTTTATCCCTGTGTGTCCTCGGGCCTGATTTGCTGGGTGTGTTCTGACTGGAACCACATTTTCTGGCCCCCAAAAGGGCACAGACACACACTGTCCCCCACCTTGCAACGTCCACACTCTCCTGTATCTTTTAAAGCCAGAGCCAGTTAGAATGTTGATCCTTCTCAGGCCTCTCCACATGGTGCCAGCTTTATACGTCTGTTTTGTATCTCACTTGGCTGTCTGCTTGACTATTTTAAATTTCTGGGTTTGCTTAATTGGTCCTCCTATAGAAGCTGTTCCTTGCGTCTGGTCGTCTTCATCGCCTTTGGAATGTTTTCTGTTCCTTCTGCGCCCTTTTAAAAATGGGAGGAATCAGACTGTGAATGGTATTCAAAATGTCATCACACTTCTGATCACAATGCAGTGGAGTGATCGTTGTCTCTGTTGTGCCCACTCATAATTCCTTGCAAAATCAGTTTGCCTCTTTTTGTTTTGCCTTTTGCTACGACTGCTGAGATGTGAGCTGATGTTTTCACACAGTTATCCAGCACATGTGGAAGACCTTGCTCCTGACCAGTAACTGTCAGCTTAGTGTCCACCTGTTTGTATGTGACACTGCGTTATGTTCCCCCAAGTGCCTCTTTTTAACTGTACTGAATTTTGTATGCTATCTTTAATGTCTGTCTGTTTGGTGCCATTAAAGCCTTCTCTGGTTCTTAGGCATCAGTCATTGGCCTTACCGCCTGGAATGGTATTATTTCATCAGGAAACGTTGCGCACCTTCCTGCTCAGCACCTCTTCAGGTTGCTTTATGGATAGCTTGGGCAGCACAGACCACTCACAGATAACTCCTCCTTCGTTCTGTGTCTTTGAGGATTATTTAGACAGGCGAGAAGGTTCCTTCTTATCCCATGGCTTCCTCTCTCTGCCAAAGCCTTTGTTGGGAGACCTTGCTGAAAGGGTTTGGGAATCCCCATGGGTTTTATTGGATGGGTCTCTCCATCCACATGCTTATCTACCCTTTCAAAGGATTCTGTGCTGATCCCGATATAAGGCGGACTTGAACTTAACAGGGTTCATCTCTTTGGAAGGGCACAACAGTCTTCACAGTCCCCCAACCCCATCTAACCAAATTAATGAAGCAAACATACTGGAGGCTAAAGAGCACCTTATATCAGCTTCCCAGCAAAACATAAACTCTGTCAGTTATCGGCCCTCCACAAATCCGCCTTCCAAAGTGGCCAGCTAAAGGAGCAGTTCACACCTGACATTGTCTAGGTTAACTGTTACATTGCTTGCTGCACAACTGGGAGGCGATTGAGGCGCTGGATGGGCAAACATAACACCAGAGGTTTGGGACCAAACCGTAAGCAGGCTGAACTGGAAGAAGTCACTATCAGGAACTACTATTGCGATTTCTCTGCCTTTGAATTGCCACTTGCAATCTTGCCCCAGTCATTAAGTGATATAGAAGGAATGAGCCATTGGGAACTAGGTGACAGAAAGCTGTACCGTGATGTTGGTATACAGAGGCTATAACCAAAGCTGTGCCCAAAAACAAATGATGATAGAGACCTAACCAGTAAAAAGAGAAGCAGATGAGAACTAATGCTCATGGTGGGTATGTGAAGTAATCTACAGACTTTATTCCTTATGTATGCAGGGGGCTACAAATCCCAGTTATGGAAGAAGTGACAGAGGGTTCACATTTTGTGCATCCCTCAGGCCACTTTGCTGCCACACGACATCCTCACTCTTCCTCTTCTATCTTCTTGCCATGAAACTCCCGGCTCTTTGCTCGGAGCTTGTTGACCTGTGACTCTGCAATGTCAGCCCGCTCCTCGGCTTCCTCCAGCTCGTGCTGGATCTTGCGGAATTTGGAGAGGTTGACATTGGACAGCTCCTCCTGTGTGGGGAGAGGGAGTTGGTGGTGAAGAGCCCGGGGCAGGGGTTTCACTCCTCATGCGTCTGGGCCTTGAGGGGCTCTGGTGATTACGCGGAGAAAGCACAGACCTCCTGTCTCCTACCTACCACTGCTGACCCAGAACCCTCTCAAAGAGCTCATCATCCTCCCTTATTCAGGACCCCGCTGTTGCAAGCTGCACCTGTACTCTGTCACTCTTGAGGAGCAATTCTGTCACGTGGCCTTCTCATTTTGTGTGCTTATTCTCCCACTACTCGGTGCCCAATTTTCCCTGTGGTTTATTAGGTTGAGAAAGACTCAGAAACCCTGTGCTGTAACCAGCGTCAGAGATTCATGAGCTTCTCAGTCAATGGACGAGGCCCTCAGGAATTTTGGTCTGACTTCCTGAATCAAACAGGCGGCAGAATAACCCTTGGTTCATCCCTGAGTGCAGCATGGCCAGAAGAAGGCAAGGCCTGCTGACACGGGAATGAACCACATGGCCAAGACTGTTGTGTCTTTGGAGTTACTTTCATGCCTCTTTCCTTGTATTCGTGCTCATCTCAATGACTGTGCTGCCCCGATGGAAGGGTGCTCATGGCCACTCTCCAAGCAATACTTACAGCCTCCTCAGCTTGTCTCTTGTAGGATTTCACCTTCATCTGCAGCTTGTCCACCAGATCCTGGAGCCTGAGAATGTTCTTCCGGTCTTCCTCAGACTAGAGTGGTTGGTAAGCAGGAAAGAGAGAGAGTTGGTTTCCCCACAGCACCAGAAAACATGTCCTCTTGGAGTTCACGGAAAAATGCTTTGGCTTTCTGTGAGAAGGGTGCGTCAGCACAAAGACACCTCCTGCCTTACCTGGTAGGTCAGCTCCTTCACCCTCCTCTCATACTTGCGCACACCCTTCACGGCTTCAGCACTGCGCTTCTGCTCAGCATCTACCTCCCCTTCCAGCTCCCGCACCTGCAATGAGAAGCCCATGTTTGGAGCTTTCCAGGTGGCTCCCTTTATGACACACTCGCTTGTGCACAAATACCATCCCTACGCACCCTGGCCTCCAGCTTCTGGATTTGCTTCTTGCCTCCCTTCAGAGCCAGCTGCTCAGCCTCATCCAGACGGTGCTGCAGGTCTTTCACCGTCATGTCCAGGTTCTTCTTCATTCTCTCTAGGTGGGCACTGGTGTCCTGTTCCTTCTTCAGCTCTTCCGCCATCATGGCCGCCTGGAGAGGCAAAGCAGCAAAGCCAGGTTGGGGCCGAAGACATTTTGGGGGAGGATACATCCACCATCCTCAGTGACAGAGTGCCCCAACTCACATCTGTGATGGCCTTCTTGGCCTTCTCTTCAGCATTGCGGGCTTCCTGGATTGTCTCCTCCATTTCACCCTGAATTTGCACGATGTCTGTTTCCAGCTTCTTCTTGGTGTTGATCAAGCTGGTGTTCTGTGCAACAAGAAGGATAGGATTTGTACTGTCAGATCTAACACCTCCACATCAAGAGTTGAGAGTGAGAGTAATGTTTATGCAAGTCTTTAATTCAAAGGTCCTCTTTAGAGCCCTAGCGGCAAACCAGACGTGTGCCTGGCTGGACTGGTCATGTCACAGCTTTGCTCTTCAAATACGTACACGGTAAGATGCATAGCAACAAGCAAGATACATAGCAATCTCATTCTATGTTATCTCCTGTGGGCGGGATTCATTTCCAGCAAAGTATCCGACCTGGGTATGGAGGAGCTGCACGCGCTCGCTTGCATCCAGAAGCTCCTGCTCAGCCACTTTCCTTGACCGCTCCGTCTGCTCCAGGGCTGCCCGCAGCTCCTCAACTTCAGCCTGTAAGAGGTTTGCTCTGCGCTCCACCATGGCCACCTGTTCTTTCAGGTCTTCCTGCGTCCTGAGAGCATCATCCAAGTGTATTTGAGTATCCTGTAAGAGGGGAAAGAGAGATTATGAGGTGGCTGATCACTGCAGCACTGTTGGACAGAGACATCAGAGACATTCCCTGCTCTTTTAATAAATTATTTGTACAGTTATGATGTTGGTGTAACATGAGGCAAGATAGATGCCTACGTGCACATACTTTGGTTTATACCTTTAGCACTGCCTGTGTGTTTCTCAGGTTCTTTTGTGCCTCTGCAGCCACACGGTTGGCATGGCTCAGCTGGATCTCCATTTCATTCAGGTCTCCCTCCATCTTCTTCTTCAGCCGCAGGGCTTCATTCCTGCTCCTGATCTCAGCATCCAGGGTGCTTTGCATGGACTCCACAATTCTGAGGTGATTTCTCTTCAGCTGGTCGATTTCCTCATCTTTCTCTGCTATCTTCCTGTCAATCTCAGACTTGACCTGGTTGAGCTCCAGCTGGAGGCGCAGGATTTTCCCCTCTTCATGTTCTAGGGAGGCCTGGACAAGTTAGTAGGAACAGTGAATAAAACTGTGGCTTGCTTTCTAAGTAATCTCTAATACGATACCACATGAAATACAGTTTGGCTTTCTTGCCACGTCTGCAGATTTCTGTTCCCATTCTTTCAGTCTGGACACCACTCATTAGCACTTTGTACCTCAGCTTCCTCCAGGGAGGCTTGGATTTCAGATTTCTCCTGCTCAATCTGCTTCTTGACTTTCTCCAGCTCGTGGATCGCCTTTCCTCCCTCTGCAATCTGCTCCGTGAGGTCAGAAATCTCCTCTGTAGGGAAGGGTGAAACAAGGCATGGTCAGACATAGGGCATAAAGGGAAGGGCCCTCACACACCAGGGTGACAGGTCTCTTCTCATCACTGCAGGCACACACCCGTGTGGAGTGGTGGGTAGACAAGCTTGGGGGAAAGCCCGGCCAGCAGCAGAAAGCCACGGACTTACGCTGCAAGTTCTTGTTCTCACGCTTCAGCGTTTCCAGGTGGTCCAGGGACTCCTCATAGGCATTCTTCATCTTAAACAGCTCCGTGCTGAGAGAGCGAGACTCCTTCTGGGAAGCTTCCAGCTCAGCCTGTGTTTCCTCGTACTTCTGCTTCCACTCTGCCAGGATCTGGGCAGATCAACAGGGTGTGAGTATGGATGTGGCAATTGTGAAGGGATGCTCTGCCCAGGAAGCACAGGGCCAGAGGCCAGAATACCTTGTCAAAGTTCTTCTGCTTCTTGTCCAGAGCTGCGCAGGCAGCATTTGTTCGCTCCACGTCAATCATCAGGTCTTCCACCTCGTTCTGCAGCCTCTGTTTTGTCTTTTCCAGGGAAGCACATTTGGCATTGACAGCTTCAACGTGTTCTTCTGCATCCTGCAGGCGCTGTGCCAGCTTCTTTCTGGGAGGAGATGATCACGGCTTCAGGTTAGAGAGTAAAGGGTAGCCAATTTTATAAGATTCACAAGAGGGCACTTGCCTGCTTAGGGGACTTAGTTCCTTGAGCTGTCCACAGTATTTATTCTGTCCAAGGCAGCATGCAGCCTAAAGGGCCTATCGCGTCTCTGCCCTAGCACCAATTGAGTATTCAGACTGTCTTAGCTCTTCTAACACCCTAAGGGCAAGTTTGTCCTTCCAGTCTGAACTTTTTCCACAGCACGCTTTTCATCTTTCTCCCTCTCTGCCCTCTACCACAAAGAGAGTATATTGATGCCTTCATCCCATCCCTATCTTGACCCATCCTCAAAGACTCCTTCCAAATACCCTTAGCAGTCTCAGACTTCTCCACCCATTCAACATCCCACTTCCCACATACTTGGCCTCCTCCAGCTCCTCCGTGCGCTGAATAGCATCCGTCTCATATTTGGTTCTCCACTGGGCCACTTCGCTGTTGGCTTTGGACAGGGCACGCTGCAGCTCTCCCTTGGCTTCCTGCTCCTCGTCATACTGTTCCCGGAGCAAGTCACAGTCATGGCGAGCAGACTGTAAGGCGTGGGCCAAGGCGTTCTTGGCCTGTGGGGACACTGGGATTAGTAACCTGGATACACATCTTGAGATGCATCTTGACAGTGAAATTGTCATGCACAGGAGAACTGCCCCAGGGAAAGGGTGGGTAAACTCTGATGAGAAAAATGTATAGCTGGGAGATGATGAATCCCTCATAAATGTGTGCTAGAGGATTAGGATGTGTTAGTGAAAGGTGGCCAGGGGACACTAATCCCTTGTTTCTGTAAACGTGCCTACAGATGTGTGTGCATGCTGTCTTGGAGGGCATCAGAATCTCATTAAGGGCTTGTGGATGACTTCCTCTAGCATCAAAATCACTACGGTTCCTTCCCTGTGTGTTGTGATGAGTATAACTCATGCATTTCTGGGTGATGTGGCTTGCAGGAAGTAGGGTACTTCCAGACCTTTATTTCTTCCTCTAGATGTCTCTTCAGTTCCTCAATCTGTTGGGTAAATCCCTGCTTGCCCCTAGACAGCTGAGAAATCAAAGCATCCTTTTCTTCCACCTGGCGTGAATATTCACCTGGCAAGTGAAAAATAAATAAATAAATAAAGTTACACTAACGGTAGAATCATAGAATCATTTAGAAAAACCCATCAGATCATCAAGTCCAACCATGATGTAACACTATAGTGAACTACCAAGTTCACTACTAAACATTTTCCTGAGCATCACATCCATTCATCTCTTAAATATCTCCAGGAATGGAGACTCTGCTACTTCCCTAGGCAGCCTGTTCCAGTGCCTAACCACTCCTTCCACAGAGAAATTCCTCCTGACACCTAATCTAAACCTCCCCTGATGCAACTTGATGCTATTTCCTCATGTCCTATCACTTGTCACGTGAGGAAAGAAACCAGCACCCACCTTGCTACAACCAACTTTCAGGCAGTTCTAGAAAGCCGTGAGGTCTCCCTTCATCCCCCTTTCTCAAGACTAACCAAACCCAGCTCCCTCAGCGGCTCCTCACATGTCTTGCATGTCTTGCTTTCCAGTCCCTTCACCAGCTTCTTTGCTCTTCATATTCCAGGAACTCAGTATGTTCTTTGCAGTGAGTGGCCCAAATCTGAACACAGTATCTGAGGTGTGGTCTCACCAGTGCCAAATACACAGGGACAATCGCTTCCCTAGACCAGCTGGCCACACTGTTTCTGATACAGGACAGGATGACATTGGTGCCCACCTGGGCACACTGCTGGCTCATGGTAAGACAGCTGTGGACAAGCACCCCCAGATACTTTTCTGCTGAGCAGCTTTCCAGACACTCTTTCCCAAGCCTATATTGCTGCACTTGGTTGTTGTGACCCAAATGCAGCACCCAGCACCTAGCTTTGCTGAATACCATAAAACTGGTTGCAGCCCATTGATCTTGCCTACCCAGATCGCTCTGCAGAGCCTTCCTATCCTCAAGCAGATCAACATTCCTGTCCAGCTTGGTGTTGTCTGCAAAATAACTGAGCGTGCACTCAGTCCCCTCAACCAAGATTGTTGATCAAAATGTTAAACAAAACTGTCCCCAATACTTAGCCCTGGAGAACACTGTAAAGCCCTGTAATCTGGGGTTGCTTTGAGACGTTAGCCCAATTCTTGCTTTGCACCATGGTGTATCCTCCTGATTTTCAGGTTCTGCCATTGCACCTCAGGACTGGGGATGTCTCACCTGTTTCTGTCTGCAGACGAGCTCTCTGAGTATTGAGGTCATTGATCATGCGCTGATTCTGCTCCTCCTTAGTTTTGATCTCACTCAGCTGGTCTTCCAGAGTGCGGCACATCTTCTCCAGATTTGCCTAGGTATCAAAAACAAGGAAGGAGAGGAAATGAACACCTGCACGCTGTCTAATTCTCACAGCAGGATTCTTATATGAGAGTGTGACTAGTAGATTCAGGCTATGTGCTGTACCTTGGCCCTGTGAATTCTACTGCAATTCTTTACCTTGGCTTTGGAGACAGACTCCATGTTACTGGCTAAGTCATCTATCTCCATCTTCAGCTCACTCTTCTCCTTCTCCAGCTTCTGCTTGACTCGTTGCAGGTTGTCGATCTGCTCCCCAAGCTCAGCTGTGCTGTCTGCGTGCTTCTTCCGCAGGGCGGCAGCTGTGGCTTCGTGCTGCAGCGTGGCCTCTTCGAGGTCGCGGCGCATCTTCTGAAATTCTGCCTCACGCTTCTTGTTCATCTCAACCTGAGCTGCTGTAGCCCCTCCTGCTTCTTCCAGGCGCTCGCTGATCTCCTCCAGTTCCCTGGAGAGGTCAGCACGGTGCTTCTCTGCTTTTGCCCGAGAGGTTCGCTCTGCCTCAATTTCCTCCTCCAGTTCCTCGATACGGGCCTGGGGAAAATGCGAGACCCTTCACACCCATGCCCTCCTTGTACTGATGTCCTTCTGAAGGGCGGAAGGGAAGGACCAGAGGCTTGCCTGCAGCTCCTTGATCTTCTTCTGCAATTGCATGCCCAGGGCTTGCTCATCCTCAATTTTGCTCTGGATCTGGCTGATTTCAAAGTCTTTCCTTTGCACAAAGCATACAGAATCACAGTGTTAACACCTGAATAAAACTACCTAATAAATGCACCTGACCCACACTCAGGTGTCTCACAACCACACTTACTTTTTCAGTTTCTCATCCAGCTGCTGCTTATCATTTTCCAAATCCATTATGCTGTCATGGGCCAGCTTCAGGTCTCCCTCAAGTTTCCTCTTAGCCCTTTCAAGGTCCATGCGCAGTTTCTTCTCTTGCTCCAGGGACCCTTCCAGCTAAACACAACAACACCATCAATGCCAGGCAGGTCGAACTCCATACCTGTCCTGTCTTGCTGGAGGCACGTGTGCTTACATCATCCACTTGCTGCTCCAGCTTGGTTTTTGCTTTGGTCAATGTATTGACTTTGTCCTCTTCGGCCTGCAGGTCATCCAGTGTCTGCTGGTGGGCCTCTTGGAGGGCTTTCTTCTCTTTTGTCAGCTTGGCTATGGTCTCATCCAGGGATGCCATCTCCTCTGTAAGGTTTTTCACCTATAAATTGGATAAAATATTTAATATTCAGTCAAAAACCTGATTCCTGGTGCAGTGTCCTGGTTTCAGCTAGGATAGAGTTCATTTTCTAGCTGGTATGGTGCTGTGTTTCAGATCTAGGATGAGAATAATGTTGATAACACACTGGTTTTAACTGTTGCCGGGCAGTGTTCGCACTAAGTCAAGGACTTTTTAGCTTCTCATACTTCACTGCCAGTAAGGGGGCTGGGGGTGTGCAAGAATCTGGGAGGGGAGAGAACCTGGACGGTTAACGCAAACTAGGGGGATGCCAGCCTAATAATGGGAGGTATCTATCCCTTCTCCCTTTGTGTGACTCTCCATGTGTGTACCTTGTTTTCAGTGGCATGTTTTTCCTTCTCAACTTTAGCCAAGGTTAACTCCAGGTCATCAATATCTTTCTTCAGCTCTGAACATTCATCCTCCAGTTTCCTCTTCTTGGCTGTCAGCTCAGCATTGATTTCTTCCTCATCCTCGGCCCGTTCTGTCACCTCCTTAATTTTGGCTTCCAGTTGGATTTTGGTTTTGATGAGCTGGTCACACCTTTCCTCAGCATCAGCCAAGCTGTCTGCTTCCTGATGGGGAGACAGAGGTTTTTGTGGGTTATAACATTTTGAAATTTCTGTTGTGTATCTGTAAGTAGGCACATGTTAAAATGTGGAGGCCTTGCCATCTGACATCAATGGTAATTCCTTTTTTTTTCTTCCTTTCTTCCGTTCGTTCTTTCTTTCTTTCTTTCTTTCTTTCTTTCTTTAAAATGGCTCACAGAGGTGGTAGTTATGAGAATACCTCATACACGCTTGAGCTTGACAGAACAGTGACAACTCTCAGCAAGGCCGTAGATTTGTAGCCTTTTTCCCTCACAGACTCAGTATTCAATAGCCTCTATTTTATAATTGACTCACCATGATCGTTATCATGTTTGGGTAGCCAAGGTTTTTCCGTTTGTGGGAATAAAACAGTGAAGAAAGTAGTGTTTTGCTTGGATTTAAGAAACTGCCTTTTCCTGATTGAAGTTGAACACCAAGGATCTGTGCGTGTGAAGGTAATCTAGCCTTATAGTGTATCTGTGTTTATGTAAAGTGGGTCCTTCTCAGGGTTGCCTTTACTCTTTTACATGGACACACAGCTTTGGAAGTTGAACAGATGGAGATGCTTCCCTTCCAGGTCACACAAAGGTGTCTGCTGCATATAACCTGTTGGCTAGCACTACTTGGCTCTTTCCTCAGGACATCAGGGCTGCTGAGTCTCATTTGGCACTTACATTTATCCTCACTGACTGACAGGGAACTTGCTGTGCCCCTGGCAGTGTTCACAGTTACTCAACTTTAGAGTAACTTTGAGTGTGTGACTTTTTTTCTATTGCAATTTAGTCAGCTTCCTGTAAGTCTCTGCTTGGAAAAGCAAACAAACAGACAAACAAACAAACAAAAAGAAGATTAAAAAAAAAAAAAAAAACAGGGACAAATAAATGGTGACACTCACTGCCTGCACTTGGAGCTGAAGGTCATTTTTTTCCTGCAACAGGGTCACCATTTTCTCCTCCAGTTCTTTCCTCTTTGCCTCAGACTTTGCAAGTTCTTCCTTGGTTTTCTCAAACTCTTGTTTCATGTTGGCCATCTCCTTCTCAGATTCTGCACTCTTCAGCAAGGGCTTGATTTTGAAGAACAGCTTCATCCAGGGCCAGTGCTTGACGTTCATGAATGCACGAACGTTGTACTGGATACAGAAGATCGAGTCCCTGAAATAAAATCCCCATGTTAATAACATAGCCAAAGGCTGTGAATTTAGACTCATTTACTAATGTATCTGTGGTGTTTTTACACAGCTGGGCAGCTGAACTTCAGCACACTGCTCTCTCACACCCCCTCCTCAAAAGGAAAGGGGAGAAAATACAATGAAAGGGGCTCAAGGGTTTTGATAAGAACAGTGAGATCACTCAAAAATTATTGTCATGGGCCTAACAGACTGAGGACTGGGAGATTAATGCCATTTATTACCTATTACAAAGAGACTAGAGCAGAGAGAAACTAAAAGCAAACTACAAACATCTTCCCCCAGTCCACCCTTTTCTACTTCCTCCCCTGAGCAGCGCAGGTGAATGGGGAATAGGGGTCAGTCCCTAATGCTTCGTCTCCACTGCTCCTTCACGGTCTCTTTCTGCCCCTACCCCAGCATGGGGTCCCTCCCATAGGATGCCGTCCTTCCCAAACTGATCCTGCAGGGGCTTCCCACAGGCAGCAGCAATTTAAGAACTGCTCCAACATGGGTCTGTAGCATGGGGTCCACCCCCCAGGAGCAAACTGCTCCAACATGTGTCACCGATGGCGGCAGCTCCCCCCAGACCCCATGCTCCTGTGTGGTCTCCTCTCCACGGCCTGCAGCTCCAGCCCAGGTCCTGCTCTGTGAGGGGGTCTCCATGGGCTGCAGCCTCCTTCAGGCTACATGCACCTGCTCCGCCAAGAGCTCCTCCATGGGCTGCAGCATGGAGATCTGCTCCACTGTGGGACCCATGGGCTGCAGGGGGACAGCCTGCTCCACCAGGGGCCTCTCCACAGGCCACAGGGGAACTGCTGCTTTGTGCCTGGAGCACCTCCTGCCCTCCTTCTGCACTGACTTTGGTGTCTGCAGGGCTGTTTCTCATTCCTTGCTCTCCCAGCTGCTTCTGTGCAGTAGGTGGGTTTTTTTTGTTTGTTTGTTTTTTTCCCTTTCTTAAATATGTTCTCAAAGAGGCGCAACCAACATCACTTATTGTGTTGGCTCTGGCCAGTGGCAGATCCCTTTTGGAGCCAGCTGGAACTGTCTTTTGTCTAACATGGGGCAGCTTCTGGACTCTACTCACAGAGTCTACCCATACAGCCTCCCCACTACTAAAACCTTGTCACATAAACCCAATACAGCATCCTGTGAATAAAGTACATTTGTGATAAATGTCTACCTCCTCTCCACCATTTTCCGATACTCCACTCTCATCAGGAAGCCCCTGCATCTGGCCTGTGTCATGGTCATAATCTCTGCTAGCTTCTCATCTCTCATCTCCTCCAGAAGACCTATTAGCCCAGCTTTGAAGAACACCTTAAAAAAAATGAAGCATTGTAGCACATCAGTCTCAGGTCATGGGTAGCGGAGGTACATAGTCTTTGAGTGCAGGACTTGTTTCTACCTTGGTGTGACCAAATCTGTACTGAGTGTGGTCCACATCGATGGACCCAAGGAGCTTCTCTGAAGCCTTCTTGCTGTCCATGAACTGTCCCTCTGGAATAGCACTGGCATTAAGCACTCTGTATCTGTAGGAGAAAATAGAACATGAAGAAACAACTATTGCCAATACCACTACGGCGAATGAACCCCACAGCCTTCTTAGCTACATCGGACTGGCCAGTTGGGTAACATGTATTAGGGACAGCCCACCCATTCAGGACTGCGTAAGTGACATTTCCATACTGTTAATTCAAAATCTGAGAGAATCCTAATCCTCAAGATTGTGATATCATTCAGAAATTCACAATAAAAAATTTCTATGATTCTACTTTGCTCCATTTTGAAGTATAATGTTTCAAGTATGTTAGATTCCTTAGGCTGTTCCAATTGGTCTGAATTAACACAAAGGTGGAGCACTCTTACCTTTGTTTGAAGTCAGCATACAGGACTCTGCTGGGGAATCCTTTCCTGCAAATCCTGATCCCTTCCAGCACACCATTACACCGCAGCTGGTGCAGCACCAGCTCATGTTCCATGGCACCTAACAAGCACTGTGATTACTGCTTGAGACACAGGAGAGAGCTTCTGTGGCTCAAATTTTTCCACTGTTGGATCCCTTTACCTGGTGTTTTTGTTTCATTTGGGATGATGCAACGGACAAAATGGGGGTGAGTGCTGCGTAGATTTGTCATCAGCTTGTTCAAATTTTCCTGGGAAATCATAGGGTAACATTTAGCATATGAGTAATGTAGGTTTTATAAAATACATGTAAAAACTGAAACTTACAGTTTCCTGATTAATTGGATATTACCGTGGTAATGCTAGTGTAAACTTTGTTGAATAAATGTAAATCAGTCTGCTCAGTGAATTACAGGGGCAGTTTTGTCACAGCACTACTGTTTGATTTCTACTCCTGTTTCATTTCATTGTTTGTTTTCAATAGTGAGGTAAGGTATTTTTCTCTTACCCTGAAAAGTGCTGAGACTGTCTGGAAAGAAGAACCCTTCTTCTTACCACCCTTCTTACCACCACCACCAGCCTCTGCAATATTGGAAAAATTGAAAAAAAAGGAAAAAAAAAAATCTTCAATGTTGCCTTTGAGATTCTGCTATGAATGGAAGAAAATGATGAACACAGATTTTACATAGCGTACCTGCTTCACCACCATAGTTGGCAAAGAGTAAGGCCAATGTCTTCACTGATGATTTCTGGTACAACCCAATGACAGTTTCGTTCAGGGGGTCCTTGTTCTTCTCAAGCCAGCCAGTGATGTTGTAGTCTACTGTGCCAGCATAGTGTATCAGGGAGAAGTGGGCCTCGGCCTTGCCTTTGGCAGGCTTGGGCTTCTGGAAATTGCTGGACTTGCCCAGATGCTGGTCATAGAGCTTGTTCTTGAAAGAGGTGTCAGTTGCCTTGGGGAACATGCACTCCTCTTCCAGGATGGAAAAGATGCCCATGGGCTGGAAGATAGCAAAAGAAGTAACAGCGAAAGATCACAACAGTGTGGAGCATATGCTGTGAGGTTCAGCGGTACCTGTATGTTGTGGGTAGCATCTCAGCCTGGATAAGAGCCTAAGTTGGCTGGGAGTTGTTCTCAGCCAGGGAGCTTATTTGTGCCTCCCCTTGCCTTCCAGCAGCCCGTCTTCACCAAACTGGTAAGAATATCATTCCAGTTCAGTTTAGAATGGGCAGTGGAATGGGCAGAGGGAGAAGGGGTGGATGGAAATATAATAGCTACAAGAGGCCTGTTGTCTTGGGAAATCAGATTAAGCAACACTTATTTCCCAAAATGGTGTGTGGACTTTTGTTTTGAATCTTCAGGAGAAAAAGGAAAGGAGACAGACTCCAATTTGTTTCAAAGAATTCTTTTGTTGGGAGCATGGGCTACCTTTTCCACACCCAAAGACAGGGTGGTGCAGGACTGGTGACAAAGATTTACATCTAGCCTTCCTAATTTCTCTGCTCCACACTAAGGTAAATTCCATTGCAAAATGCTTTGTTTGACTGAAACTGACTGGCTGGTCATAAGTTCTTTCCCATCTGAATCGGGCTCAGGAACATCACAAAATTCCAAAATACATCACACATTTGAATGGAAAAGGTACCTTTTCAATGAGTTCAATGCAAGCAGCCAGGTCCATCCCAAAGTCAATGAATTCCCATTCGATTCCTTCCTTCTTGTACTCCTCCTGCTCCAGCACGAACATGTGGTGGTTGAAGAACTGCTGCAGTTTCTCATTGGTGAAATTGATGCACAGCTGCTCAAAGCTGTTGAACTGTTCAAAGCAAGGAGAGTTGCACAGGTTCTCAAGGGGCAGCAATGACCACAGGGTTTTGTTAGTGTTCTGCTGATTCTTTTTGAAGTTCCCCAGCAGAAACACTACACCTAACCATTATGTAATGGCATATATTTCCTTAGCAGGACTCCTGTTGTAAAATAAATAAGTAAATAAATAAATAAGGTGTCTTTGCAGGATTTTCTTCTTATTATTGTTATTTAGATCAATCAACAGGGAAAAATTCTTTTTTACTGTTCTACGCAAAAGCAGATCCTTCAATAAGCTTAGCTGCTGCACCATGGAGGTGTCTCAGCTCTCTCACCTCCTGGAGAATGGAAACTTGTTCAGTGTCCCACCCAGAAATTTCTCTGCCCTCTAATCAAGACTCCAGCAGTTTCTTTGATCTGACGCAGAAGCCCTAGTATGAGGACTGCATTCACAACACAGGGAACATGCTGTGGGTTTTCCCACAGCACTTCCTTTTCCTTGGCTATTCCAAAAAGAAATCTGTTTCTGAGACCTCATGATCTCTTCCTGTCCCTTCCATAACTATGATGCCAAATCTTCGTTACTCACATCAAAGATCTCAAAACCGGCAATGTCCAGGACACCAATGAAGTACTGTCTGGGTTGCTTGGTATCTAGCTGTTGGTTGATGCGAATAACCATCCACAAGAACATCTTCTCGTAGACAGCTTTTGCCAAGGCACCCACTGCATTGTTCACCTAGAACAGAGAAAAAAGTACTGGACTTACCTTCGAGGGCAGAAGAAGAATGCTCCTGTTCTTTTTTGAAGCCATCTTTATTTACCTGTTCGACAGTTTGACCTTTTGTCACAAATTCATTCCCAACCTTCACTCGAGGGTAACACAGGGCTTTGAGAAGGTCAGCTGAGTTCAGGCCCATCAGGTAGGCAGCCTTGTCGGCCACTGAAGAGGGAGAAAGAGAGAGAAAAGCATTTATCATTGGACAATGGCTAGAATTTGGTCAGTGTGAACAGCTGTGCTGTTCACTTTTCTAGAAATGGCAAAGTATTGGTCTGGTTTTACTGAGAAGGTCTAGAAAGGAATAAGGATTATGGAAACAAATGCTGGCCTTTTTTGAAAGCAAGAACAGGCATGGCTTGAGTAGGAACAGCTTGAATCCAGAAGCTCCCAGAAGCACTCCAAAATCCTGTTTCCTCTCCTGTTCTGTGACAACTGAATTTCTGCACAGCAAAGAATGCATGGTATATTTGGCGAAAAATCTGTTAGTACATCATGGTGATATAGTGGTCGAATGTTTTACTGAGTGAGAGAGATCCTGTGTTAAAGTACCAATTTTCAGGCTGGGTACTTTTGGGAAGTATCTGTTGGATAAAAGAATGGTACTTCCCATGACTGGGCATGCACCTCTGCAATTAGACAGCCAACGAACAAAGATGCTTTTCCTCATTTTTCACTAGCTGAATTTTCTGGTACCTTCTGTGCCATCTGGCTCTGCCTGCTCCTCTCGCTGTTTCTGCTTGAACTTCAAGTTCCCATAGTGCATGACAGCCCCTGTCAGCTTGTAGATGGCAGTCTTTTCATCAGCAGTGAAGCCCAGGATGTCAATGGCACTCTGCAGTAGAAACAGTCAAGTTAAATATGTATTAAGTAAGTCACCCTGCAAGACATACACAGTTGATATCTTTTTTCTCTGATACTCACATCTGTAGCCATGAGCTCCTCCTGGTCATCAATACTGGGTACAGTGACCTCACCTTGACTCACAAAGTGGAAATCATATGGGTTGGTGGTAATGAGAAGCATGTCTGAAAGCAGGAAGAGGAAGGACACAGGCTTAGTTCTTTCGGCTGGATAGTAGAGAGATCAGCTGCTCAGCAATCTTCCTCAAGAAGATATAATGATCCTTCCTACCAATCAGCTCTGGCTTCTTGTTGGAGGTGATCTGATAAAATATGTGGTAGCTTCTTTCTGCCTTGAGCTGGAAAGTGACTCTGGACTTCTCCAGCAGATCTGGCAAGGCAGAAAGAAAGAGTTAGGAATGAGACGGGACACGGAGGTAGGAATTTAGGAAGGGGTGTGATCATGCCGGGATGTCACTTACAAGTTTCAATGTCAGCAGAAGCCAGTTTGCCTGTGGCCCCAAAGTGGATTCTGATGAATTTGCCCTGTTGAGGGGGAAAAGAACCACTTCAGCCTGGATGGATTTTTTTTGACATCTTCTTAACGTGTAATACCACTAGGTGCATAACTTGTCTTGTAATGGGATGGAGAGATCTTTTCCAATGCAATGAAATGCTGAGTGAACTGGGATTGTTTAGCCTAGAATAGAGAATGGCCATGGGATCTCATCAATGTCTATAAACGCCTGAAGGGAGGGTGCAAAGCAGATGGAGCCTGGCTCTTTTCAGTGGTGTCCAGTGCTAGAACATGAGGCAAACTAAAACATGGGATGTTGTGTATCCAGAAACACTGTGACTGCAAGGGTGATTGAGCAATAGAACATGTTGCCCAGAGAGGTTCTAGGTACTTATGCCTTGGAGATATTCAGAAGCCACCTGGACATGGTCCTGTGCAACCAGCTGGCTAAGTGACTCTTATTGAGCAGGGTGATTGGACCAGGTGACCTGAAGACATCACTTTCAATGTCAGCCATGCTTTGATTCTGTGATTCTACGATTCTGATTTCTGATTCTCTGAACTTACAAAGCGCGAGGAGTTGTCATTCCTCACAGTCTTGGCATTTCCAAATGCCTCCAGCAGTGGATTGGCGCTGATGATTTGATCCTCAAGAGTTCCCTAAAGGACAATAATAATTCCTAGTTATTACTTTTCAAAAATGAGGAACAGAGAAAAGCATTGTTTCAAGCCAGTATCTGTTAATTTACCTGCATTTTGCCAGGCTCCTCTTTCTTCTTCTCCCCACTAGCTGCAATTGTTGCAAAGTACTGGATGACACGCTTTGTGTTCACAGTCTTCCCTGCACCAGATTCTCCACTGTCAAAACAAACAGAGTAGCAGAGAGAGTGTGGTCAGGCAGCATGTCCCCTGGCACAGGGCAGCCCCACAATGACCTTAGCAGGGTGTGTACGTACGTGATCAGGATTGACTGATTCTCACGGTCTGTGAAAGAGGCAGAAGCAAAGACATTATTTATACTCATCATGAGTATCCCAGATAAAAGTTTTTGGGGAACTTTTAACAGTTGCATAATCGGTATACAGATAACTTCTTCCAAACCTGCAGTTCTTCACTCTTAATTCCTTTTGAATTCTTTGAAGTTCCCAGTAGTAGTAAATGGAATCTGACATGTGTCATCATTGAAATCCATGTAATATTTAGTATACATGTTTTTTTGTTTGGATATTCTGTTCATGTCAAGCTGCTCACTTCTCTTTAGGAAAAGGAGTCCAAGCTAATGGATATTTTGATAGACTTACTGATTAACTTTGAACTTTGATCTGTAGGCTAAAATGAACCAGTACAAGTGCCTCTCATAAACTGAATAATACAGGAACAACCATCCCAGTCAATTGAAAGGTCCCACCAGTTTTTTTTTCCTGTCAGTGTCCTATTGAGTGTTACATAAAAAAAGCACGAAAATATCTTAATAATTTATTTATCTTTCCCTAGGATACTCTCCCAGAGTATTGAATGGAATGTTGATATTTTAGTACTTCCACACCTAAATTTCTCTGTAAGAGCTTCATCTGAATTTGCCTGAGCTTGAACCCTTCCTCAGTTGCTTTCATGTTGTTTTAACTTTTAGTATCATGTCTGCTCCATTTCTGATCCACTTACTGTTTGAAGGAAAAAAATAAAATTGGTCTGTGGTGAGCTTAGTTTTTACTGTACAGTTTTTACTGTACTGTTTCCTTGTCTATCCGTCTGCTCTACACTGTACATAATTTTGTAGAGAAGTAGCCCAAATCATCTGTCTAGAGTTACCTGAGCAAATGTCTTGCCATGCTTTTGGGAAACCTTTTCACCTTTTTCTTGACCTGTTCAATTTTCACTGTATTCTTGTTTGGAAAAGGAAGACAGAAATAAATACAGTACACAATGTGCAGACATTCTTTGGGTAACCATCGTGACATAATGATGTTTTCTGTTTTGGTCTTCAATCCTTTCAGTTTGTTATTTTATATATAACTGATCACTGAGTGAAAATTTTCAAAGTTATATTAGAACAGAAGTAGTAGTTGTCAGCAACAAGCCCACTTTTATACACCTTTAATATTGGTTGTTTTCCTGTGTTTATTATTTTACATTCTTGTTGACCATACTTTGTTGCCGTATCCCTGAACGATAACTTGGTCATTGAATCTCATATAGTTTTCCTGAAATTCTTTACTGTTGGACTTCATCTTTACAGAAGATGAAGGACCTAGTCAAATCAGAAATCTTGTCATCTTAGATGTTTCGACATTTCTAGATCATTTAAATAAATGTTGGACGGCAGAACTTCCAGAACAGATCCCACTAGAACTTCACTGGTATACACTTTGCACTGTGAAAATGGAATAAAACTTTTTTACCACGTGTTCCTTTTTCTTAACTAGATCTGTTTGAACATTCTCAATTTTATAGCTGCTATAGAATGTAAGTGAATGTAAGCATAAAAATTTATGCTGACTACAAATAGCTGCTTTATAGACTCAGCTGAAGATCTTTGTTTAATTGAGATAGGCTACTTCCACCATCTCTGTTTTGTTAAAAAAAAACAGTGGTTTTGTGAGACATGCATTCACTTTAAAATAAATGCGTCAGTTTCTTCTTGGTACATGTCCAGTAATTGCTTGTTTAGAAATTCCTGCCTATTTGCCTATTACAAAAATCAAGCTTATTGGTATGCTCTTACTTAAATTACTTTGGTTAATATTTTTCTAAGTAATCTGTTCTTTCTTTAATGTTTGGAGAGTTAGAAAATACTAAAAAAGTTTGAAGCAATCTGTTTGCTACCCTTCTTATTCCTTCAGTTTATACCACTGAATGGAAAAGAAGGAATGGGTTTCTGCAATGGGAGAGGAAGTACCAATTTTCTGCATAGAGTTCAATCTAACACCTGAGTAAGAGTGGTTCCTGAAATTTCATAAGGGCATTACAGGAAGCATTCCCTTTGATTTTGAATTTGCTATTCCTTGACACCAAAACCATCACAGAACTCCATCCTCATGATTTTCAGTCCTGAAAAGCCAGTCATTCAAAGAATAATCCTCTCAACTAAGAGCAAAACTGAAATTCGAAAGTTTATCCTCCCAAGTATCTTGGGCAATAAATTCTAACCCAGATTATTAAAGACAATCACTGATGACGTCCAGTAAAGAGAAATATTTTCAGTGACAAGAGGACATACACCCTCCCAACATCTTTAAACTGAACTACTGCGCAGTGAAAAGACTTCTGTCTCTGAGAATATTTTCAGTCAAATGATTCTGAAGAAAACCAAGCAACTCACCAGTCAGCATGAACTGGTAGGCATTGTCAGAGATAGAGAAGATGTGTGGAGGGGCCTCCTGGCGCTTTTTGCCTCGGTAGGCCAACACCACCTCCGGGTTGTACACCGGCAGCCACTTGTAGGGGTTGATGGTAACACAGAAGAGACCCGAGTAGGTCTGCGAGGAAGGGAGACAGCACGTTGCCTTCTGCTCAGCCTGGCACAGCAGGCCTTCCAGTTACCCAAAGGAAGACAGCTGCTGGTACTTACATAGATCATCCAGGCTGCATAACGCTCTTTGAGGTTGTACAGCACAGCAGGTTCATGGAGGTGTGTCATCATGGCCATGTCCTCGATTTTATCATACTTGGGAGGGTTCATGGAGAAGATTTGATCTTCCTTCACGGTCAGAGTCTGACAGAGGAAAAAAAGAGATCCAAGTATGTCAGCTAAGGGCTGAGAGCGGTAATTACTTTAAGTTTTTAACCCTTGCTTTTAACTTACTTCTCCTGCTTCGGACTTAACAGTGACCTTCCCTGATTCCCTGCTTTGGATAGTTCCTTTCACAAAAGATTCCTTAGGATGTACCACAAAGACTGATGTCTTGGCATCAAAAGGCTTGTTCTGGGCCTCGATCCTTTCCTTTTCTGATTTCCGCAGATAGGGAGCTGCCTCCCCAAAGACAGCCATCTCAGCATCTGGAGAAGTCATGTCTGCACTTCACTGAAGACAGATTGGTAGAGGACCCTGCAGGACAAAATAAATGTAGCATCAGTAATATTCTGTGCTTGCAAGGATACCTTTTCTGATGTTTTAATGTTAAGCACATTCTAGAATTCTTAAAATCTAGAAAAATTAAATTTCCTCCTGTCTAATGATTTAAACCCAGACGAGAAAAATCTTTCCATTCTTTAACAGTAGGGAATAAGGTTTTAAAAATTAGTATTATTTTTGTCTTGTGACATTGTACAGATTGTACAGTAGCTTTCAAGTACGTACAAATTGTACAAGGTCATATTTTAAAGTACAAAATACATTAAAGGAACATTCTTACTGTTATCCTTTTTCTTTCTTCCTTTTTTCTTTTTTTTTAATACTGATATGAAATATACAAATACCTTGAAAGAATTTGGAAAAACTTATTTCAAAACCAGCTTCAGCAGTAAAAATACTGCAAAATATACAAAGTGGGATGCCTAATTTCAACAAATTACTAGACCCAGAATACTTACCTTGAAGCTTTTCTTGAAGACAGACCAGAGAGCTCCAAAGACACTTTTATAGAGTCTAGTATGCAGATGCCCTGGATTCCTCCTCTTTCTTCGGTCAAAATATTTTTTGGCAAACATTATTTGGCAAAGCATTGTCTGGCAAACTTAACTAAGGGTATAATTGTCATTTGATTTGACTAGATATATTTAGAAATGTTTTTTATCTTACCAATGATGTGAATGTGTCTACTATAAATAATTTGACAAGAGACTTAAGAAGAGAATCTCGATTAGTCAAGGCACTTGGGGAACTTGGATGTAGGACTTATGGACTCTGTTGCTACATGTCCAGTGATTTGCTCCTTGGCCCAAAGCAGATTTTTTCCATGCTTGTGCTGCAACTCTTCCAGTTGCACCATACAGATAACATCTATCTTTTACACATTCTGTTCTGAGGCTATTGAAGAAACGCATTAAGAGCACTAAAGCAGTATGTAGAAAAAGGCTAAATTGTTCTTGTTAACTGAAATTAATTATTATCTTCAAGTGATACTTGAAATGAGAGAAACAAAATGTGTTTATCTAAACTGACATATGACATTCCTGGAATCTGTGACAATATGTGGCACAACATCTTGAGATGCAGCTGAAGAAAAAGAAAACTAATCTATTTTTGTCTCTCTATCCTACTGAAAGATACAGACAAAGATGTGTAATTATAGAGTTAAGTATGCAGAAATATGTAACCTTTAAATAATTTCACTTTTTTAAATGGGAAAGTGATTAACAAACTTGTAACACACATGTGGCAAAACATGAAAGAACCAAACATGCAAAGAATCCTTTTCAAAAACCTTATGCCTATGTTTCATGTTTGTTTGTACCCATTGACAACATCCATCAAGCAATATCCTCAGCCACGCCAGAAATCCATGGAGGCCCCTGTAGGCTTTCACTGCCTACAACAGCAAAAAAGCACAAACCCCTCCACCCAACCACAACTCTGCACAAAATCACATACATACAGTCTGAGATCCTATGTGCTCTGACACATTCCCAGTACAGCATTTCCATCCCATCCCAAATATCTTGCACACTTACACATTCATACATTCATTCCAGAAAAAAAAAAAAAAAAGCTATCAACACAATGCTGTCTGTATCAGAGCATGAGAGGTGGTAGGCAGTCCTGTACAATGCTGATGCTTTTGAGAAAGAAGGAATTCGCTGGTAGTCCTGGAGAGTGAGTGATCTAGTTCTAGGAAAAGGGCACTGTCACTTGAGCTGCTTTAAATGCTGTCAGATCTAAACATGCTCTTCTTCTGATCACTGGTATTTTGGTTATTAAAAGCTCTGTGCATGAAGCTCAGTGAATACCACGGGGACAAGGTTAGAAAAACGATCCAATAGCCAGCACCAGGCACTGTCCTGTGCTTGAAGAGCTTGTTCCAAGGAGGGCTCTGGCACTGCAGCACCCGTCTTTTGGGTGTCCTGGGCCCCAGCCAGGAGCCCAAGCCCAGAGCTGTCCCTGGGGCTCCCTGCACAGGTCATGGGGAGGTTGATGGAAACACATTGATTGCACTCTGCCATGGAGGAGACCAGAGCCAGTCAGTGGGAAACGCGCTTCAGGGGTGTATCTGAAATCCAGCCTCCCTGGGCAATCTCTGATTTCCATTCACATGCAGAAGTTAGAGGATGACAATAATTCCAAGACAATTGCTGTATAAATACTGTGCACCCAACTGACCATGGGTGGAGTTGAGGGGAGAGGTAAGGAGCTGACTTTCATTCAGACTTAGAATGAAAAATACTCCAAGCAAAATTCTCCAGACTGTTGCATAAGGGGGTTCAGTCTTCATGCTGAAAATACTTTTGTGTAGTGAGCTTAGCCAAAAACTACACAGCCTCTCCATCGAGTAGTGCTACTCCCACCACTGAGGCGGTAAGTGGTGCCAGATGCGCCTCCTTACCTTTCTGTCGGTTCAAAAGGGTCCTGTCAGCCACTGACTTTCTGTCACTTCTGTTTTCATTGCTACAGAGCCTGGAGCCCACTGGGACTAGAAGCAAAGCACAGCACAACCAGAAGAGACAGAATGAGAGAAATCTCTGAAAACAGGCATTCCTGCGCAGCAGTACTGTGTGGGCGTTGTGTTGGAGTGCTGACATTCCCCAGAGAGGAGAGGGCATTCACACACGCTGGAAATAGATTCTACCTCACTTTCTGCAAGTCCTTATGATGTGAGTTTCCTTGCCTTGTCTTCAGTGAGCATGAACTGAGACAGACACTCGTGAGCACCAGTGAAGTACAAGCATGGAGCACTGTCAAGGACTGTTGAGTTTGTGGCCCAATGCAAACCGCACTCTCAGCTCTGCTTTTTAGAGCAGCAGCATCAACCTTGTAACCTGTCTAGTTAGAAGGAAATTCCACACCCGCTATCTCCTGCTTAGGTCCTCTGCTCCTTCTACCCTGGACCAATCTGAGCAGCACCTCCTAGCTAGTTGCAATGACAGGAGAAGATGCATGGCTGCAAGTCACTGGCCTGGCCCCTCTTCAGACCCGTTGGTCATCTTTTCTGCCCAGAGAGAAGCAAGCAAAGTCAACCCAGATGGACCATGTGGGAATCAACAAGGGAAGTTCAAGAAGGCATCTTCTTGGGAGTCAAGATGTTTGATGTAAGATTTAACCTTAGCAGCTGGTGAACTCCAGTAGAGAAAAGAAGCTGTTGGTGAGCCCTCCTCTAAGTCTCTGAAGGAGCACAGCATCAAGGTCACCACCACACAGTCTGTGCTTAATGCTTCACTATAGCATCAGGTACCTTTGTTACTGTCATTAGATTCCTTTAACCATGCGGCCATAATGAAGCAGTTGAACAATGGACTTCACAAACATTTTGAGGATATGTATTCGTGGCGACATGGTACAATAAACCATTCCACCTTTCCTAAGCCATCCTGAAGTGCCAGGTGATAATGTAAAGTCCTCTTCTTCCCTGAAGTTTTATCTGTCTCTTCCTCCTCCCGTAGAACATCTTGCCACAGCTCATGGAGGTTGCACAGCTGTCTTGAGCCACACTGGGCAGCATGGCCTAAACTGACAGCAGCTAGTTGCTCCTGCTAACCTGGCCATTCTCATTAGCTGCTCCTTTCCCAGGAGCTCCTCCAGCTATTTACTCTTCCCTCCACCAACCTCTCCAGCTAGGCCTTCCTTCTTTACATCCACGTCCCACGGCTGCTTATGCCCTGCTGGCAGCTCTAGCTAGCTGCTCCAATTAATCTCTTCAGCACTGATGACTGAGTCGCTTCTTCAAAGTCTCCTGACTGTGGCAAGACCCATGGAGCAACCAGAGAGGAAGAGGTCTGTGCTACTGAACGGGTGTGGTTGAAAGAAGCCAACAAACCCGCACACAAGAGTAACATTTCCTTCCCACTCTGGCACGCTGGTCGCTTTGCTGGACATGTCCCCAAGAACAGCAAACTACAAAGCATAATTCAAACATGTTTCCAGCCTGCCCACTGATTTCTTTTGTCATGCAGTGCTCCCTTTTGACAGTGAAACCTGTGACTGTCGGTGACCAGGAAGGTGTCTCTTGGTCCTGCGCGCTGCAGGAGGGATACTGATTCATACCAGCCAGCCAACATTCTTTTAGACCTCAGTCCTGCTTCATACAAGGTCTCGGCTTGACCTTTTGAGGCTTGGCAGAAAGCATTTACCTGTCCTGGGCCTCACAGTGCCTGTTCCCAGCCAGTCTGGGCTAGGAACCCCAGATGTTGCTGGAGCCATCGTTTCACTTATCTATTACACATCCTGTTAAGTTCAGTCCTTAACATGTCTCAGATAAAAGAATCAGCCACCCCCAGAAACTGCAGAGGCCAGAATGGAGTCAAACTCTTTGTCAGTGGTTTCTTAAATGCTTATGTGGGATGCTGTGGAGCCTACTACTCTTCTGCTAATCCCAGAAACAAGGGATAGAGTCTGTGGTCCTGGTAGACTGGAAAAAGCAATCCCTGTTGGATTTGCAGCATGCTAGTGTTGTTATCAGCCATGCTGCTGGGATTAGCAGAACATGCCTGTAGAGATCAGTGTGCCCTGTGAATTGCCCGTGGATACTGTGACATGGAAGAGTGGCCTCAGGCTAACGTGTAGCAAAGCAGACTTGATGGAGACTGCTCGTTGCTGAAGTGGCAGCTACAGCAGAGGTAAGATGTCAGTGTGTCATCAAAGCATCCACATATCCTTCCTTCCTTCCTTCCTTCCTTCCTTCCTTCCTTCCTTCCTTCCTTCCTTCCTTCCTTCCTTCCTTCCTTCCTTCCTTCCTTCCTTCCTTCCTTCCTTCCTTCCTTCCTCCCTTCCTTCCTCCCTCCCTCCCTCCCTCCCTCCCTTCCTTCCTCCTTCCCTCCCTCCCTCCCTCCCTCCCTCCCTTCCTTCCTTCCTTCCTTCCTTCCTTCCTTCCTTCCTTCCTTCCTTCCTTCCTTCCTTCCTTCCTTCCTTCCTCCCTCTCTCCCTCCCTCCCTCCCTCCCTTCCTTCCTTCCTTCCTTCCTTCCTTCCTTCCTTCCTTCCTTCCTTCCTTCCTTCCTTCCTTCCTCCCTCCCTCCCTCCCTCCCTCCCTCCCTCCCTCCCTCCCTTCCTTCCTTCCTTCCTTCCTTCATCTGTGATTTATTTCACACAGTGAATTCTCTGCCACAGGGCTAACGGAATGGTGTCTTTCATGGGTGGGGTTATACAACACTTCATATGTGAAAAAATAAAGCCATTATAAACTTCCATTCACATAATGGGTTGGGATTGTGTTTGCTTATCAATAAGCCAAGGTTCTTAGCAATGAAGCAAAAGCATTTCCAGTATTAGCAGAGACAAGAGCTGTTTGAAAACATCCGTGGCAAGAAGTGCAGCTTTCAAATGGTGTTGTCAGTTATGCTGCAATTATTTCATTAGGCGTGCTGAGAGAGATGTCACCGGACCCAATGGGCCATGTGACAGGGAATGCCCATGTGTTCAGCAATGTTTCTGCTGCCCTCTGTGTAAAAGGAGAACTCTCAGAAATGCTAGACATAGCTGAACAGAAATGCTGGCACTCTAATCCTTTGGAGGAAAAGTCCTCTTTGCTGTCCCTCTGCTAAGACATGGCTGAGCGTTGGAGCCTGCGTTTGCTATGGTCACGTTTCTCATTAAGATGTCTGTTTGTTCTGCTGATGGGCATTGAGTCGCGTTAAATTAAATAGAAGGAGTGTTTTCTCCACTCCTAGCATAACATCTCTATGCCATGTAGGTTAATGTCTACTCCATTTGTGGGTTATTTGGTTAAGGCAGAAGCTGTATCACGCTAGCCCTGAAGAGACTGGGATGGCCTTTTGCCATCTCTTAATCCTGCTCCTCCACCCAGAGACCAATTTCTGCAGGTCTTTGCTGCAGGAAGGCAAAAGGGAAGTGAATGCATCTTTCCTTTAGGGAGTTTGATTTGCAGCTCTTTGTATTGTTTGTGTCTTCTCTTTCCAGCAATGACCTTCCTACCATGGCTTCCTGCCGCCTGAAAACCACCAAGCATCTCAGTGGAGAAGGAACAGATTGCCTAACCAGACAGGTAAGCAGAGAGGCTGGTAGGACAGACCTGTCATTTGAAGATGGGCTGCACTTGAATGAGCATCCAAGCTACACACTTACTCAGACGCCTCTTTTGTTCTCAGCTAATGTCACTGGAAGCAATCGCAGTTGGGCAGTAGGTCCTGGCTGAGAAGGTGACTTTCTGAATAGCCTTTCTTTCCATAACCCATCAAAGCAACTGGAAGGCTCCTGTTACAGAGCAGGTGAGGAGGGGAAGAAGCCTCTGTGGTAAGAGGAGGGGTGGAGGCAGGTCATAAATTAATTAGTAAGAAAAAAAAAAAGAGGAGGCAACCTAGTCCTGAAAAAGGGAGGTGATCAGAAAGGTTCTCCCACTGTGGCTGTATACAGGCTTGATTTTTCTGTCTGACTGCTGGACTGCTAAGGAAGGGTGCAATATCGACACCTTTAACTTCAGTGCTTAAAGCATCTATGGGATTCTAGAGAGCATCTGTCAAGTGCCAGAAAGGACTGCGGTACAGGTACACTGCAGAGTATACTTATGCTGGGGCCAGATATTTTTCAAAGATGTTTTACACAGCTCTTTTTAGAACCATAGAATCATAGAATGTCTCAGGTTGGAAGGGACCTCAAAGGTCACCTAGTTCCAACCCCCCTGCCATAGGCAGTGACGCTGTCCACCAAATCAGGTTGCTCATCCAACCTGGTCTCAAACACCTCCAGCAATGGGGCATCCACAAGCTCTCTGGGAAACCTGTTCCAGTGCCTCACCACCCTCTGAGCAAAGAATTTCTTCCTAACCTCTAATCTAAATCCCCCCTCTTTTAGTTTAAAACCATTCTCCCTTATTCTGTCATTGTCTGACTTGAGCAGAGTCACTCTCCATCTTTTTCATAAGTCCCCTTTAAGTACTGAAAAGCCTCAACGAGGTCACCCCAGAGCCTTCTCTTCTTCAGGCTGAACAGCCCCATCTCTCTCTGCCTTTCTTCATAGGAGAGGTGCTCCAGCCCCTTGATCATCTTCGTGGCCCTCCTCTGGACCTGTTCTAACAGATTAACAGCCTTCTTGTGCTGGGGGCCCCAGACCTGGACACGGTACTCCAAGTGGGGCCTCACAAGGGCAGAGTAGAGGAGGACAATTCCCTCCCTCAACCTGCTGCCCACTCCTCTGTTGATGCGCACAGCATGCTTCTGGGCTGCGGGCGCGCACTGCTGGCTCATGTCGAGACAGTAGAGTTGACTTGGGCAGGCTTCTTTAGCTTATTGCATGTGATCCATCTCTGGTCCATGAGGATGGGTACAAGCCCCTGCCCACTTGAATGGTAAATCATCTGTGTAAAGCAGTCCAGCTCCAGCAGGAAACAGTGATGGTGACTTCCCACCAGGCAGCCAGCCACAAGGGTGCTAGGGTGCTGGTGCCCAGTGGGGGAGACTAGCAGCTAGAGGATCTAACGGTGCTTGCACACCCTGTCCTGTTGACATTCCCTGCTCATGCTACTAAAGTCTGCTAGGAACTGATCTTTATATCCATGTGGGTTGTATTTGGGAAGGCATGAGTTTAACCCGAGAGTGATGGCGACACTGTTTGAGCTCCAAGCAGGTCGAATAGGGGAAAATGTATCCTGTATCCTTTCCAGTTCAAGGTGCAAAGGCCACTGCACTTTTATCACTGCTTTGCCAAGCAGCACAGGTGTATGTCGCCTGCCGCCCAGATCAGGCTCTTCAGCTCCCCGAGAAATGCCTCCAGTTGGCCATTATCTTGCAGAATGCCTGGAGGGTCTTGGAACAGAGCCATCCTATGACCCTGCACTGCTGGCTGCCTTGCACATTAGCTAAACTTGGGCTTTACCTCTATAGGCTCCTATTCCAAAGCTTTGAGCATCGTCAGAGTCTCTGTCGGTGGTGTTTTCCTTAGATGCTTCTTATTTGCCACACTCTGGGGATTCTCCGTCAGAGTCTCGTCAGCAGAGCAGCAGTGCATGGCGTGGATCTGAATCTGGTGAGAGTGGCATTACAAGTAGCAGGCCTTGAGATTTATAGCATAAGTTTAAGCAAGTACGTGGTTACAGTCAACCAACTCAAGAGTCAGACACTCCTCAGAATCTCTCACATGGGTACGTCAAAGGAGCTGATGAGTCTAAGAGTACTTTCAGTGTGAGAGCATCTGTTGCAGGAAGTTACTGTGATATCTTCCAAAGTCCATTTGATTTTATATTGCTCAGAAAGTAGTCTGCAAAAGACAGTCAATTCAGCTGATTGAGCATGTGACGTATGTGCTTATGAACTGGAAGTTGTTGCCAAAGTAGAGAAAAAGCTCTTTTTTGATCATTAGTTCCAGAGGAGAAAGACCAATACATTGGCAGACACGGTCCTCACACACACAGACTGACGGGTGGATTTCTTTCTTGTATAACAAGGCTGCCTCAACTAGGAGCCTGATCGGGGATAGCCCTCGAGCTAGCCCTCCCTTAGGAATTCCTGGGCATGGCCTGAGAGGTAGCATTCACACAGGTCCATTCTCAACAGGCGGTTTAGGCGCCAGCACCCATTTGTGACGGTCAGGGCCTTTCATAGCATAAGCATTTGTCTGTCTGGCAACGTCATCACATAAGCAGGCTGAACTGGAAGAAGTCACTATCAGGAACTACTATTGCGATTTCTCTGCCTTTGAATTGCCACTTGCAATCTTGCCCCAGTCATTAAGTGATATAGAAGGGATGAGCCATTGGGAACTAGGTGACAGAAAGCTGTACCGTGATGTTGGTATACAGAGGCTATAACCAAAGCTGTGCCCAAAAACAAATGATGATAGAGACCTAACCAGTAAAAAGAGAAGCAGATGAGAACTAATGCTCATGGTGGGTATGTGAAGTAATCTACAGACTTTATTCCTTATGTATGCAGGGGGCTACAAATCCCAGTTATGGAAGAAGTGACAGAGGGTTCACATTTTGTGCATCCCTCAGGCCACTTTGCTGCCACACAACATCCTCACTCTTCCTCTTCTATCTTCTTGCCATGAAACTCCCGGCTCTTTGCTCGGAGCTTGTTGACCTGTGACTCTGCAATGTCAGCCCGCTCCTCGGCTTCCTCCAGCTCATGCTGGATCTTGCGGAATTTGGAGAGGTTGACATTGGACAGCTCCTCCTGTGTGGGGAGAGGGAGTTGGTGGTGAAGAGCCCGGGGCAGGGGTTTCACTCCTCATGCGTCTGGGCCTTGAGGGGCTCTGGTGATTACGCGGAGAAAGCACAGACCTCCTGTCTCCTACCTACCACTGCTGACCCAGAACCCTCTCAAAGAGCTCATCATCCTCCCTTATTCAGGACCCCTCTGTTGCAAGCTGCACCTGTACTCTGTCACTCTTGAGGAGCAATTCTGTCACGTGGCCTTCTCATTTTGTGTGCTTATTCTCCCACTACTCGGTGCCCAATTTTCCCTGTGGTTTATTAGGTTGAGAAAGACTCAGAAACCCTGTGCTGTTACCAGCGTCAGAGATTCATGAGCTTCTCAGTCAATGGACGAGGCCCTCAGGAATTTTGGTCTGACTTCCTGAATCAAACAGGCGGCAGAATAACCCTTGGTTCATCCCTGAGTGCAGCATGGCCAGAAGAAGGCAAGGCCTGCTGACACGGGAATGAACCACATGGCCAAGACTGTTGTGTCTTTGGAGTTACTTTCATGCCTCTTTCCTTGTATTCGTGCTCATCTCAATGACTGTGCTGCCCCGATGGAAGGGTGCTCATGGCCACTCTCCAAGCAATACTTACAGCCTCCTCAGCTTGTCTCTTGTAGGATTTCACCTTCATCTGCAGCTTGTCCACCAGATCCTGGAGCCTGAGAATGTTCTTCCGGTCTTCCTCAGACTAGAGTGGTTGGTAAGCAGGAAAGAGAGAGAGTTGGTTTCCCCACAGCACCAGAAAACATGTCCTCTTGGAGTTCACGGAAAAATGCTTTGGCTTTCTGTGAGAAGGGTGCGTCAGCACAAAGACACCTCCTGCCTTACCTGGTAGGTTAGCTCCTTCACCCTCCTCTCGTACTTGCGCACACCCTTCACGGCTTCAGCACTGCGCTTCTGCTCAGCATCTACCTCCCCTTCCAGCTCCCGCACCTGCAATGAGAAGCCCATTGGAGCTTTCCAGGTGGCTCCCTTTATGACACGCTCACTTGTGCACAAATACCATCCCTACGCACCCTGGCCTCCAGCTTCTGGATTTGCTTCTTGCCTCCCTTCAGAGCCAGCTGCTCAGCCTCATCCAGACGGTGCTGCAGGTCTTTCACCGTCACGTCCAGGTTCTTCTTCATTCTCTCTAGGTGGGCACTGGTGTCCTGTTCCTTCTTCAGCTCTTCCGCCATCATGGCCGCCTGGAGAGGCAAAGCAGCAAAGCCAGGTTGGGGCCGAAGACATTTTGGGGGAGGATACATCCACCATCCTCAGTGACAGAGTGCCCCAACTCACATCTGTGATGGCCTTCTTGGCCTTCTCTTCAGCATTGCGGGCTTCCTGGATTGTCTCCTCCATTTCACCCTGAATTTGCACGATGTCTGTTTCCAGCTTCTTCTTGGTGTTGATCAAGCTGGTGTTCTGTGCAACAAGAAGGATAGGATTTGTACTGTCAGATCTAACACCTCCACATCAAGAGTTGAGAGTGAGAGTAATGTTTATGCAAGTCTTTAATTCAAAGGTCCTCTTTAGAGCCCTAGCGGCAAACCAGACGTGTGCCTGGCTGGACTGGTCATGTCACAGCTTTGCTCTTCAAATACGTACACGGTAAGATGCATAGCAACAAGCAAGATACATAGCAATCTCATTCTATGTTATCTCCTGTGGGCGGGATTCATTTCCAGCAAAGTATCCGACCTGGGTATGGAGGAGCTGCACGCGCTCGCTTGCATCCAGAAGCTCCTGCTCAGCCACTTTCCTTGACCGCTCCGTCTGCTCCAGGGCTGCCCGCAGCTCCTCAACTTCAGCCTGTAAGAGGTTTGCTCTGCGCTCCACCATGGCCACCTGTTCTTTCAGGTCTTCCTGCGTCCTGAGAGCATCATCCAAGTGTATTTGAGTATCCTGTAAGAGGGGAAAGAGAGATTATGAGGTGGCTGATCACTGCAGCACTGTTGGACAGAGACATCAGAGACATTCCCTGCTCTTTTAATAAATTATTTGTACAGTTATGATGTTGGTGTAACATGAGGCAAGATAGATGCCTACGTGCACATACTTTGGTTTATACCTTTAGCACTGCCTGTGTGTTTCTCAGGTTCTTTTGTGCCTCTGCAGCCACACGGTTGGCATGGCTCAGCTGGATCTCCATTTCATTCAGGTCTCCCTCCATCTTCTTCTTCAGCCGCAGGGCTTCATTCCTGCTCCTGATCTCAGCATCCAGGGTGCTTTGCATGGACTCCACAATTCTGAGGTGATTTCTCTTCAGCTGGTCGATTTCCTCATCTTTCTCTGCTATCTTCCTGTCAATCTCAGACTTGACCTGGTTGAGCTCCAGCTGGAGGCGCAGGATTTTCCCCTCTTCATGTTCTAGGGAGGCCTGGACAAGTTAGCAGGAACAGTGAATAAAACTGTGGCTTGCTTTCTAAGTAATCTCTAATACGATACCACATGAAATACAGTTTGGCTTTCTTGCCACGTCTGCAGATTTCTGTTCCCATTCTTTCAGTCTGGACACCACTCATTAGCACTTTGTACCTCAGCTTCCTCCAGGGAGGCTTGGATTTCAGATTTCTCCTGCTCAATCTGCTTCTTGACTTTCTCCAGCTCGTGGATCGCCTTTCCTCCCTCTGCAATCTGCTCCGTGAGGTCAGAAATCTCCTCTGTAGGGAAGGGTGAAACAAGGCATGGTCAGACATAGGGCATAAAGGGAAGGGCCCTCACACACCAGGGTGACAGGTCTCTTCTCATCACTGCAGGCACACACCCGTGTGGAGTGGTGGGTAGACAAGCTTGGGGGAAAGCCCGGCCAGCAGCAGAAAGCCACGGACTTACGCTGCAAGTTCTTGTTCTCACGCTTCAGCGTTTCCAGGTGGTCCAGGGACTCCTCATAGGCATTCTTCATCTTAAACAGCTCCGTGCTGAGAGAGCGAGACTCCTTCTGGGAAGCTTCCAGCTCAGCCTGTGTTTCCTCGTACTTCTGCTTCCACTCTGCCAGGATCTGGGCAGATCAACAGGGTGTGAGTATGGATGTGGCAATTGTGAAGGGATGCTCTGCCCAGGAAGCACAGGGCCAGAGGCCAGAATACCTTGTCAAAGTTCTTCTGCTTCTTGTCCAGAGCTGCGCAGGCAGCATTTGTTCGCTCCACGTCAATCATCAGGTCTTCCACCTCGTTCTGCAGCCTCTGTTTTGTCTTTTCCAGGGAAGCACATTTGGCATTGACAGCTTCAACGTGTTCTTCTGCATCCTGCAGGCGCTGTGCCAGCTTCTTTCTGGGAGGAGATGATCACGGCTTCAGGTTAGAGAGTAAAGGGTAGCCAATTTTATAAGATTCACAAGAGGGCACTTGCCTGCTTAGGGGACTTAGTTCCTTGAGCTGTCCACAGTATTTATTCTGTCCAAGGCAGCATGCAGCCTAAAGGGCCTATCGCGTCTCTGCCCTAGCACCAATTGAGTATTCAGACTGTCTTAGCTCTTCTAACACCCTAAGGGCAAGTTTGTCCTTCCAGTCTGAACTTTTTCCACAGCACGCTTTTCATCTTTCTCCCTCTCTGCCCTCTACCACAAAGAGAGTATATTGATGCCTTCATCCCATCCCTATCTTGACCCATCCTCAAAGACTCCTTCCAAATACCCTTAGCAGTCTCAGACTTCTCCACCCATTCAACATCCCACTTCCCACATACTTGGCCTCCTCCAGCTCCTCCGTGCGCTGAATAGCATCCGTCTCATATTTGGTTCTCCACTGGGCCACTTCGCTGTTGGCTTTGGACAGGGCACGCTGCAGCTCTCCCTTGGCTTCCTGCTCCTCGTCATACTGTTCCCGGAGCAAGTCACAGTCATGGCGAGCAGACTGTAAGGCGTGGGCCAAGGCGTTCTTGGCCTGTGGGGACACTGGGATTAGTAACCTGGATACACATCTTGAGATGCATCTTGACAGTGAAATTGTCATGCACAGGAGAACTGCCCCAGGGAAAGGGTGGGTAAACTCTGATGAGAAAAATGTATAGCTGGGAGATGATGAATCCCTCATAAATGTGTGCTAGAGGATTAGGATGTGTTAGTGAAAGGTGGCCAGGGGACACTAATCCCTTGTTTCTGTAAACGTGCCTACAGATGTGTGTGCATGCTGTCTTGGAGGGCATCAGAATCTCATTAAGGGCTTGTGGATGACTTCCTCTAGCATCAAAATCACTACGGTTCCTTCCCTGTGTGTTGTGATGAGTATAACTCATGCATTTCTGGGTGATGTGGCTTGCAGGAAGTAGGGTACTTCCAGACCTTTATTTCTTCCTCTAGATGTCTCTTCAGTTCCTCAATCTGTTGGGTAAATCCCTGCTTGCCCCTAGACAGCTGAGAAATCAAAGCATCCTTTTCTTCCACCTGGCGTGAATATTCACCTGGCAAGTGAAAAATAAATAAATAAATAAAGTTACACTAACGGTAGAATCATAGAATCATTTAGAAAAACCCATCAGATCATCAAGTCCAACCATGATGTAACACTATAGTGAACTACCAAGTTCACTACTAAACATTTTCCTGAGCATCACATCCATTCATCTCTTAAATATCTCCAGGAATGGAGACTCTGCTACTTCCCTAGGCAGCCTGTTCCAGTGCCTAACCACTCCTTCCACAGAGAAATTCCTCCTGACACCTAATCTAAACCTCCCCTGATGCAACTTGATGCTATTTCCTCATGTCCTATCACTTGTCACGTGAGGAAAGAAACCAGCACCCACCTTGCTACAACCAACTTTCAGGCAGTTCTAGAAAGCCGTGAGGTCTCCCTTCATCCCCCTTTCTCAAGACTAACCAAACCCAGCTCCCTCAGCGGCTCCTCACATGTCTTGCATGTCTTGCTTTCCAGTCCCTTCACCAGCTTCTTTGCTCTTCATATTCCAGGAACTCAGTATGTTCTTTGCAGTGAGTGGCCCAAATCTGAACACAGTATCTGAGGTGTGGTCTCACCAGTGCCAAATACACAGGGACAATCGCTTCCCTAGACCAGCTGGCCACACTGTTTCTGATACAGGACAGGATGACATTGGTGCCCACCTGGGCACACTGCTGGCTCATGGTAAGACAGCTGTGGACAAGCACCCCCAGATACTTTTCTGCTGAGCAGCTTTCCAGACACTCTTTCCCAAGCCTATATTGCTGCACTTGGTTGTTGTGACCCAAATGCAGCACCCAGCACTTAGCTTTGCTGAATACCATAAAACTGGTTGCAGCCCATTGATCTTGCCTACCCAGATCGCTCTGCAGAGCCTTCCTATCCTCAAGCAGATCAACATTCCTGTCCAGCTTGGTGTTGTCTGCAAAATAACTGAGCGTGCACTCAGTCCCCTCAACCAAGATTGTTGATCAAAATGTTAAACAAAACTGTCCCCAATACTTAGCCCTGGAGAACACTGTAAAGCCCTGTAATCTGGGGTTGCTTTGAGACGTTAGCCCAATTCTTGCTTTGCACCACGGTGTATCCTCCTGATTTTCAGGTTCTGCCATTGCACCTCAGGACTGGGGATGTCTCACCTGTTTCTGTCTGCAGACGAGCTCTCTGAGTATTGAGGTCATTGATCATGCGCTGATTCTGCTCCTCCTTAGTTTTGATCTCACTCAGCTGGTCTTCCAGAGTGCGGCACATCTTCTCCAGATTTGCCTAGGTATCAAAAACAAGGAAGGAGAGGAAATGAACACCTGCACGCTGTCTAATTCTCACAGCAGGATTCTTATATGAGAGTGTGACTAGTAGATTCAGGCTATGTGCTGTACCTTGGCCCTGTGAATTCTACTGCAATTCTTTACCTTGGCTTTGGAGACAGACTCCATGTTACTGGCCAAGTCATCTATCTCCATCTTCAGCTCACTCTTCTCCTTCTCCAGCTTCTGCTTGACTCGTTGCAGGTTGTCGATCTGCTCCCCAAGCTCAGCTGTGCTGTCTGCGTGCTTCTTCCGCAGGGCGGCAGCTGTGGCTTCGTGCTGCAGCGTGGCCTCTTCGAGGTCGCGGCGCATCTTCTGAAATTCTGCCTCACGCTTCTTGTTCATCTCAACCTGAGCTGCTGTAGCCCCTCCTGCTTCTTCCAGGCGCTCGCTGATCTCCTCCAGTTCCCTGGAGAGGTCAGCACGGTGCTTCTCTGCTTTTGCCCGAGAGGTTCGCTCTGCCTCAATTTCCTCCTCCAGTTCCTCGATACGGGCCTGGGGAAAATGCGAGACCCTTCACACCCATGCCCTCCTTGTACTGATGTCCTTCTGAAGGGCGGAAGGGAAGGACCAGAGGCTTGCCTGCAGCTCCTTGATCTTCTTCTGCAATTGCATGCCCAGGGCTTGCTCATCCTCAATTTTACTCTGGATCTGGCTGATTTCAAAGTCTTTCCTTTGCACAAAGCATACAGAATCACAGTGTTAACACCTGAATAAAACTACCTAATAAATGCACCTGACCCACACTCAGGTGTCTCACAACCACACTTACTTTTTCAGTTTCTCATCCAGCTGCTGCTTGTCATTTTCCAAATCCATTATGGTATCTTGGGCCAGCTTCAGGTCTCCCTCAAGTTTCCTCTTAGCCCTTTCAAGGTCCATGCGCAGTTTCTTCTCTTGCTCCAGGGACCCTTCCAGCTAAACAGAAAGAGCATCAGTACTCTGCCAGCCCTATTTATCTCCACAAGCATCCTGTAATTGCCATATGCATTTGTGCTTACATCATCCACTTGCTGCTCCAGCTTGGTTTTTGCTTTGCTCAGCGTATTGACCTTGTCCTCCTCAACCTGCAGGTCATCCAGTGTCTGCTGGTGGGCCTCTTGGAGGGCTTTCTTCTCTTTTGTCAGCTTGGCTATGGTCTCATCCAGGGCTGCCATCTCCTCTGTGAGGTTTTTCACCTGCATGTTGTAAGCAAGCACCAGAATACCATGTATAAGACTTGACTTCTTGTGTAGTGGCATTTTCATTTGCAGTGCTTAGCCAGGAGCTTGCTTTTTATTTGAGCTTCACAGCTGTCCAGCTGCGATGCTCTTGTCATCTTCCAAACCTAGCCCCTTTCTAGGGATACCAGCCTAATATGGAAGGTATCTATCCCTTCTTCCTTTCTGTGACTCTCCATGTGTGTACCTTGTTTTCAGTGGCATGTTTTTCCTTCTCAACTTTAGCCAAGGTTAACTCCAGGTCATCAATATCTTTCTTCAGCTCTGAACATTCATCCTCCAGTTTCCTCTTCTTGGCTGTCAGCTCAGCATTGATTTCTTCCTCATCCTCGGCCCGTTCTGTCACCTCCTTAATTTTGGCTTCCAGTTGGATTTTGGTTTTGATGAGCTGGTCACACCTTTCCTCGGCATCAGCCAAGCTGTCTGCTTCCTGATGGGGAGACAGAGGTTTTTGTGGGTTATAACATTTTGAAATTTCTGTTGTGTATCTGTAAGTAGGCACATGTTAAAATGTGGAAGCCTTGCCATCTGACATCAATGGTAATTCCTTTTTTTGTTTGTTTCTTTGTTTGTTTGTTTGTTTCTTTCTTTCTTTCTTTCTTTCTTTCTTTCTTTCTTTAAAATGGCTCACAGAGGTGGTAGTTATGAGAATACGTCACACATGCTTCAGCATGACAGAACAGTGACAACTCTCAGCAAGGCCATAGATTTGGAGCCTTTTTCCCTCACAGACTCCGTATTCAATAGCCTCTATTTTATAATTGACTCACCATGATCATTATCATATTTGGGTAGCCAAGGTTTTTCGATTTGTGGGAATAATACAGTGAAGAAAGTAGTGTTTTGCTTGGATTTAAGAAACTGCCTGTTCCTGATTGAAGTTGAACACCAAGGATCTGTGTGTGTGAAGGTAATCTAGCCTTATAGTGTATCTGTGTTTATGTAAAGTGGGTCCTTCTCAGGGTTGCCTTTACTCTTTTACATGGACACACAGCTTTGGAAGTTGAACAGATGGAGATGCTTCCCTTCCAGGTCACACAAAGGTGTCTGCTGCATATAACCTGTTGGCTAGCGCTACTTGGCTCTTTCCTCAGGACATCAGGGCTGCTGAGTCTCATTTGGCACTTACATTTATCCTCACTGACTGACAGGGAACTTGCTGTGCCCCTGGCAGTGTTCACAGTTACTCAACTTTAGAGTAACTTTGAGTGTGTGACTTTTTTTCTATTGCAATTTAGTCAGCTTCCTGTAAGTCTCTGCTTGGAAAAGCAAACAAACAGACAAACAAACAAACAAAAAGAAGATTAAAAAAGAAAAAAAAACAGGGACAAATAAATGGTGACACTCACTGCCTGCACTTGGAGCTGAAGGTCATTTTTTTCCTGCAACAGGGTCACCATTTTCTCCTCCAGTTCTTTCCTCTTTGCCTCAGACTTTGCAAGTTCTTCCTTGGTTTTCTCAAACTCTTGTTTCATGTTGGCCATCTCCTTCTCAGATTCTGCACTCTTCAGCAAGGGCTTGATTTTGAAGAACAGCTTCATCCAGGGCCAGTGCTTGACATTCATGAATGCACGAACGTTGTACTGGATGCAGAAGATGGCATCCCTGTAATCAAATCCCCCATGTTAATAACATACCCAAGATTTGTAATTTAACACCCATTTGGTGAAGTACCATGTGAATAAGGCACATTTATGATAAATGTCTACCTCCTCTCCACCATTTTCCGATACTCCACTCTCATCAGGAAGCCCCTGGATCTGGCCTGCGTCCTGGTCATAATCTCTGCTAGCTTCTCATCTCTCATCTCCTCCAGAAGACCTATTAGCCCAGCTTTGAAGAACACCTTAAAAAAAATGAAGCATTGTAGCACATCAGTCTCAGGTCATGGGTAGCGGAGGTACATAGTCTTTGAGTGCAGGACTTGTTTCTACCTTGGTGTGACCAAATCTGTACTGAGTGTGGTCCACATCGATGGACCCAAGGAGCTTCTCTGAAGCCTTCTTGCTGTCCATGAACTGTCCCTCTGGGATAGCACTTATGTTAAGCACTCTGTATCTGTAGGAGAAAACAGAACATCAAGAAAAAACTATTGCCAATACCACTACTGCAAATAAATCCCACAGACTTCTCAGCAATAGCTGACTCTCCAGTTGAGTATTAGGGACAATCCCCCCTTTCAGGACAGCGTAAGTGACATTTCCATACTGTTAACTCAGAGTCTAAGGGAATCCTGATTCTTACCCATGAACTGATACTGGTACTTCTCATCATGAACTGATACTGAAACATTTTTAAATTTCCACTCAGTACTTTATTGTAATATTTAGGCATGTTAGGATACTCTGGCTATTCTCAGTAACTACTCTCATCAGATAGTTTCCAGCAACAGCTGACTACATAACTGAAGTAATCTCATTTCCAGCAACAGACCTCTGAAAAACATTTTAGAGGCATTCTGTGCACACTGGGTAGAAACATGTATTTTTGTTCAATTTTTGAAGTGGATTTGTGAAGGAAACCTTATTGTTAGTTACCTCATCATTTTCCAGTAGTACACTACTGTAATGTGATAGTTAGATTTGATTACAGAGTGTATGCACTAAATGGTGTATTAAATATGGCACTTAAAGTAGTTTAGGATATAGAAGGCGTGGAACAGGAAAAGATTGGGCAGCAAGGCAGACCAGACCAGATCAAACAAGAATACTCCAAGCTGGAAGGGACCCATAAGGATCATTGAGTCCAGCTCCTGGCTCCACACAGAACTACCTAAAAATCAAACTCTATGTCTGACATCATTGTCCATATATTTATTGAATTCTGTCAGGCTTGGTGCTCTGACCAGTTCCCTAGGGAGCCTGTTCCAGTGCCTGATGACACTCTATGTGAAGAACCTGTTCCTAACACACAGCCTGACCTTCCCCTGTCACAGCTCCATGCAGTTACTGTCACCAGAGAGAAGACATCAGCACCTGCCCCTCCACTCCCCTCGCACGGAAGCTGCAGGCTGCAGTGGTGTCCCCCCTTTAGTCTCCTCTTCTCCAGGCTGAATAAACCAAGGGACCTCAGCCGCTCCTCATATGTCTTCCCCTCTAAACCCTTCACCACATTTGTAGCTCTCCTTTGGACAGTTTTATATCCTTCTTATATAGTGATGCATAAAACTGCACACAGTAGTCGAGGTGAGGCTGCCTTGGCACAGAGTAGAGTGGGACAATCAGTTCCCTTGACTGGTTAGCAACACTGTGCCTGAGGCACCCCAGGATATATTTGGCCCTTTTGGCTGCCAGGGCACACTATTGAACCATATTCAACTTGCCATTGGCCAAAACCACCAGATGCCTTTCAGTGGGACTGCTCTACAGCCTCTTGTCCCCCAGTATGTACGTATATCCAGGGTTTCCCCTTCCCAGGTGCAGAATCTGGCACTTGAATTTGTTAAATTTCATATGGTTCTTGATTGTCCAGCATTCTAATCTGTCAAGATCTCTCTGCAAGGCTTCTCTACAACTGAGTGAGTCAACAGCTCCTCCTTTACTCTTACCTCTGTTTGAAGTCAGCATACAGGACTCTGCTGGGGAATCCTTTCCTGCAAATCCTGATCCCTTCCAGCACACCATTACACCGCAGCTGGTGCAGCACCAGCTCATGTTCCATAGCACCTAACAAACACCACCATTAGTTATTACCCCATTGTTTGCTACTCAGGAGAAGAGCTTCTGTGGCTCAAGTTTTCACCCTGTTGGATCCACTTACCAGGTGTTTTTGTTTCATTTGGGATGATGCAGCGTACAAAATGGGGGTGAGTGCTACGTAGATTTGTCATCAACTTGTTTAAATTCTCCTGTGAGATTTCAAGGTAAAGTTTAAATCAACAAATGAGAAATCTGCATCCCTGAAGTTCCCTGTATTTCAACTATGGAAAGGAGTTAATCATAGATTGTAAAATTTCCATATTCATGCACAAAAGCTTTCACTAGTCTTTGACTATTGGGCATTGCTACTAAAAGGAAATATAATTTTGTTATTTTGTCATCGTAATTTATTTATTACAAAACCTGGGATATACCTCATTTGATACCCTAAGACTCATTGCTCTGAACACAATGAACAATCTCCTGTGCCTGCTCTCCTGCATCAATATATTGGTTAGGCTTTTACATGCAATAAACTTAAAGTTACCCTCTGCCAAACTTAAAGTTACCCTCACTGTTTTTCAGAACTGTTCCATTATTCACAAATGTTGCATGGTAGCAGCGCTGAAAATATTCAGAAGTCTAAAACCCCCATTTGGGAAAACACTCTGAATTTTGTGCAATTGCTGGAAGAAGATGCTATGTTACAGCTTCATAATTAACCTACAAATAAAGCTGTATGAAAGAAGATCTGCATGACAAATATTTTGAAAGAGTTTTCATTTTGTTATCTTAATGACAGAAAATTATTCCACATGGAAAAAAAAAATCGCTCCATCATTTAAATGGAAATAAATGGATCTATAGTAGTAAGTGGATCTTCAGCTGTAGGACTTCAAGAGGGTACAACTTCACTTTTCACATTTTAAGTTCTCTTTCTTCAAGTAAGAAAAGACAAAGTGAGGACACGTGTACTTACACGAAAAAGAGCTGAGACAGTCTGGAAAGAGGAACCCTTCTTCTTGCCACCTTTTTTGCCACCAGACTCTGAAAATGAAAGAAAAGGAAAACTATATGAAAATATTGACATTGAGTATTATAAATTATATAATAGAAAACAGGCTTTAAACAATTTTTTCCGTTTTTATTTCCCTTCAGAATTGTCCCATGTTGAAAAGAATTCCACAGAGCTGACCTGAATCTGGTCCACCATAGTTGGCAAACAGTAAGGCCAATGTTTTCAGTGAAGACTTCTGGTATAACCCAATGACAGTTTCGTTCAGGGGGTCCTTGTTCTTCTCAAGCCAGCCAGTGATGTTGTAGTCCACTGTGCCAGCATAGTGTATCAGGGAGAAGTGGGCCTCAGTCTTGCCTTTGGTAGGCTTGGGCTTCTGGAAATTGCTGGACTTGCCCAGATGCTGGTCATAGAGCTTGTTCTTGAAAGAGGTGTCAGTTGCCTTGGGGAACATGCACTCCTCTTCCAGAATGGAAAAGATGCCCATGGGCTGCCATTACAACAGGCAGGAGGGAGAAAAAGATTAGAAAGGAGACAACACTTGGTTAGAAAGAGTCTGGAATTAGGACAGAAAACTGCCAAACAAATCAAAAGAGAAGGCTGTTTCTGTACATTTCATGACAGTAAGTCAGAGAAAATTAGCTAAATTCATTGTTTTTCACAGCTGGTGTTTCTTTGTTGCTTGTGGAAGTGCTTTTAACCCTTGCAAGCAACATTACAGATTACAAAAATACGGAGCAGCTTTATAACTGAAATGTAATATTTTAATTTATCATACGTCTTTTCTTTATGTATCCCTAAATAACAACAGAATCCTAGCATTAATACACCTGTACAGGAAGGATACCTTCTCAATCAACTCAATGCAGGCAGCCAGGTCCATCCCAAAGTCAATGAATGTCCATTCAATCCCTTCCTTCTTGTACTCCTCCTGCTCCAGCACAAACATGTGGTGGTTGAAAAACTGCTGCAGTTTCTCATTGGTGAAGTTGATGCACAGCTGCTCAAAGCTGTTGAACTGCCAAATGCAAAAAAAAGATATAACATTTTCAAGGTGCAGCAATCACAAGACTTTTTCCTGTGCAGTTATAATTCACCTTATGTCTCTTCAGACAAATACAAGTTCCCCTCCCTGTCTGTTCTCCCAACAATCCTTCGATGAGACTGTACTTGAATTCTGAAGATAAAAAGAGACTTCTAATATATAATTAACATATTTTTTCTCTGTTATCATTCTTTTATGAATACAATATGTATTCTTTAACAATGATAATTATCCCTTAACTCTTTGGAATTTCTTAACTCTAAGGCATATTTCGGTAAATCATTTTCAGAACAATTTCTCCTATTAGACAAATTTATTAGTAGACTCTACTCCAACCAATCATGAAGACAGTCTCAGTTTGCTATTGAAATATTTTTCTGCTCTTGACTTGGTGTCTGTAGATGTTTCCGTCCTCTGGTACAGAAGGTTTTGTGGTTCTTTCAATAACTACATAAGCACTTCCTAATCTCTTTCAATAATTTCCTCACCTTTGACCCATGTAACTTTGTCACAGATTTCTTTCCTTTTTTTTTTTTTAAGCTTAATATTCTTGCATGCTGAGTTAGTAGTTGCTTTCCAATTAAGATCTAATTCTTCAAAAAGGTTGAAAATTTCTTTAACTGTGAGACCTCTTGATCATAGTATTTTTACAAAAGGAAAGAACACAACTGTATTATGTCTCTGACTGTTTTAAAAAAAATCTTTCAGAATTTTGTTAACACACATTTTCCCTACTATGAAGCTGCTGTGAAATTCTTGGTCCTTACATCAAAGATCTCAAAGCCAGCGATGTCCAGGACACCAATGAAGTACTGTCTGGGTTGCTTTGTATCCAGCTGTTGGTTGATGCGAACAACCATCCACAAGAACATCCTCTCATAGACAGCCTTTGCTAGAGCACCTACAGCATTGTGCACCTAAAGCAAAGGGGAAATATTACTGCACAGAGAATTTTTTAAAAAGATTAACCTATAAAGAGATGTTCTGAGCTATAACCACGTGTCTAGTAACCAATTGTTTTACCTGCTCCACAGTTTGACCTTTTGTCACAAATTCATTTCCAACTTTGACTCGGGGGAAGCACAGGGCTTTGAGCAGGTCAGCTGAGTTCAGGCCCATCAGGTAGGCAGCCTTGTCAGCAACTGAAAGACAAGAGATGCGTGAAAAAAATCATTTAAGGATGACTGGAATTTTATAAATGGGGAAGTCTCTCAGAAATGACTCCAATGTTTAAAATTCTTGAACTGCAAATCTTTTCATCTAATATCACAGGGAGTATATACCCCATGAAGGAAAGCTGTGAAAGCTGATGGTATCTTTTGAAAGTAGCTATCAGTAAGAAATGTATCCTTGAATATTTTCACAAAGCTTATAAACTAAAATAACTATAAACTAATAAACTTATACACTTCAAATAACTGTAACTTTAAAAGTACATGAAGATTACAGCTTGGCAGTTTAGTCAAACTCTAAGAAAGCACTTATATTTGAACAGGCCACAGTCTGTGTGCCAATAGAAGCATGTGTGTTCCAGAGCTGATTCTAGAGCCTCTTTACGAACACAGGAAAGATGAATTTTGAAAAGGCTTGCCAAAAAGCTCTGCATGCTAAATGGAAAAATGGAAAAATGCATGAAACTAGCCCATGGAAAAGGAAGGAGTGTCATTCAATAAAATAGGTCAGAGATCAGCGAATCAGCTTCACAGTTTCATGGACACTAAAATAAGCATTCCTTACTTTTCACTTCATTGATTTATGGCTTTTCTCCTGACTAAAAAGGTATCTTTCCAAATTTATTTATTTTTTTTATTAGGAGAAGAGTTGCTAGGGACCTTCTGTGCCATCTGGCTCTGCCTGCTCCTCTCGTTGTTTCTGCTTGAACTTCAAGTTCCCATAGTGCATGACAGCCCCTGTCAGCTTGTAGATGGCAGTCTTTTCATCAGGAGTGAAGCCCAGGATGTCAATGGCACTCTGCAGTAGAACCAGTGAAGTAAAGTTATTGCCTAGCAGAGTTAACAATTGAAAATATTTTCATTATAGTACTTACATCTGTAGCCATGAGCTCCTCCTGGTCATCGATACTGGGTACAGTGACCTCACCTTGACTCACAAAGTGGTAGTCATATGGGTTGGTGGTAATGAGAAGCATGTCTGAAAGCAGGAAGAGGAAGGACACAGGCTTAGTTCTTTCGGCTAGACAGTAGAGGGAACAGCTGCTCAGCAATCTTCCTCAAGAAGATATAATGATCCTTCCTACCAATTAGCTCTGGCTTCTTGTTGGAGGTAACCTGATAAAAAATGTGGTAGCTTCTTTCTGCCTTGAGCTGGAAAGTGACTCTGGACTTCTCCAGCAGATCTGGCAAGGCAGGAAGAAAGAGTTAGGAATGAGACAGGACATGGAGGTAGGAATTTAGGAAGGGATGTGATCATGCCAGGATGTCACTTACAAGTTTCAATGTCAGCAGAAGCCAGTTTGCCTGTGGCCCCAAAGTGGATTCTGATGAATTTGCCCTGTTGAGGGGAAAAAGAACCACTTCAGCCTGGATGGATTCTTTTGACATCTTAATGTGTAATACCACTAGATGCATCACTTGTCTTGTAATGGGAGGGAGGGATTTTGTCCAAAGCTACAACTCACAAAGCGTGAGGAGTTGTCATTCCTCACAGTCTTGGCATTTCCAAATGCCTCCAGCAGTGGGTTGGCGCTGATGATTTGATCCTCAAGCGTTCCCTAAAGGACAATAATAATTCCTAGTTATTTCTTTTCAAAAATGAGGAACAGAGAAAAGCATTGTTTCAAGCCAGTATCTGTTAATTTACCTGCATTTTGCCAGGCTCCTCTTTCTTCTTCTCCCCACTAGCTGCAATTGTTGCAAAGTACTGGATGACACGCTTTGTGTTCACAGTCTTCCCTGCACCAGATTCTCCACTGCCAAATGAAACAGTGAAGCAGAGAGTGTGTGGTCAGGCAGCAGGTCCCCCGGTATAGAGCGGCCCTGTGGGGAACTGAGCAAGAAGTGTACTTACGTGATCAGGATGGACTGATTCTCACGGTCTGCAAAAAGACAGAGAATTTTCTCAGTGCTCCTGAATTGAAATGAAATCAAAATCTATGAAAGAACGTAACTGGAGCTTCCTTATGTTGCAGGAACACTAGATAATCAATTCCCAGATAAAAGGTCAGGAATTTAGCACTTAGCACTTCAATTTAGCACTTTCAGGATTTTTTGAAGTTCTCCCCAATAAAATATGATATCTGATTTGGACTGATAGAGATATGGGTTTGGGATAAAAAATGCTGGCTTCTTTTTAAGACGATTCTGTTCAAATCATGAATGATGTTTCTGTATATGAGAAAAACCCAAACCATATATATATATATATATAATGTTAATATGATTAAAGTGATTGAAAAATGTAAATTAAAATGAATAGAAGCTTTCTGGGGAGTCAAAATCCTTCCCAGATCAGACCAAAGGACCTCCTGAGTTCAAGGATTTCTTGAGCCATGTTTGGTATAATTTTATGTAATGGTTTAAAATGGACATTGCATGAATCCATCTCCTTACTTTATTAATTAACATAGAACTTTAGGACATATGTTTTCTTTGAAAAAGAATTTCCAGAACTTAAGTATATTTTATGTGATTTTTTATTCCCTTCGCCTTTTTTTAAACATCTCTATTGATAGTTTGTTTTGATGCATTGTAGTTGCTTTACTACAAGGCAGAATAGAAGAGTAAATCCTTATCCTACTTTCTATACAACTCTTGATTTTACAAATTTCTGTCATATGTACCCTCCATTTTCTCTTTGCCATCTTCAGTGTCCTTATCTACTTACTTGTTATTCTTAAAGAATTTATTTAATTTATTTAATGTCTTTGAACATTCTTTTGTCCTTCATTTAACCTTCTCCAGTTCCACTATATCGTTTTCTAACATGGAAAAACTAGAACTCTCTACTTTATTCAAGATCTGAATGTTCCACTTTTTCATAGAGCCTCATGGTACTACTGCTATTTTGGCTCTTTTTCAAATAATTCCTACTGTTCATTTTGTTTCCTTCTGCCCTACTGTGCACTGAGCCAAAGAATTACCCATTGTAAGCCTAAGATCTTATACTTAAGAAGTAAAAGCCATTTCTTAGCCAATCATTCTACCAATCTTCCATTTTCCGTTGTATCTTCTGCCTCTTACTACTACAGGCCCTAATACTGCCTTCATCTCTGGCAATCACCATTATCACTTGGGGTTATAAGGCAGTAAAAAGCACTGATAGTATACTTATTTGGATTTGGAACTTCAATTTATACTGATACTTTCTTACTTCCTGACATAGATAGTATGTTAGTAATGTTTGATTCTATACTTTATGTTCAGATACACCCCTAACACTCCTGTAGCATTGCTTGTTCTGCTTTCCATCAAACTTTTTACTCTGCAATTACAAAACTAAGTATCTAGACTTCCCTCCACAACACTCCCAGTATGCTCTCTGTGCCATTGATCTCATTTAAAGATGGGTATTCAAGTTCACTAAACTTACATACATGATACATACACGACTCCATATGTTGAAATATTTTACATATATCTGCATGAAAAAAATATATTTTTTTTTCTGAAGTTCTTACTACAATATAATTTGGAGGGAGATCAAGTACTCACCATTTAACATGAATTGATAGGCATTGTCAGAGATGGAGAAGATGTGTGGAGGGGCCTCCTGGCGCTTTTTGCCTCGGTAGGCCAACACCACCTCCGGGTTGTACACCGGCAGCCACTTGTAGGGGTTGACAGTGACACAGAAGAGACCCGAGTAAGTCTGCAAGGAAGGGAGACAGCACATTGGCTTCTGCTCAGCCTGGCACAGCAGGCCTTCCAGCTACCCAAAGGAAGGCAGCTGCTGGTACTTACGTAGATCATCCAGGCTGCATAACGCTCTTTGAGGTTGTACAGCACAGCGGGTTCGTGGAGGTGGGTCATCATGGCCATGTCCTCGACTTTATCATACTTGGGAGGGTTCATGGAGAAGACCTGATCTTCCTTCACGGTCAGAGTCTGCCAAGGAAGAAAGACTGATATATGTTAGCTAAGTGCTTAGAATGGGAATTAATCACTTGATGTTCTCAAGTGTTGCTTTTCACTCACTTCTCCTGCTTCAGTCTGGACAGTGACCTTCCCTGATTCCCTGCTCTGGATTGTCCCTTTTACAAAGGATTCCTTAGGATGAGCCACAAAGACGGATGACTTGGCATCAAAAGGCTTGTTCTGGGCCTCAATTCTTTCCTTTTCTGACTTTCGGAGGTAGGGAGCTGCCTCCCCAAAGACAGCCATCTCAGAATCCGGAGAGGTCATGGCTGCGCTTTATTGAAGGCACGTCAATAGAGGACTCTGAGGGAAGAAGAAGACAGTTTCCATCAGTTAGACTATAGTTTTCTGTGCTAGTGATGAAATCTCATACAGTTTCTACCTTTCTGGTATTTAAACTAGTAACATTTCAATAACATATTGTTATTTTAATAACAGCTTATGAAAGCTAGTTTTGATGTGAACATCTAAGTACCAACATCCCACTTAAGGCTGAGACAACTTCTAAATAACTTGAGTCCTCTAAGCATGAACAGAATTTTTAATATTGATTATAATTTTTCAATTAGAGCAGGTGGTTTGGTTGCCATTTTGAAACTGGTGTACTGAAAAACTAAACCTAAAGCAAATCTGTCTCTTTTCTTGTTGGTGTTGGGTTTGAAAATAGAAGATGGGGAGTGAATATAGCAAAATTACTTCAAGCTAATTAGCCTAACATTTAGGCACTGTAAGGGTGTTGCATGTCATGACTTCACAGGTTCTTAGTCATAGGTTACTAGCATATTAACAGGATGGTAACTTTCTTCTTATGTTCCACTGTACTCCAGAGAGAAATTTTAAATTGGAAATATACCATGGAAAAAAGATTGAAAACTCCAGCTGACAGAAGCAACCCCTTCTGGAAATGGTTATCAGAAGCAATCCGAATGCAATGAGACATGCAAGATAAAGAGATACTGCTCAGTCTCTGCAGTCCTACAGAACCCTAACACTTACCTTGAAACTTTCAGTGAGGGCAGGGCAAAGTAGTCCCAGGGAGATTTTATAGGGTCTGGTATGCAGATGCTCTAGATTCTTCCTCTTTCTTCGGTCAAAGCATTTTTGGCCAACCTTCTTTGGCAAAGCATTGTTTGGCAAACTTACCTAAAGACATAATTGTCATTTGATTTGACCAGATATAATTAGAAATTTTTTATATCTTACCAACTATGTGGCTATATCTACTATAAATAATTTGACAAGAGAATTAAGGAGGGAATCTTGACCAGTTAAGGCACTTGGGGAACTTGGATACAGGACTTATGGATTCTGATGACATATTTCCTGGTGACAATCTGATCCATCCAAGACATTGTTTGGTATATAGTGCTGCAACAATTCAAACTATACAATGCAGGTAATAGCATTTATCTTCTCCCTATGATGCTATGAGGTTTATAAAGAAGTACTTGAAAAACAACAGGTAACTATGCCAAAAACTAAAACTCATAAAACTCATCACTACTGAAATGAGGTATTTTTCCTGAAAACAGGAAACCAAAAACTTACCAGAGCTCAGATTACTATGTGGACACTATATCAACTCTTGAAATACAGCTTGTGTAGAGCTTTTGAGATGATTTCCAAGGTCTGAACATGGAAACAGATGCAGATGGATATATAAAGATGCTGTATCTCTCTGAAAAGTGAGATATCTAAAGACGTTCTATATGTCCCTAATAATGAAAAAGGAGTTGAGAATTGTAGCATCTATTATATAACACGAGAACAGAAGATCAGAAGGTGTCTTCTAATTTTAACAGCTAAAAATCACAACATCCCTAAATGAACGTAAAAGTAAAAAGTGTATTCTACTGAACAAAGAAAGGCGAAATTCGTGATTTATAGGGTTCAGCCACAAGAAATATGTAACAGCTGTTACTTGAGCTGTTTTGAATTGTCTCAGGCCTAAACATGTTCTTCTCCTGGTCACTGGCATTTTGGTTATTAAAAGAGGTCAGTGGAAAACACAGGGACAAAGTTAGAAAAGTGATGCATAGAATCTGATGTAATATCTAGAACCAGGCACTGCCCTGTGCATGATGAGCTTATTCCAAGGAGACTCTTGCACTGCAGCACCTGTTTTTTTGATGCCTGGAGCCCAAACCCAGAACTCATCCAGCACAGGGAGGACGATTGTAACACCCTGTCCAGGATGATCTCAGAGCAAGCTGGTGTGAAATGGTGTGCACAGGGGTACATCTGAAGTCTTGTCTCTTTAGGGACTGGACATTGAGGGTGACTGGCAGAGGCACCTGCCTCTGGCAGGACCAAGTGCAAATTTTCTCCCCAGATTGGGACCAGCAGGGATTGCTCTGAGGGACTTCTACAGTGGAGACACTGGGGCACGGGTTTGCCACACAGTGCCCAACAACACATTGGTTATAGGTCCTAGCCGTGGAGGGGACAGGAGGGCCTTGGCAGCTCAGAGCACAGTGTTCAGAACACCATGCACAAAGAGCAAGGCTTGGGAGGAGCAGAGATGGCTGAGGGCTCCCCCAGGATGGGAGACCTAGGGATTTCCTTCCCTTAGGTTGAGGTGGGAGCTCCACTCTTCCATTTCCAGGGAAGCTGTAGCATCTGCACTGTCAAGGCAGCATCCCTCAGCAGCAGCACGTGAAGTACTGGTAGCTGCTGTTGCTTTCCTGTGAGGCCCTGCTCTCAGCAGTAGGTAGCAAGCCTGTTTTTTGCAGCGTTGTCAGACTGGGACAAAGTGCCCATCCTCAGGATGTGCCTGTGTCTCCAGGATCTATTTGAGAGCAGCTGAGTGTCTTAGGCTAGATGCCTGATTCTGAGGACAGAAAATGTTGAATTTCCAGTTGCCAATGACAAATCCAGTCTCTTCAGTAGGGCTCTTCTGTGTTTTTCCTGTTGGATTGCCCAAGTTGTGGACCCAGCTGGCAGGAGTGAGGCACATAGTCAGGCAGCTGTAGGTGTGAAGTCAGCCAAGGGAGGGCCTGGTTTGAAGAGGAAGCAGCTAGCAAATGTACGCGTCTTCAGTTGTTGATAGACACTCAGCAGTGATTTGCACATTGAATTTAGTGTCCCTACATCCCTATAAGGCAGATTTAGAAACCCAAAGCATTTTATGAAAGTGCTCCTAGTTGCAAGCAATGGTAATATCTCTTATGTGAGACATACCCTAAAATGGAAAGAGATGAATTGTTCCTTACTTGTCCATCTCCACAATACCGCTCCCATTGTATGGACAACACAGTCGGTCAGCAAAAGGAGTTTTTGGAACAGCTGTCAATAGGGCTTTGAAGTACAAAAGACAGTGTAAGATAACTAGCACTAGAACCTCTACAGGGCTAAAAGGAAGGACCATGCAAGGAACACGGTCTACTTGGGTAAACAAGATAGCCCACACAGAGAATGTACAGACATGTTTAAAAATCCAGGCTTTCAGACTGGAAGTGCTAAGGCTGTTTGGCTCTTTCTCCTGGAGCTCAGTGTAAGCAGACCTAAAACCTTCAGTATGCTCCTGGAGAGATAGATTGTTACTGTAAGTGCTACAACCTGGACCATTTAATGCCATTATTAACACATCCTGCCTCAGTTTGCAGAAGAATTTCAGAAAGGCTTGCCTTAAATTAAGGTAGTGTATCAGCATTCCCAAACAGATAAGAATTTGCAGGCATGCAGCTTGGTTCCTAAATTTCTTGAAAAGAAGAACTAGGGCTTCTTCTTCATCAGAAAGGTTAATCTTCTTCTGTGTGAAGTATGGCTAAGAGGACTTCACTAAGAATTTTTTACTAAAATAGAATGAAGAGATCAGGATTGTCCATGTTTTACCTAAATGGGAGATAGAAGAAGCAAAAGAAGTATAATTAAAAATGGATATCTGCATGCCAGAGGAGGACATCTCAGCTGAAATGAGTTTTCTTATGTAATTTCTTGCACTAAAATATCTAGTAAGTATTACTGGGGAATAAAGGAGGCATGTAGAAGGATCCTTCTCAGTCAGGAAAGTGTCAGCAGGAAGGTCTTGAGCAGTGTTAGAATAACCATTGTACAAATGTGAATTTCCAGGGATGGTAGTTGTTTGTGAGCAGAGATCTCATGGATTACAGTTGCTATTTTGCACAGTGTATGAATTTCACATCATGTGCACCTAAATTTCCAACTAGTAATTTGCAACCAAAAAAATCCATTTGATTAGCAGTTTAAGCTTATGGTGAGATCTAGAAGTTGTACATACACTGAGTTGGATGGCTATAACTTCACCACAAAACTAAGAACTAACCAGCTACAGGGTGGCATAAAAGCATAACATCTGCTTGAATTATTTAGTATGAACACATATAAGCAAATTGTTTAGCCCTTTCATCTGTTTTCACATTTTTTTAATAGAAATATTGTTTTCCTGACAACCCCATCAAAAAAAAAAAAAAAAAAAGTGAATATTTCATGTTCATTCTTCTTGCTCTAGGACTAGAGGTTGTGAACTACACTGTCCCAGGCAAGCCAGGTCTATAATCATCTCATTAAAAGACAAAGGAACCTTGCATACATGAGAGCACTGGAAAATATGCATGAGAGCTGGGCTGGTTTAGATGTGTGCATCCAGTTAATGGGTTACTTTTATCAGCAGATTTGTAGAGTGAAGTGTTTATGACCTTCCATAGACCCTACAAAAGCAAAAGTCTTTGGAATCAATTGCATAAAATGCAATTTTATTTTTTTTAGAATGCATAAAATTATGTATTATTGCTGAAATAGGAAAAAGGTATTGTAAAATGGGAGCTTTACTTTCAAATGAGCTCTTTTTACTGTTCTCTAGTACTACTGGAATTACTAAGTGCATCTAAAGTAAGTTGATTAATACAGTGCAGTTACAGTAATACAGTGGAATGGAAGCTTTGCTTTATAACTGAGAGTTTAAAATATCATGACAAAAAGTTGGTACAGAATCACATTTAGTGAAATTCCTGAAAGTTAGCAAAATTAATCATATGCTTGTATACTTCTGTGTTTGTTTGTTTGTTTTTCCAAAAAAAATTAATAACAACAATTCTTCAAAAATATACCTACCTTTAAGCTGTCCTTAACAACCACACTTATTGCACATACCCAGTTTTTGGTTTGTTGGGTTGTGCTATTAAGGAGATAGATAGATAATTTATTGGGCCCATCTAGAATACAGGTGTTAAAAGGATTGAACAATCAACTTTTCAGTGCTTGGCATTAAACCACCCAGTGCAAATAAAATGAATGACAGTGTTAATTCCATAAGTCCTGCTTTAGTAAACGGTAATTAAAAATTTCTGCCATGTACAGAAAAGTAATACATTTTCCAATTCTCATCTACCAAGAATTCCATGCTTTCCCACAAATAGTATTAAAAGACGTATATTTTAAGCAAGAAAAAAATGATTGATTGCAATGGCAGATGTGACAGAGTGTGTGACATTGATCACAAGATGGACATGAATTCCCAGTGCAGGTTTAGAAAGGAAAGACCTTTCCACTTGGATTAGATTTGAAGGTGTTGGAAAAGGAAAAGAAATCAGAAGAAAATATGGCTAAAAGAGACTAAGAGGAAAAATCTATAAGGTCATTGCTTCTATGCCAGTGAGAATGTCTGTATGATTAATATTTGTAACAATATACTTTAATGTTTCCTTCTAGAGAGTAATGATAATATTAATGAAAGTTTGCAGGCAGCCTATCTTTTCAAGACCCTGTTCCGTAGGACAAGAAACTCCTGCAAAAAGAATAGTAGTGTTTAATCATCTAGCCACTTATATCAGCATTTGCAAAATCCTTCTGAGCTGCACAGCATTTGCCTCTCAGTCTTTCAGAAATATTTACGGTAGCCTCATGAAGGGAAGGTATTTGAATGACAGTTCTTGGTAAAAGCAACTGCTGAAAGAAGCACCAATGCCTTAACACAAAAGAAAAAAGAAAAAAAAAAAAAAAGAAAGAAATAGATCCTGCCAGACACTAACTTTCTCCCAGTCTCATTCCTGCCTCTGCAGGAGTGGACTTTACCGCAGCTGGATGCAAAGCACAGAACAGTTCAAAAAGAGAAGAGGTGGAATTGGAGCAGCCCCTGGATACAGAATGTCCTGTACAGTAATGTGGCGTGGGCAAGGTAGTGTGGTGCTGACATTTCCCATGGAGGAAAAGAGACTCAGGGGTGCTGAAAATAGAACTGTCTTAAGGAAGAGATCAGGCAGCTGCCTCACTCTCTGCCAGCCCTTAAGATATGACTTCTACTCAATCAAGCTCTAAGGTTAGCAGAGAGAGAGAATACTTAGCAACATATCAGTTAAAGCGAAAATATGCACAGACACAGATTTTCAGCCTACAGCCAGGCAGAATCTCACAATGAATTTTGCTTTTATATTTGCCTTGTGAAAAGGAAACTTGACTTTATTATATTCCAGTGGAACGAAATTTCACTGTCTGGTAGTGTGATGCTGTTTTCAATGCTATCAACTAGCTTCAATAAGATCATCAGTAGAAGAAATCCCATGGTCCCTGTTCATGTGTCAGTCTCCTGCACAAAATAAACCCAGGAAAAGAGTGATCATAAGCCCCACATCGTTATATAGGACCCTTCTATTCTACTTTACAACTTGAAAGAAGTGATTGAATAGGAACACTGCTGATATCTTACATTCAGCTGGGAAGATCTTTGCATCTTCTCCAGGTTAAAACTTATTATAAACAGGATGTTCTGTGGCAGCCAGTGAATTCCTGTACAGTAGAGAATAAATTGTCAGGTTGCATTTCTTATTTCATAACAGTGCAGCAGTGAAATTCTGTGCAAATAATACCTTCTATATCATCATCTAATTCCTTTGGTGGTCTCATTAGCTTCCTCTTTTTCACTAGGTTTCCCAGTACAGGCCCAAGAATTTCTGAGATGCCTTGTGGAGATTTGTTTTATGCACTGTTCAATGGGCAGTAGATTAGGAAGTCCTAGTTTACAGATTCATCTCAGTCATAAAGGGATGTCCAGAAGTTAGAAACTTCTAAATTTAAGTATCATTGTTCCTTGTACTAAAAAATTGTGACTCCTGAGTTCTGTCATGCAACTTTTCCTGAAGACTGGATGCTACGGCACTTATTCCTTGCTGACTGCAGTTTTCATTCATGACAATAAAGCATAGCAGATTCCAATATAAACTGGTTGTACTTCGATGATGAACATGGATCTAGCCTTCCAAGATTTTACTCTTTATACAGCAGCATGGCATTGGAAAGAGGCAGGTAGAATGAGATTCAGGGGGGGTAACAAGATGCATTGCAGAGTTAAATTAGGTATAGACAACTACATTCCTACTACCATCTGACGAAGATAAAAAGCATGTTAGCCTTCATTACTCCAAGTAACCTGCTCATTTCCCTGTCAGCATGTAGCCTATAATTCTCACAGGACACAGCTAACAACCCCTGCTTTTGAGCCCTGAGAGGTTGTAGAAAGCTCAGAGCTGCTCAGCTTCTGCTAGGTAGGAAACCTTCTCTTGTGGGTCAATTGTCCTGGGCCTGAAGAACAGGCTCAGGTGCTTACTCAGGGAGCAGTGCCCCTCCTGTGCTTGGGGACAGGTCACTTCAGCTACTCCTCACCCAGTAATCAGGGAGCTTGATGTCCTGACCATGAATTGTGAGGGTCTCAGGGCCACAGGAGGGACCAAGAATGCCTGTGTTGATGTGCTGCTCCTGTGACAGACCATGGCCCTGCATGAACTGAGAACTGGTGCAGCTGGGAGAGGCACAGTGCCTATGTGCCTGTCCCACCCTGAGCATGGGCAAGGGAAGGGCTGGCACACAACGCTGTGAGTGCTGTGTGAAGGAAATCCCATCAATGAAAGGTTGTGGTCAGGGGAGTGAGGGGGAGAGGAATAATAATTGAAGAAACTGAGATGGGGGAAGGCAGGACAAAGGATGTGGAGAGACAAAGAAGAAATGAGTGAGAAACCTATAGGGAAGGACAGGCACTGGAGAGAGAGGATGCAATATGAGTGTGTTATATCCTAGAAGGTGAGGCAGCAAAAATTTTGGGAATGGAAAGGGCTTGAGCTAATCCCAGCTGTAGCACCTGTAGAAATCCAAGAGGGAAATTGGTTACAGCACCATTAATTTCAGAATGTAGTGGAGTGTTCTTTGATTGCTCAGTAACATTTTTCTCTTTAACATTTCTCATTCAGAACCAACAAGCAAAAATATTGAGAAGAGCTGTGTCCTTTGGAGAAGACAATTGCGATGAAATCCTGTCCCTTTTCATGCTGATTTGTAAGAGTACTGCAGTCACACACTTCACAGAATCACAGAATTACAGAGAATCACAGAATGTTAGGGATTGGAAGGGACCTTGAAAGATCATCTAGTCCAATCCCCCTGCCGGAGCAGGAACACCTAAATCATGTAACACAGGAATGCGTCCAGGCGGGTTTTGCATATCTCCAGCGAAGGAGACTCCACAACCCCCCTGGGCAGCCTGTTCCAGTGTTCTGTCACCCTCACTGTAAAAAAAATTTTGTCTCATATTTAAGCGGAACTTCATATGTTCCAGCTTGCACCCACTGCCCCTTGTCCTATCATTGGATGTCACCGAGAACAGCCTGGCTCCATCCTCCTGACACTTGCCCTTTACATATTTATAAACATTAATAAGGTCACTCCTCAGTCTCCTCTTCTCCAAGCTAGAGACCCAGCTCCCTCAGCCTTTCCTCGTAAGGGAGATGCTCCACTCCCTTAATCATCCTTGAGGCTCTGGACTCTCTCAAACAGTTCCCTGCCTTTCTTGTACTGAGGGGCCCAGAAAACTGGACACTATATTCCAGATATCACCAGGGCAGAGTAGAAGGGGAGGAGAACCTCTCTCGACCTACTAACCACAGCCCTTCTAATACACCCCAGGATGCCACTGGCCTTTTTGGCCAGAAGGGCACAGTGCTGGCTCACGGTCATCCGGCTGTCCACCAGGACCCCCAGGTCCCTCTCCCCTTCACTGCTTTCCAGCAGGGCAGTCCCCAACTTACACTGGTGTCTGGGGTTGTTCTTGCCCAGATGCAGGACTCTACACTTGCCCTCATTATATTTCATTAAATTTCTTTCCGCCCAATTCTCCTACCTGTCAAGGTCCTGCTGGATGGCAGCACAGCCTTCTGGCGTGTCAGCCACTCCTCCCAGTTTAGTGTCATCAGCAAACTTGCTGATGGCACACTCCATTCCCTCATTCAAGTCATCGATGAATATATTAAACAACACTGGTCCCAGTATCAGCCCCTGAGGGACTCCACCAGATACAAGACTCCAACTTGACTCCGTCCCATTAACCACAACCCTCTGGCTTCTTCCCTACAGCCAGTTTACAGTCCACCTCACTACCCAATCACTCAGACCACACTTTCACAGTTTAGCTGTGAGGATGCTGTGGAAGATGGTGTCAAAGGCTTTACTGAAATCAAGATACACCACGTCCACTGCCTTTTCATCATCTATCCACCCAGATACATCCTCATAAAAGGCTATCAGGTTGGTCAAGCACGACTTCCCCTTGCTGAAGCCATGTTGACTGCCCCTAATGACCCTTTTATCCTTGATATGACTAGAAACGACACCAAGGATAAGTTGTTCCATCACCTTACTAGGGATGGAGGTGAGGCTGACCATCTACAGTTACCCAGGACCTCTTTCTTGCCCTTTCTGAAGACTGGAGTGACATTTGCTTTCCTCCAGTACTCAGGCACCTCTCCCAATGCCTGTGACTTACCAAAGATGATGGAGAGTGGCCTAGCAATGACTTCTGCCAGCTCCCTCAGCACCCGCAGATGCATCCCATCAGGATCCATGGACTTCTGGATGTCTAGCTTGCTTAATCGGTCCTTAACCCAGCCCTCACCAACCAAGGCAAACTCCTCCTTTATTCCAACTTTGCCTGGGGCCTTAGGGGTGTGGGGCTCCTCAGGACAGCCTCTGGCATTATAGACAGAGACAAAGAAGGCATTCAGTAACTCCACCTTCTCTTTATCTTCTGTCACCAGGGCACCCACCTCAATTCATTAGTGGGCCTATATTGCCTCTAGTGTTAGTTTTATCTGCAATGTATTTGAAGAAGCCCTTTCTGTTGTCCCTGACCCCTCTTGCAAGGTTTAATTCTAGGGAGGCCTTAGCTTTCCTATTTGCCTCCCTACATTCTCTGGCAACCGCTTTATATTCCTCCCAAGTGGCCAGCCTCTCCTTCCATGATCTGTAGACTCTCCTCTTCCACTTGAGTTTGCCCAGTAATTCCCTGTTTAACCATGCAGGTCTCCTGGCTCTCTTTCCTGACTTCCTACCTGTGTGCAGTGCATTCTGTATGAACAACATGAAGGAATGAAGTGCAGTCTGTGCAGTTACAAATGGTAAGAAGTTGTCTTGGCAGCTGATTACACTGATAAGAGAAAAAGATTGATTACACTGATTCAGAGAAAAGAGATATCATAGAACCATAGAATGGCGTGGGTTGAAAAGGACCTTAAAGATCATCTAGTTTCAACCCCCCTGCTCTGGGCAAGGTTGCCAACCACTAGAGCAGGCTGCCCAGAGCCGCATCCAGCCTGGCCTTCAATGCTTCCAGGGATGGGGCATCCACAGCCTCCCTGGGCAACCTGTTCCAGTGCCTCACCACCCTCTGAGTGAAAAACTTTCTCCTAATTCCTAACCTAAATCTCCCCTGTCTTAGTTTAAAACCATTCCCCCTTGTCCTATCACTATCAACACATGTAAACAGGCGTTCCCCCTCCTGTTTATATGCCCCCTTCAAGTACTGGAAGGCTGCAATGAGGTCTCCTCAGAGCCTTCTCCAAGCTAAACAAGCCCAGTTCCCTCAACCTTTCCTCATAGGAGAGGTGCTCCAGCCCTCTGATCACCTTAGTGACCCGTTCCAAGAGCTCTACATCCTTCTTGTGCTGGGGACCCCAGGCCTGCACACAGTATTCCAGGTGGAGTCTAACAAGAGCAGAGCAGAGTGGGACAATCACCTCCCTCTCCCTGCTGGCCGCCCCTGTTTTAATGCAGCCCAGCCAAAATGCAACACCTTGCACTTGGCCTTGTTGAACCTCATTAGGTTTTCATCGGCCCACTTCTCCAGTCTGTCCAGGTCCCTCTGGATGGCATCCCTTCCCTCGATTGTATCGACTGCACAACTCAGCTTGGTGTCATCTGCAAACTTGCTGAGGGTACTCAATTCCATTGTCTATGTCACTGATAAAGATGTTGAAGAGCACCGGTCCCAAGATCGACCCCTGAGGGACACCACTTGTGATTGGCCTCCACCCAGACATAGAACGGTTGACCACAACCCTTTGGCTGCAATCAGCCAACCAATTCTTTATCCATCTAACAGTCCATCCTTCAAATCCATACCTCTCCAATTTAGAGAGAAGAATGGGGTGAGGGACCATATCAAAGGCTTTGCTCAAGTCCAGGTAGATGATATGCATCACCCTTTCTTTGTCCAGCGATGCCATTACTCCATCATAGAAGGCCACCAGATTGATTAGGCAAGATCTGCCTCTGGTGAAGCCATGCTAGCTGTCTCGGATGACCTCTTTATCTCATACGTGCCTTAAGATGTCTTCCAGGAGGATCTGCTCCATGATCTTGCCAGGCACAGAGGTGAGGCTCACTGGTCTGTAGTTCCCCGGGTCTTCCTTTCTCCCTTTCTTAAAAATGGGAGTAATGTTTCCCCTTTTCCAGTCACTGGGGACTTCACCTGACAGACATGATTTTTCAAATATGATGGAGAGCGGCTTGGCAACCACATCAGCCATCTCTCTCCGCACCCTGGGATGTATACCATCTGGCCCCATGTACTTATACACATCCAATTTCATTAGGCAGTCCCAGACTTGTTCCACTGTCACAGTGGGACAGAATCTGCTCCTCTCACCCTCTCCTCGAGGTTCAGGGTCCTCACAGACATAGGAAACTTGACCATCAGTGAAGACTGAGGCAAAGCACTTATTGAGTACCTCAGCTTTTTCCATGTCTGAGGAAGCCAGTTCTCCCGTCTCATTTATCAGAGGGGAACACTCTCCTTGGCCTGTCTCCTCCTACCTATGTATCTGTAGAACCCCTTCTTGTTATTCTTCACATCCCCTGCCAAGTTCAGCTCCATCTGTGTTTTGGCTTTCCTGATCCATCTCTACACATCCAGACGACACCCCTGTATTCCTCCCAGGCTACAAAACCCTGCTTCCACTTCCTGTACATTTCTCTCTTTTCCCTCACTTTAAGCTGCAGGTCCTTGCTCAGCCATGCCAGTCTCCCGCCTCCTCTGCTCAATTTCTTCTTCTGGGGGATGGAAAGCTCTTGTGCTCTCAGAAGGGTGTCCTTAAAGAGCTGCCAGCTCTGTTTCATTCCTATGCCCTTAAGGACAGTTTTCCAGAGGATCCCAGGCAGTAATTCCTTGAGCAGATGGAATTTTGCTCTCCTGAAGTTCAGGGTTCTGACTCTGCTTTTTGCCAGACCTATATTCCTTAAGATCACAAACTTCACCAGGGTATGGTCACTACAGCCCAGGCAGCCTCCAGTCTTAACCTCTCTAATGTTTTCTTCCGCATTGGTGAGTGCCAGGTCTAGTAAGGCTTCACCTCGGGTCGGTCCGTCTATTACCTGGACCAGGAAGTTATCCTCAACAGACTCCAGGAATCTCCTGGATTGTCTGGAACCCACCGTGCTGCTACCCCAGCAGATATCCAGGTGGTTGAGATGCCCCATCAGGACAAGAGCTTGTGAGCACAACAGTTCTTGCAGCTGAAGCAAGAAGGCGTCATCAACAGACTCCCCCGATCAGGTGGCCTGTAGCAGACCCCAACCACTAGATGTCCTTTACTGAACCGATCCTTGATTTTCACCCACAAGCTCTCAACCTGGTCATGGCTATTTCTCAGGCATAGCTCTTCACAATCTACCCACTTCCTAACATAGAGGGCAACTCCTCCTTACCTCCTTCCTCATCTATCCCTTCTGAACAGTCTGTAGCGAGCCATAGGAATCATCCCACCAGGTTTCAGTGATGGCAACTACATCATAGTTTCCTACTACCATGGTGGTCTCCAGCTTCTCCTGTTTGTTACCCATACTGTGTGCATTAGTGTAAATGCACCTCAGCAGGGCCACCTTTTGGGCGGGAGAAGCCCTAATACCCTCTTGACCATACTCAGGTGTTTCCACAGTAACCAAGCTCTCACCAGCCCTTGTGTCCTTCCTGCAAAATGTTACGTCATCCTCCTCCTTCACCAAGACATAAGACTGCAAGGTCTTGCTAGCACATTCCTCATCCACAAGAACTGGCATGTTACATTCATGCTCCTTTCTAGTAACCCTGGTTTCACTCCCACCCCCCTTCATACCTAGTTTAAAGCTCTCTCAATGAACCTTGCCAACTCCCATCCTAAAACCCTTTTCTGCTGGTGGAATAAGCTATTCCTGTCTGTTGTCAGCAGGCCTGGTCTCATGTAAATCAAGACAAGGTCAAAAAACCCAAACCCCCACTAGTGACACCAGGCTCAGAGCCAAGTATTAATCCACTGGCTCATCATTTCCAGTCCCTCATTATTTCCTATAACTGGAGGGATAGAGGAGAACATGACTTGTGTCCCGAATCATTGACCAGTCGTCCCAAGGCTCTGAAGTCCTTCTTCATAGTCCTTAGAGAAGTTCTTCCTATTTTATCACTGCCTACCTGAAACAACAGAAGAGGATAATAATCCAAGGGCCATACAAGCGAAGGAAGCGTTAACCTTTTTACATCTTTAACCTGGGACCCCAGGAGGCAGCAGATCTCCCTGTGTAGCAAGTCTGGTCTGCATATCAGGTCTTCTGCTCCCTTCAGCAGTGAGTCACCAATGACAATGACCCATCTTTTATTCTTTAGTGAGGAGGTTTTAATGCAGTGGGTAGTCTGATTAGACTTTGGTACCTCCAAGTAAGAAGAATCATCACCCTCACCAGTGTCCAGTTGTCCTCACAGAGCACTGTATGTGTTCTGCAGGGGCAGCTGGGGAGGCAGGGGAACCACTGGGCAGGTGCACCTGCTACACTTGTAACGCCAAGCAGGGACCTTTTGCCATTGCCTCCTGTCCCCCAACTCATCACCATCATTGTTAAGGGGAGGAAAGGAGATGGGGTTCACTGTAGCAGGAACTCTGACTGCTGGTCCCTTCCTGTTACCTGCTCACAAGGTGGTAGGGGGTGATGTGCTTCTTGCAGAGCCTCTGCTGGCTGCCTAAGCCTCAAGGCTGCTAGGGACTGGCTCCACCAATCTATCTCCCTCTCACACTCCCTAATGATCCTCAGCCTCTCCACCTCTTCCTTCAGGTCAGCCACTAGGCCGAGTAAATCATTCATCTGGTCGCATCTGACACAGGTGTTGTCTCTGTCGCCTTGTACTGCAAGGGTCAGGCTCTGGCATTCACTCCAGCCACAGACCTGTCCATTCACATGTTTGCGTGGGACCTCTCTCTGGGTCTCCACACTTTTCTTGGCAATAGCCTTCTGCTGGGGTACAGCCATGGCAAACCAGCAGGCTCACTAGTACTCTCTACGGTAGCTTCCTCACTAAAATTATAAGTTGTAAGAGGCAGAGTTCCCAAAGGAGGTAAGAGCAAGAAAAAGGGAGGTGAGAAAGGGAGGAGAGGATCCTCCGCTTGAACTGCCTGCACTAAGCACCAAGCCAGTCCTGTTTGTGGTGCTGCCTAGGGACTGCTTTTATAAAGTCAGGGGGGCGGCTGCCTCGGTGAGTGACTGCAAAATGGCGGTGACGCCCGATTTAAAAGGCTCGCTGCTGCTGCTGCTGGCTCTGCTCACGCCTCGTCAGCCTCTGTCGTGAGGGCTGCCGGGTCCTGACGGCTCCCTCGAGTGGCCTCGATGCCGGAAAAAAAGCCCTGCCCGCCTCAATCCCCCGCTCTGCTGCAGAAAGCGCCTGACCTGGAGCCGATCTTTTCCTCAAAGCCTAGTCTGTCTCTCTGTGAAATGACATTTTCCACTGGCTTTCTGCATAACATTTTCTCGTTTGAATGTTCCTCTGAGACTCCCTCCCCAAGAGGTTTAATACCAGAAGCTTTCTGCAGAGCACATGCAGCCCACAGTACTTCCCTACAGGGCTGTAACTATCTTCGTGGTCTTGTATTTACATCAACTGCATTATATCTGTACAGAGTGTGTATGGAAAGCAGTCATTCACCTTGCAAGGTTGAAAATTTCAAGTGCAAGTCAGTAAGAAACCATCTCCTTCTCACCCCACAAGTTTCAAAAAAAGGAGCTCCCACTGTCAGAACAATAGAACTTCCAGAAATTCCTTCTGAAGGTGCAACTGGATGCTTTCTGCACTGGGCTACTCAGACACAACTCTAAGGCTCCAAACTAGCTGCAAGTCTGGTGTTGGTATATCTATACCAAAGAACACCTCCCCTGCAGATGCTTACTGTACATGACAGCTGTCCCTAGGGATAAAATCCCATGGATGTGCCTGGGTGGGCAAGGAGGTGTCAGGTCCAGTAAGAAGACGGAACAGAAGAACTGAGACAGAGCATAATGAAGTTCCCCTTACTGCAGTTTGATTTATGCCTGGTTCCTGCTGACATGTGGTGGAAATCCTGAATCCCTTCAGCTTCCCACAGCAGACTTGAGTAGCAGATATGGGGGACCAATGCCAGAACAGTCCTGAATTCAGAACAGCACAAGGCACAGTTGGCAGCTCACAGATGAGCACAAACTCTTTCCTTCCCCACTTTTCCTGTTAGAGAAGGAGCTGAATCTGGACTTCCTGTGGTGTCACTGGACAGCTCATGCTCAGGTGTGCCTATTGCAGGAAACAGCTAGGTTTCCATAACAGAAGTACACAGTAAGTATAAAGGCCTGTGTCTAAGACCATTAAATTCAATTGAATAGTGCTCTAATATGTGCTAATGGAAAATAGTGCTGGAAGGTTTATGACTAACAGTTTTAACAGCTGATCTTTACTGATGTCTTTTTTTGTTAGGATGTTGCCTCTTTCCAAAAACTAACTGCAGTTCTTCAATAGATGTGGCAACATAAGTTTACGCCATTGCATTTGCATCTTTCTATCAAAATGGTATAATCAAAACAATAGCTTTTAAACTCTGCTGAGGTGTCAGAGTACCTCTGGCAGAACCTGTGTTAACCACAGAGAAGAAAGGATCTGGAAGAAAAACCTGACTTGGACAACGTATACAGATGGGACTCCTAGGTCTTTCACCAGCTGGAAGGAAGTCTTCCTAGCTTACATTTTTGAGACCTGAGTGTCTGCCTGCTTCCTGCTATTCTGAGCAGTCCGTTGTTCTCTAGTCTTGCTGCAGGCCCCATATTCAGATCTCTCTCTTCTCCCCATCATTCTGGAAGTTACTTCATCATGTTCTTATCCCGTTTAATTGCTGCCAGATAAGGTCCAGTCTTCTCTTCAGAACACCTCACCTGATCTGCACTGAAGTGTGCAGGACAGAGTTTTCCCATTTGTTCCTCAGTCACAGCCATTTAACAAAATACCACTCCATAGATTGCAGAGCTGAAGAGAACTAATAAAAACCTGTTGTTAATCTGAGCATATCAGGTTTTTCACAGGCATCCCCAGATTTCATCAGTTGTTTTTTCATCACTTGTTGTTTATTCCTTGTCATATTCTATGATTATTTTTAGAATCCAAAGTGGATGTCCTGAATTGTAGTTCTTTTAGGTAGGGATTTGTCACTTAATAGGTCTGTTTAACTTCCATTGAAGGAAAAAGGAGTCCTAGAATTCAGAATAAGACATTAAACACTTAGAATAAATATCAAGACAATGGTATTCATTCTTACACAGAGGGATGATCAGCTTCTATTATGAACAGAGATCCTGGAGTTAAATTTTACAAGTCCCTGTTACTTAGTCATGCTTCCTCTGAAGTTGGAGAGCACAGGGTTCTGCTTCTGGCGCTTGTCAAAATTCTGGTCATCCGTTCAGAAAATTAAGTGATTAAATTTAAGTGGATTCCCTCTACTGAGATGTTTCTGTGGGAAACTTCACAGCACAGAAAACTTTCTCCAAACTTTCCATACAATTTCTTTGTGCCCCAAACACTTTCAGATCTAAAGCCCCTCTTTGTAATTAAAGCCAAAACTCTCAAGGTTTGAAGGTTTTAAAGTATTCCCTTGGATCTGGTGATAGACATAGCTTTGTTTCAGTGGACTGAACCCAGCAAAAAAACTTAATGAGGTACTAGAGCTGGAAATCATGCCTATTTCTTCTGCTTGTTGCCAAAATATGTTGTTTAACAAATAGATTTAGGAAATGGACTTAACACCCACATAGTATATCTTGGGGATGAGAGTGATGGGATACGGTAAGTCTTCTGCTAAAGAAACTGTCAACATGCAACAAAATAGGTTGTCTCATAATGATGAAGTGCTCACAGAATGCAAAGCTAAAACACCCATGTTTCCTGTTAATAATAAAAGATGCTCAGTGTTTTTTTTACTGTTTGATGTTAGTTTTTACAGTAATCTTAAAGAAAATTCCTGATGGGATTTGCAGCTTGCAAATGCTGTTCTCAGCTATGCTGTTAATATTTATAGAACATGCCAAGAGGGACCTTTGTGCCTGTGGATCCTTAATGAACAGACTGACAACGAATGTGTAGCCTCATACCCCTGCGTAAAATAAGACCTCTCAGGAATGCTGGCATGAGACAAGGAGAAATGCCGGAACACTAATTCTCTGGTGCAAAGCTTCTCATCCCAACACTTCTGCTAAGATGTGGCTGGGCACTGGATCCTGGAGCCTGGAGATGGTAAGGACACTTTCCACATAAAAAGTTCTCTTTATTCTATTGAAAGGTGGGTGCTGTGTCAAATTAAATGGAATATGATGAAGGTTTTCACTGTTCGTGACTTAGCTTATCTAGTCTGGGTAATTGTTTGTGGTTTATCTGGATAAGACGTCCTTCAGGGATTTTAACTATCATTCCAGATGAGCAGTGCTAGAAAGGATGAAGCAGGAAAGAAGCTGGAGAGATTTATAGAGAATACCCAGTGATGAGCCCAACAAATGAAAGGATAACTAATCTGGTCATGTGAAGAGCACCTTGGGCCAGGTATTTGTTTGCCTATGGCAAAGACAAAACACATCCTAGGGTTAAGTGAGCTAACCTTTGTATCTGTTGCTGTTGAGAACCTCTTTGTACCTCAGGTTAGATGGGAATGGGCTGAGATGGCTTTACTATCTTCTAATCCTGTTCCTTAGTTAAGAGACTAATTTCTGCAATGCTTGATACAGTTATTTGACCTCACAGCAGGGGAAAGGGAAGTGACTTCTATTTGAGAAGTTTCAACAGTAGACTTTAAAACCAGGAATCTCTTTATTCTCCTCTAATAACACCTAAGTAGCTGCCAACAGTGTAGAAGTAAAATAGTCTTACAAAGAAAAGGGAAGATAGAGGGCAAAATTAGATAGAGACAGGGAGGACATGGAACTTAATTTTGAAGAGGAACAGCTCTTGATTATGCATCAAATTTCTATGGTTACTTAAACTCCTCCTATCTCCACAGCAAATGTCAGTGAAAGATATCTGGGCAGTGGGTCCTGGCCGAGAAGGTGACATTCAGAATGCCCTTTCCATCAGATACCATAGCAGCCAAACAGCTCAAGTTACAGAGCAGGTGATTGGGGTGGACAGGCTCTGATGACAACGGAAGAGGAAGGAAAAGGCAAAAGAAGTTGGAGAATGGAATGAAAGGAGAAGAAATGAGGATAGCAATATAAACTAAAATTACCAGGCACTTGATTAACTGGTTTGTTTGTCCACTGAAAGTTCACCTGTAAGAGAAGCAGAGAGAGAGGTTACACTATGGAGTTTTGTTTAGATTTTTTACAACTAACATCTTGTTGCTGTAAGTGGATGTTATGATTATATCCAAAAAAATGACCTGCTTTCTTTATAAAAAATGAAAGTCTTTTGAACATAAAAACCATTAAATACAGCATTCATGACAGCAGAAATAGTATGCAGTATCGTTATCACATGAGATGTTTTCTACTGGTTATTCCCATATTCATTAATTACATTGAAAAAAAAAGAGGGTTCTCAAAACTTGTTTTCAATTTGGAGACTTATCCATAGCAAAATAGTTCTCACAGATGAAAGATTGTATTGGTGTTCATGTAAAATTAGCCTAATTGAATACTAACCTAATCAGCTAAAGTTGCAATGAACACTTCACTTGTTGACTGCTTTGCCAGGCAGCACAGGTGTATATCAGCTCCCTTCCAAATCAGTGTTTTCAGATCCATGGCAAGCCCCTCCAGTTGACCAGTATAATTTATGAGCAGGATGCCTTGTAGGGCCTCAGAGCAGAGCTATCCCATGACCTTGCACTGCTCTCTGCCTCATATATTTGCTAAGCCTCCATTTTGTCTCTTAGTACCCCAATTCCAAACCCTCCTTGTGTACTGGGTTGTATTTCTCCAAGAAGTACTGTGCTGACCTCAGGAAACTACTGGCATGAAGTAGTTGTGGTGCCTGCTCTGCTTGAGGTGTAAAAGCACTGTCGTGAAACCTTACTAGTAAGACTCAGGTGCTAGTTGATTTCCTCCTCTTCTCAGGCTCCTGACAGGAGCTTACAGTGTGAACTGTTAAATGTGGCTTTACTGACAGTGTCTGAAGGGGAATGTTTTCAATCATTTGCTCTGCTGTAACCAGAACGCTGCTTTTGCACTCAGGAGATCTCCTGCAGTCCATATATGACACAAGCTCTATATAAGCCCATCAGCTGCATCTATTTTAAGCTTTTCTCTGAGAGATCTTTCTTTATGGCCATTACAGACCAATGTTTTTCTCAGGACCTTTGCACTAGTACTGATCAGATGACAGACAGCTTGACTTTAAAAATAGTGCATCATTGCAAAGCAACCCTTGACCTTCAAACATAGCAGATAATCACAATTCAAGAAAAAGAAATCCTTAGTTTCTTCCTGGTGTTCTACCTTTGCCCTAATAATGTAGTAAATTGGATCATTAATTAACCACCACTGTAATTCAAGCACAGGAGAATATCACAAATAACAGAATTGTCAAATGGTTTGGGTTTGAAGGGACCTTCAAAGATCACCTAGTCCTACACCTGTATATAGGAAAAGAATAATCTATCTAAAGATGGCTTTAGAAACAGAACACCTTGACTGAGATGCTAGTTCAAATTGAAAATTAGAGCATGTTAAGGATCCCAGGAATTAAAAAAAAAAAAAAATCATGTAAGAGTAATGTGAGTTTAAGTTACTTCCAAATATGATAATTTTCAAGTAAGGCAGATTACATTTTTAAGGTATTTCCTATTTAAGGTAAATGCTATTATGATTCTATTTTGTTCAAAGTATATTTTTCAAAGTAAAGCTAGTGTTTTTCTCATATAATCACATAATTATCAATTATGTCACGTAAGTGTCAATCCAACACACTGAAATATGAATTGTATCCTATTGTAGAAACTTTCTCATTTTCCAACAATAACACCCAAACAGCAATACATATAAAAAAAATGCTAGGAACATGTTCAAAAATATCAAACTGTCCCTTTTTTTATAGCTGTCACACAATGCCAACTTGTGATATAATTTTCACTTCCTTTCCCGTCCAGTTTGGCAGCCATAAAATATGCATTTCTCTGCCTCATCTTCCAAAGTGCTTTTTTCATCTTCATTAGATTTCCTTCTTAATTTGGAAAACTTCTCCAGTTTGCCAGAGCTACTTTTAATTCTGAACCCATTTTGTTCTACCAGAGTGCTTAGATGCCCCTCTCACACAAGTTCACAAGCCCTTAACAAAGTCTGCAATGTAATGACCATTTTACGTAATCAAACAGGTAAACAAGATCATTAATGTATGGTGAATATGGCAGCTCATGTCATAATATTGTGTGGTTCCAAAATCTGTAACTGAATGCCCCTGCTTTAAAACCCAAGAGAAATGCCAGGACAGAATGACCAAGTGCTCTTTACTGGCCATTGTGGATTTTATCCTAGAGACTTCAGTCCCTAGAGGCAAATGTCCCTGCCAGGCTCATGCTAGGACAGTCTGTTTCCATGTCAGTGGCTGTAGTGTAAGGAAATGTCACATTCTGGGCCAGAGACATAAAAACTCCTCCTTGGAGAAGGAATCCACACAGCCAAAACCACGAAGCACAGCTCACCTAGATAAGATGGGCACCTCTGCCGTGCTCCCACCTCAAACTGGCATTCGGGTCTTGGAACCCCCATCCCTGCCCCTGGAACACATTGAGCCTAGGTGTCAGGTCCTCAGCACATGATTCTGCCCCACTGATGTTCTCCTGTTGTGCCACTTGCTAGAGGAGAGACAGCCGGTGGTTCCAGTGTCTGTTAGTGACTGGCCCTACCTCTCACAGCATCTCTGTCTCCCAGGGAGCTGGTCCTGCTCACAGGCCTCAGAGGGCAAGGGGAACCTCATACGCAATTCTTCTCAACCCCCCTCACTGGGCTTCCTCTGCAAGATGAAGAGGAGGGAGATGAGAGACAGGATTTCTTTTCCCACTGTGGCCCTGTTCTGTTTTTATGTGTGAACAGTGAAGGTCCAGGCCGGCTTTGGTTGAGTTCACAGTCACTTACTTCTACAGGGACAATTACTTTGATGATGTGTATTTTGATCCTGGAGTCAGCTTAAAGGTAGACCATGGGAAACACTTGCTTACACTTCAGGCTGCAAAGGGCTTTCTCTGTTGCTCTTTGTGGCCTAAGGGTCTAAGAGATCCTCACCTGTGGAGGCAAGATCCTCATGGCCATCCTAAGATGAGTGGGGCACTCCAGAGCCCTGAGCCTCTCCTGGTACCTGCACTCTGAAGGTCCAGCCAGAGCACAGCTGTCAAAAGAGGTGCAACAGTCGCTGCCCTCAGGCTGTGCAATCAGGTGTGTGTGTTGGAGTTGGCAGGTCTATTGGTGCTTTGTGTTGGCCTTTTGACAGTCACACACTTCAGAGCACCTACATGGAGGCTTTCTCAGCAGAGGGCCCAATGCAAACGAGGCCCTGTACAGTGACCAGTGGCTGCTACTGTCAGCTCAGGGTCCTTTGTATCAGCATTAATGATCCACAAATTTCTAGGCCTTCTTTGGCCCATTCCACCTGCCTTTGTCCTGTTCCAGTGAACACAGAATATAGATAGACACTAGATAAGTTGACCTATCTAGTTAGATTTCACCCCATTTGGTTGGGTTTGGCAATAACAGGTGGGTCAGCAAGTTTCACCAGCTTTAAATGCATACCATTTTAAGCGAGTCCTAGCTGCTGTTTTATAGCAGGGAAGGCACCCAGTGGAAGGTCCACCTCTGAGGCTCCATGCTGCCACCCGCTGGCAATTCGTGTTCTCAGCACAAATTCTGCTCTGAGCACAAATGGATGAGGTCGGGTGTTGCCTGTCTGAGTTCCCTGTGACTGACAGGAGGCTGCTGGAGTCCAGTGCCGAGAGGAAAGCTGATGGGGCCTGTGTCCTCCATGCGACAGGCCAGGTGGCAATGGGACAGGCACAGCCACCCTCCCAACTGATGTCTCTGAGCCTTGACTTCCTCTAATTGATTTCCTGTGGCGACTGTACAGTACCGGGGTGCCTGCTTTCCTGAGCTCTCCAAAGAGCTAGTGAAGGCAGGCTGCAGGCAGAGTTGGGCCTCCATAACCAGCATGTTATAGCCACTGACTTGGCCAGAGGTTCTTCTGCAGTCCCCATACTGCAATGGGATTCCTTGAAGGATCTCCGTTGTGCAGCCCTGCTACTTTACCTCAGTGAGTGCTGCAAACGCACAGTCTGAGCAAGGGGAAGAGGCTTTCTGGAAGCTTCTGGAGCTTGGAGTAAGCCCTACCTCTGGCTTCACCACAGAGGGAGGCAGTTGTAAAATTGTGCACTTTCAGGGCTACATACCATCTTTTCATTTGTTGATATCCAAGAGAAGGGATGCCCCCACCCACCCCCAACAGACCACTGAAGTACTTGTGCAGCTGCCATGTTCCCGATGGGACAGCGTGTCCCAGGAGAGCAGAGTGAGCACCCAGACACTGGTTTCACTCACTGTCATTCCGCTGGCTTCAGAGGGGCCACTCTTGATTTATACTCTTACAAGTGAGAGCACACGCAGTTTCTGATTTTTCACATTTCAGCTGACAAAGGAGCTGTGCCGGAGCAGGCCTTTCTGGGATAAGAATAGCATCTGCCATCTTAGGACACAGCACAGTTGTCCAGCACCTACACGGCAACGCATTGCAGTGAGATATAGAAGGCAAGCTACCCGCTGAGGAATGTCTTCAAGTGCTATTAGTGGAAGCGTATCATCTACACAAGCAGGCATGGCTCCACGCAGGATTCTTGCAAGAGGTGGCTATTTTTAGTTTTTGACACTGCTGATGAAGGGAGACAAATGACAAAGTGATCCTCCTGGCACTGGCAACCTCCAGAGCTCTCTGAGCAAGCCCCTTCTGGGAATGACTCTTGTCAAGGCTGCAGGGCCTGAGAGTGCAGGAGAGGGGGGCCAGGAGGGAGCTGTGAATTTGCTGGGGACATGAGGCTGAGCCTCGGTCCCACCAGCACTGCCCAGCTGCACTTACGGCAAGCTCTCCCTGAGGGCGGGAACCTGTCCCTGAACTTAGGACATTCTGCTGCCTGCTGTATTTTCAACCACATCCCTGAGCTCTAGGGAGAGAACAGGGGGGCATGGAACTTTGTGTAAGCAAAGGTTACAGTAGCTCAGAAGAGAACAGACACAGTTATACTCATGATCTGAGAGTTGCTTCATCTCCAGTGATTTGCCCGCACTTTCGTATCAGTACCTCTTGTAACATTTTCTTTTTACAAGTCATCAGAGAAACTATTTCCAGATGCCACACTTACCAATGTGTCCAGGAGTCACCAGCCGGCTCACTCTTCTTCACGGCTGCTGCCTTCTCTCTTCCCTATGGCTCGCTTTTGCTGGCTACCTTGCTTTGTTCTGATGTCATGACACATCCTTGAGCTCCCACGGTGGAGCCAATGCAAGGCAAAGGAGAGTGCAGGGTCTGAAAAGTGGGATTTCAAAGAGTCTCAGAATTTTATGCTTGTACAGAGTAGCCCTGCCGTTACAGCTAACAGAGATGCTCATGCGATGTTGTGTGTCATCTAGACTCCACCCATCCCTATCTGAAGCTTCGGAGAAGCCTGCAGGTGTGTGTGGACAGGGATTCTAAAGCCACTCAAAAGGAGCACTGAGCTCATAGATGCGTTTGGACAGTCCAGGCTCACCACAGAGACCCCATCCATGATGGCAGAGCCAGGCACTCTGTCAGGCAAAGAGCAAGACTGCAGAGGATGAGGAGGCATGAAAAAGATTGGAGTCTGCTGGGAAGCCATGGGGAAAAGTTATGCAGTGTCCTCAGAAGGGAAAACTAGTCTGGCATCTCTGCAAAGTGCTGGGTAGCTTTTTTAAGGTCCTTGTGATTGAAAACCTAAAGAACCATCTCCCCTTGCTCTCTCAGACAGTAGTGACAGCAGTGACAGAGGTTCTGCTCACCAGTCCTCCCTAGTGACACTGGAAGCAAGCTGGACTTCCTTGCAAGAGCTGGTGTGTTGGTGAGGCTGCACCTGGGAGCCAGGTAGGGTGGATATTCGTCCATTCATTGGATAATGCTGTCACAGACATACAGCCACAGAGCTGTTGGTTGAAACTTCCCAGTGGTGTGAGTGCCTGCTTGGAGGCAGAGCCCCCTCTATGGGCTTCTAAAGCTTGGACCAAGAGACCAGTCTCAGTCCTTATCACTTCCCATCACCCTTAAGGAGCTCCAGTGGCAAGCTCTCCATTGTAAACACTGTAAGCCAATCAGGGCTGAAAGCATTCAGGGGCTACCTGCTTGGGCACAATCGTTTTCTGCACAGCTTTCATCCCTTCAGCCCACAGCACCAGCCTCACTCCCACCCTTTCTCCCCTTCTAGGCTTAGTGATCCATGGAGGATCCACCTCTGCTTTTGAGCAGCAGCCCTTGTACAGTAGACAGAGGTGAAAACACATGGACCCTCGTGAGCCATCAACACATACACTGTCCTCTGCTCCTGCATCGGCTTCTTGCTTCCCTTCAGTGCCAGCTGCACCTCACTCCTCAGTTGCTGTTAATGTCTTTCTCATCCACTCTGCATCAGTCCACACCAAGGGCTCCTGCGGTCAGGAGTCAGTCAAAGTAATGGGCTGTGAACACTTCAGACAGGGGCAGTGCGGCAACAGTGGGTGCAATTGTGCAAATTTCTACTCCTTAAAGGAACACCAAATTAACTTAGTAGTCCTCAGTTACCACTAACCTGTCTTTGATTCAGAGTACGCACAGCCCTGCAGAGCTTTCTGACAGAATCCTCCAGGGTTGTGTGGTCTTCCTGAAAACAAGGGACAGAATTTGCTTGGAAGCACAGAGCTGTCAGTTATGTGAGAGCATTGGTTTAGGCAGACATCTGTGTGCATGTCTTTAACGTACCATCACACTCTCCATGTGCCTTTTCACCCAAGGCCTAACGTTTCAGAATACTCCAGCTGAGACGGCTGATAGAGCACATGAGACTGTACGTGCGGCTGTACATGCCCAGCGTTCCTCTTCTGTCCAGATCAGGGTCTGAATGGAAGAAAAATTATTTGCCAATTTCCCCCTTCCCTTCTGACTCCCATCGACCAAAATATTGCCACCTTAGTATGTATTTAGGCTGAAGGGGAGCTTCAGGTATCTGAGGAAGTAATGGAGGAATACAGCCATCAGCTTTCTTCCTTTCCCTTGCCTGTGGACTTGCCACGCATGGCCTGACCTTTGAGGTGACATGCTGAGGAGGAGCATTCTTGCCACACAGTGTAAGGGAAATTGGCCCTGAGGAGGCCTCCTTCCACCCGGTTGGCCCCAGGCAGGGCTCAGCATTTTGCCACACTGCAGAGAAACTATGAGCAGGTGGTGACAGCAGCTGAGTGAATCTAGAGTAAGAGAAATTCCACAATTTAGAGGCACCGTGGAAGAGTCAGAACAGTGTGATAATTTCAGTGTCTGCTGAAAATTGTCTCTGCTGAGGAAATGTCTGTCCCATCATAGTGTGATGCACTGTGACATCTGATAGCTTACTCAGAGTCTGGTGGTTAGGATTTGTGATTGCCAAGATCAGAAACAAAAGCAGGCAAAGCAAAGAGGAAAGGGATTGCTCCCTCTTGCAACTCTCGTGGGATGTAAGCTGTGCTGAAAGGACAGTAGGAGAAGCATCAAGAATATGTGAGGGCAAGAGCAGTGCTAGAAGCTTGAAAGCATCTATAGGTGATTCACCAAAATCCTAAGCTTATTCAGGAATAAAAAACAAAGAAGCCACTGTTCATAGTGTGTGTGCAAATTAATCTACGGTCTTTATTCTCTACACATTGACATGGTTACAAATACATTGCAGAAGAAAGCAACAGAGGGTTCACATTTTGTGCACCCCTCAAGCTACTTTGCTGCCACATGACATCCTCACTCTTCCTCTTCTATCTTCTTACTGTGAAACTCCCGGCTCTTCACTCGTAGCTTGTTGACCTGTGACTCTGCAATGTCAGCCCGTTCCTCGGCTTCTTCCAGCTCATGTTGGATCTTGCGGAATTTGGAGAGGTTGACATTGGACAGCTCCTCCTGTGTGGGGAGAGGGAGTTGGTGGTGAAGAGTCCAGGGCAGGGGTTTCACTCCTCATGCGTCTGGGCCTTGAGGGGCTCTGGTGATTACGCGGAGAAAGCACAGACCTCCTGTCTCCTACCTACCACTGCTGACCCAGAACCCTCTCAATGAGCTCATCATCCTCCCTTATTCAGGACCTCACTGTGACAAACTGTACCGGTACTGTGTCACTCTTGAGGAGCAATTCTGTCACGTGGTCTCTCATTTTGTGTGCTTATTCTCCCACCACTTGGTGCCTAATTTTCCCTGTGGTTTATTAGGTTGAGAAAGACTCAGAAACCCTGTGCTGTTACCAGCGTCAGAGATTCATGAGCTTCTCAGTCAATGGACGAGGCCCTCAGGAATTTTGGTTTGACTTCCTGAATCAAACAGGCGGCAGAATAACCCTTGGTTCATCCCTGAGTGCAGCATGGCCAGAAGAAGGCGAGGCCTGCTGACACGGGAATGAACCACATGGCCAAGACTGTTGTGTCTTTGGAGTTACTTTCATGCCTCTTTCCTTGTATTCGTGCTCATCTCAATGACTGTGCTGCCCCGATGGAAGGATGCTCATGGCCATTCTCCAAGCAATACTTACAGCCTCCTCAGCTTGTCTCTTGTAGGATTTCACCTTCATCTGCAGCTTGTCCACCAGATCCTGGAGCCTGAGAATGTTCTTCCGGTCTTCCTCAGACTAGAGTGGTTGGTAAGCAGGAAAGAGAGAGAGTTGGTTTCCCCACAGCACCAGAAAACATGTCCTCTTGGAGTTCACGGAAAAATGCTTTGGCTTTCCGTGAGAAGGGTGCGTCAGCACAAAGACGCCTCCTGCCTTACCTGGTAGGTTAGCTCCTTCACCCTCCTCTCATACTTGCGCACACCCTTCACGGCTTCAGCACTGCGCTTCTGCTCAGCATCTACCTCCCCTTCCAGCTCCCGCACCTGCAATGAGAAGCCCATGTTTGGAGCTTGTTTGGAGCCAGGTGGCTCCCTTCATGACATGCTCACTTGTGCACAAATACCATCCCTACGCACCCTGGCCTCCAGCTTCTGGATTTGCTTCTTGCCTCCCTTCAGTGCCAGCTGCTCAGCCTCATCCAGACGGTGCTGCAGGTCTTTCACCGTCTGGTCCAGGTTCTTCTTCATCCTTTCCAGATGGGCACTGGTGTCCTGTTCCTTCTTCAGCTCTTCTGCCATCATGGCTGCCTGGAGAGGCAAAACAGCAAAGCCAGGTTGGGGCCAAAGATATTCTGGGGAGAATGCATCCATCACCCTCGGTGACAGAGTTCCCCAGCTCACATCTGTGATGGCCTTCTTGGCCTTCTCTTCGGCGTTGCGGGCTTCCTGGATGGTATCTTCCATTTCACTCTGAATTTGGGCAATGTCTGTTTCCAGCTTCTTCTTGGTGTTGATCAAGCTGGTGTTCTGTGCAAACAGAAATTGTAAGACTTGTATTCTGAGGCCTGAAATACCAAAGCTACAGCCTGAGCCAACTCTTTCCTCTTCAACCTTTAAATTCAGCGTTTGGAATTCTTTATTAAAGAATTGTTTACCAAATGTCAGTGGTGGGCTTAGGTGATGGGCTATGACCCTGTTTCCATTGTGGACAGCAGTATAGAGGCCATTCAAGACCATTGTCCTGCGTCACCCTCTACTACTCTAACAGTCATCTGTGTTAAGTGTCTACACAACGGGTTTGGGCACCAAGCCCTTACCTGGGTATGGAGGAGCTGCACACGCTCGCTTGCATCCAGAAGCTCCTGCTCAGCCACTTTCCTTGACCGCTCTGTCTGCTCCAGGGCTGCCCGCAGCTCCTCAATCTCAGCCTGCAAGAGGTTTGCTCTGCGCTCCACCATGGCCACCTGCTCCTTCAGGTCTTCCTGCGTCCTGAGTGCATCATCCAAATGTATCTGGGTATCCTGTAAAAGAGGAAAGAGAAATGACAAGGCAGCACAGCACACTAGGGTGCCAGAAATGTTAGAGAAGCCTTTCTTGTATGTGTAGCTTTGCTGAACGGACCTTGAGCACTGCCTGTGTGTTTCTCAGGTTCTTTTGTGCCTCTGCAGCCACACGGTTGGCATGGCTCAGCTGGATCTCCATTTCATTCAGGTCTCCCTCCATCTTCTTCTTCAGCCGCAGGGCTTCATTCCTGCTCCTGATCTCAGCATCCAGACTGCTCTGCAAGGACTCCACAATTCTGAGGTGATTTCTCTTCAGCTGGTCGATTTCCTCATCTTTCTCTGCTATCTTCCTGTCAATCTCAGACTTGACCTGGTTGAGCTCCAGCTGGAGGCGCAGGATTTTCCCCTCTTCATGTTCTAGGGAGGCCTGGACAAATGGTCACAAACACGTATAACATGGGTAGAGCTACTTCTTGTTTTCTTGATAATCACAGAATTTTTCAGAGAACCTGGCGTGGATGTGCTCCACAGCTAGAGCAGTAGGGGGACCGTGCATTTCTTAGCCATATTTCCCCACTGCTAGCGTTTCTAGTGTGGACAGCAGTGATTATGGGCACATACCTCAGCTTCCTCCAAGGCAGCCTGGATTTCAGATTTCTCCTGCTCAATCTGCTTCTTGACTTTCTCCAGCTCGTGGATCGCCTTTCCTCCCTCTGCAATCTGCTCCGTGAGGTCAGAAATCTCCTCTGTAGGGAAGGGTGAAACAAGGCATGGTCAGACATAGGGCATAAAGGGAAGGGCCCTCACACACCAGGGTGACAGGTCTCTTCTCATCACTGCAGGCACACACCCGTGTGGAGTGGTGGGTAGACAAGCTTGGGGGAAAGCCCGGCCAGCAGCAGAAAGCCACGGACTTACGCTGCAAGTTCTTGTTCTCACGCTTCAGCGTTTCCAGGTGGTCCAGGGACTCCTCATAGGCATTCTTCATCTTAAACAGCTCCGTGCTGAGAGAGCGAGACTCCTTCTGGGAAGCTTCCAGCTCAGCCTGTGTTTCCTCGTACTTCTGCTTCCACTCTGCCAGGATCTGGGCAGATCAACAGGGTGTGAGTATGGATGTGGCAGTTGTGAAGGGATGCTCTGCCCAGGAAGCACAGGGCCAGAGGCCAGAATACCTTGTCAAAGTTCTTCTGCTTCTTGTCCAGAGCTGCGCAGGCAGCATTTGCTCGCTCTACGTCAATCATCAGGTCTTCCACCTCGTTCTGCAGCCTCTGTTTTGTCTTTTCCAGGGAAGCACATTTGGCGTTGACAGCTTCAACGTGTTCCTCTGCATCCTGCAGGCGCTGTGCCAGCTTCTTCCTGGGAGGTGGTAAAAAGCTCATAGTTAGTGATCAAAGAGGAATGAGTATGCTCTCTACAACTGCACGCTGAGTCATTTTGCATTCTGTAGACTCCAATCCATAAGGTCTATAGGATAAAGTTTACCACATCTGTCATCCTTCCCCAAAGCAACCCCATGACTTATTTCTTTGAATATCTTGGTCTTCGCTTCCAAGGTCCCTTCTGAATTTTCATTGCCCCTCCTGCTTCCTTGCATCCTGTCACCACATACTTGGCCTCCTCCAGCTCTTCGGTGCGCTGAATAGCGTCCGTCTCATATTTGGTTCTCCACTGGGCCACTTCGCTGTTGGCTTTGGACAGGGCACGCTGCAGCTCACCCTTGGCTTCCTGCTCCTCCTCATATTGTTCCCGGAGCAAGTCACAGTCGTGGCGAGCAGATTGCAAGCCATGGGCCAGGGCATTCTTAGCCTGTGAAGACAATTGGATTGAGACAGTGTAATTGTAATAAGGGGAAAATCATTGAAAACTATTTGAATCCAAAAGTCAAAGTCATCCCGACGAGAAAAGGTACTTGTAATATATAGATTAATATATAGATTCAATATATTGATATTAAGGGTTCATTTATCACAATTTCAAATATTACCTCACTAGATATGATGAGTAAATTCCAAATGACAAATATAACGCTGGGAATTATTGAATCGTTTAAAATCTGTTATAAATATCATACTGCATTTGAGAAAAACAGGATAAGAAACTCAGTTTTTATAGCTGTATCTCAACCTTGCTTATACATCATTGTTAATCCTAGTGAAGACCTAATGATGTTCCTTCCTTTCTCAGTGTCCAGGCTGGACATTATGCCTTCCTTTCCTTTCTTCCCATACTAGACAGGAAGGTGTCAAGATTGTCCAGATAGTTTGGAATCTGGAAAATTACTAATATGATAGCCTGTTTCTTTGTAATATCAAGAAATATCTAAAACAAACAAACAAACAAACAAAAAAACACCATGATCTGGATCAAAAATCTACACTACTACAGCAAGTATCTACCTTTATTTCTTCCTCTAGATGTCTCTTTAGTTCTTCAATCTGTTGAGTAAATGCCTGCTTGCCTCTTGATAGCTGAGATATCAAAGCATCTTTTTCTTCCACCTGGCGTGAATATTCCCCTGAGAAAGTTTACAGATAGACTATAATTTAAAAAGCAACACTAAAACAAGCTGTCTTAATATCACTGCATATCAGCTTAGAGAGGATAGGCCAATCTGAATAAAACATGTCTTTTTCCTTGCAGCATTGGTTTCAGGTTTTTTTTTTGTTTTTTTCACATTCCATAGGAGTGTGGGGGTACTTCACCTGCTTCTGTCTGCAGACGAGCTCTTTGAGTGTTGAGGTCATTGATCATGCGCTGATGCTCCTCCTCCTTTGTCTTGATCTCACTCAGCTGATCTTCCAGCGTGCGGCACATCTTCTCCAGGTTTGCCTAGGTGCGAAAAACATGTAAACGAAAGAGAAATATCACTACATTATGGCATACAGTTCTTACAAAGAATAGCAACACTACTGGGTATGATAGCAAAATGTAATCTGAGAAGTAAAAAATCACGCATCACGTCATGTAACATAGGTTAGTAAGACTACAGAAATTCTTTACCTTGGCTTTGGAGACAGACTCCATGTTACTGGCCAAGTCATCTATCTCCATCTTCAGCTCACTCTTCTCCTTCTCCAGCTTCTGCTTGACTCGTTGCAGGTTGTCGATCTGCTCCCCAAGCTCAGCTGTGCTGTCTGCATGCTTCTTCCGCAGGGCAGCAGCTGTGGCTTCGTGCTGCAGTGTGGCCTCTTCGAGGTCGCGGCGCATCTTCTGAAATTCTGCCTCACGCTTCTTGTTCATATCGATCTGAGCTGCTGTAGCCCCTCCTGCTTCTTCCAGGCGCTCGCTGATCTCCTCCAGCTCCCTGGAGAGGTCAGCACGGTGCTTCTCTGCTTTTGCCCGAGAGGTTCGCTCTGCCTCAATTTCCTCCTCCAGTTCCTCGATACGGGCCTGGGGAAAATGCAAGACCCTTTACACACCCATGCCCTCCTTGTACTGACGTCTTTCTGAAGGGCGGAAGGGAAGGACCAGAGGCTTGCCTGCAGCTCCTTGATCTTCTTCTGTAATTGCATGCCCAGGGCTTGCTCATCTTCAATTTTGCTCTGGATCTGGCTGATTTCAAAGTCTTTCCTTTGCACAAAGCATACAGAATCACAGTGTTAACACCTGAATAAAACTACCTAATAAATGCACCTGACCCACACTCAGGTGTCTCACAACCACACTTACTTTTTCAGTTTCTCATCCAGCTGCTGCTTATCATTTTCCAAATCCATTATGGTATCATGGGCCAGCTTCAGGTCTCCCTCAAGTTTCCTCTTAGCCCTTTCAAGGTCCATGCGCAGTTTCTTCTCTTGCTCTAGGGACCCTTCCAGCTAAACACAACAACACCATCAATGCCAGGCAGGTCAAACTCCATACCTGTCCTGTCTTGCTGGAGGCACGTGTGCTTACATCATCCACTTGCTGCTCCAGCTTGGTTTTTGCTTTGGTCAATGTATTGACTTTGTCCTCTTCGGCCTGCAGGTCATCCAGTGTCTGCTGGTGGGCCTCTTGGAGGGCTTTCTTCTCTTTTGTCAGCTTCACAATGGTCTCATCCAGAGCTGCCATCTCCTCGGTGAGGTTTTTCACCTTTGACAAGAAGGGAGCAAGTGTAGATAAAAATGTGGTTTAAAACTTTATGCTGTATTACAGACTAGAATTCTTTCTCGAGTACGAGTGATGTCTTCTGAGTCTTACCTTGTTTTCGGTGGCATGTTTTTCCTTCTCAACCTTGGCCAAGGTTAACTCCAGGTCATCAATGTCTTTCTTCAGCTCTGAACATTCATCCTCCAGTTTTCTCTTCTTGGCTGTCAGCTCAGCATTAATTTCCTCCTCATCCTCGGCCCTTTCAGTCACCTCCTTAACTTTGGCTTCCAGCTGGATTTTGGTTTTGATGAGCTGGTCACACCTTTCCTCAGCATCAGCCAAGCTGTCTGCTTCCTGATGGGAAGAGACAGATGTTCTTGGTTTATATTATGAAGTTTTCAAAGTATTAGTTAAAATGCAGACTGAAATTTTCCTTCAGTCAAGCAACTCATTAACCTTGAGAGGATTTTTTTTCTGGGAAGGGCTATACTGCTTCCCTCTGGAAACAACATGGCTTCCCAATTTTGTTTTTCCTCTCCTAAAGATGTCTTGAATGTGATAGGTGTGTGAAATTTACTGTCACCTACCAAGAGCAGAAAGGGGTTACAGGCATTTTTCTTCAGAAGTGAAGTATTCAATACTTTCCCTTTTGTAATTGAATCCTGCTGAACACCTTATTATATGGGGAGTAATGGCTTTGATAGTTTCAGGAATAGTTTAATGGAAGAAGATGATTCTTTCTCTAAATTTAATATTTTAGATAATAAAGACTGCTCCTTTTGTAAGTGGTGTCTTACCATTGCACATCATCTACCTATGTCTCATCTTCCCTCAGTATATCTGGTTTCACATATGCTAATACCAGGTAATCATTATATCTTCTTACTCTGGTGGGCTTTTTGATATCATGAATTTGCTTTTTCCTAAATAAATTTGATAGGAAAATATAAGAAAATACAATGGGATATTTATTTTTCTTCACTTACTAGATAAAAGAGGTAACAAAGGTTTCCCATTTTCTATGGAATGTTCAAGTAACTGGATAATTAAGTACTGTTTACTGTTTTTAGTTTCTAGTTTGTGTGATCTAATGAGTAATTTAAGATGATGTTTAAAGTGATACTTGAATACCAAATACTTTTGTGATTATTTTTAAGTAACATTCTATTTTGTGAAGTGCTGTGTGTCTACAGGGTGCTGTTCAAAATAAGTTACTATACAGCCCATACCAGAAAATACAAGTTAGAGTTGAAAACACTGCAATGTTAAAAAAAAATTTTTTTTCATTATAAATTTAATTTATGAAACTGATTCTTAATAGTTAAGTCTAAAGCATAAAGAGCTCTTTTGTGTAATTAATAGTGGAGGGAAGAAGAAACACGCCTGGATGGTGTGACTATTTCTCAGAAACAGGAACTGTGTTTCTATATCTTCTCAACCTAGAAGATAATTTGAAGATGTATTTCCCAGTTTCTGAGTAAATGATTAACCTTTAGTTATTAAGCAAATGGTGAATGTATTTTCCTGCAACCGAATTTACACTAGTTTCAAATCTGGCTTGCATTTACCCTCCAGAATGAATTCTTTTGCACCTTGGTGCTATGGAGATAGCTTTGCCCCTGCAGAACTCATAGAATCATAGAATATTTTGGGTTGAAAAGGACTTTAAATATCATCCAGTTCCAACCCCCTGCCATGGGAAGGGACACCTTCCACTAGACCAGGTTGCTCAAAGCCAACCTGGCCTTGAACACTTCCAGGGGAAATCACCTGCTCAGAGGGAGTTCAGGGTTAAGGCATAACTCTGCTCTGAGTATTTCATGTTCCCTAGCTGTAGATATCTTATTCCTCTGAAAGCAAAAGCACTGACTCCAACTTGATGTTCCCTCTCTTTGCACTGACTTTTGGCAGTGCTTACTACATAACTTGCAGACAACTGATTCTTCAACTTTGCATTTCTGACTTTTACTCTTCTATAATCTGACCTTTTGCTTGGTAAAGAACAATCTGAATGTACAGAATCATTTTCTCAGTGATAAATGAATGCTGATAAACTCACAGCCTGCACTTGGAGCTGCAGATCATTTTTCTCCTGCACCAGCTTCACCATTTTCTCCTCCAGCTCCTTTCTCTTTGCCTCAGACTTTGCAAGCTCTTCCTTGGTTTTCTCAAACTCTTCCTTCATGTTGGCCATCTCCTTCTCAGATTCTGCACTCTTCAGCAAGGGCTTGATCTTGAAGAACAGCTTCATCCAGGGCCAGTGCTTGACATTCATGAATGCACGAACGTTGTACTGGATGCAGAAGATGGACTCTCTGAAGCGTAATTAAAATGTACATAGATTATTTTGAATGTGATGAATGATGACACTTTCCCTCACAGGAAAGTGACTCTAACTGAAGATGAACAATGTCTACCTCCTCTCCACCATTCTCTGGTACTCCACTCTCATCAGGAAGCCCCTGCACCTGGCCTGTGTGCGTGTGATGAGCTGTGCCAGCTTCTCATCCCTCATCTCCTCCAGGAGCCCCAGCAGCCCAGCTTTGAAGAACACCTTGAGAAAGGGAATGTTGCAACACATCACTGCCAGGTAGAACAAAGCACAGGCATATAGCGATTGAGTCAGGAAGTTTGTACCTTGGTGTGACCAAATTTGTACTGGGTGTGATCCACATCAATAGATGCAAGAAGTTTCTCAGAAGCCTTCTTGCTATCAATGAACTGTCCCTCTGGGATAGCACTGGCATTAAGCACCTTGTATCTGCATTAAAAACAGATAAGGACATATTCAACAAGCAAACTACTGTTTTTATTGAATGCCTTGATGTTTTTATGGAAGAAATGATAGTTTTATAGAAACTATTTTAATGCTGATGAACTGTCACTCCTTCATTTGGATGATACAGCATGTATGCATATGTACTACTAAAGCTGATGTTTATGGAAACACATCTATTCCATTAGTCTCCTTGTTGAAAAGAATAAAGAACTGCATAGTGTAAGTTTTAATTGGTTGGATGTACAAGGTGCTCAACACAGATAAAATTAGTAGGAAAAATGAGCCTTCTTACCTCTGTTTAAAGTCTGCATACAGGACTCTGCTGGGGAAACCTTTCCTGCAAATTCTGATCCCTTCCAGCACACCGTTACACCGCAGCTGGTGCAGTACTAGTTCATGCTCCATGGCACCTAAAAATTCATTGCACAAGTGAATACCTTTTTTCAGCACAGAGAAGAATAGCTATTTCAGAGGCAAATCTCTTTTTACTTGAGCTTCCTACCAGGTGTTTTCGTTTCATTTGGGATGATGCAGCGGACAAAATGGGGGTGAGTACTCCGTAGATTGGTCATGAGCTTGTTTAAGTTCTCCTAGAGGGACCAGTAAGTAATGTGAGTTTTGAATGTCTGGTGTTCAATGCATCAAACCCATGGCAATAAGTTTTTAACTTATCAAAATTAGCTAGGTTTCTGAACACTTAGGTAAAGCCACAGAAACAAAAGATTTCTTCTATTTGTAGATATTGAATATGATTATTAAAGACTGAAAGACTGTGCTAAAATAAGTAGCTTAAAGGTCTTTCATGTTCTACCTACTCAAGTCAATCTGTTTGAGAAAAACCTGTTTTGGTATGGTTTGGCTTGGTTTTTAAATACGTTAAGTAGCTTATTGGAGAATACTTCTAAGGAGACATTCAATTCACCAAAATACCAGGCTCATAGGAATGCAGGGATACTAAAATTATAGCTGAAGTCTGACCCAAAAAAGGTAGAAAACTAAAAATCTATTATTATCTTCTCCAAACATTAACAAATACTAAAAAAGAAAATATATCAATTTTCATTATAATTGAAACCTGAATACTTATTCTAGAACAGTACATATTAACAATTGATTCAAGATCAATTACAAAACTGATCCTGAAAAACAGGTCATGAGATTTCCAAATAATGTTACCAACTTCACAGTAATACCAAAATAGCCCTTTCATATTTAATATTAGCTTTCTCCCTTTCTTCATATTACAAAGAGATAAGGAAAATAGTACTATACCCGGAAAAGAGCTGAAACAGTCTGGAAGGAAGAACCCTTCTTCTTGCCACCCTTCTTACCACCACCACCAGCCTCTGCAAATGAAAGAAAAGAAAAATACTGTTAAATATGGATGCCACATATTGGAGAGTGCAGAACACAAATAGCATTAAATGTTTAGTGTTTCCTGTTTTAATTCCCTTTGAATGTGCCTAAAATACAGAATTTACAGAACTGACCTGCATCTGCTCCACCGTAGTTAGCAAAGAGTAAGGCCAGTGTCTTCACTGATGATTTCTGGTACAACCCAATGACAGTTTCATTCAGGGGGTCCTTGTTCTTCTCAAGCCAGCCAGTGATGTTGTAGTCCACTGTGCCAGCATAGTGTATCAGGGAGAAGTGGGCCTCGGCCTTGCCTTTGGCAGGCTTGGGCTTCTGGAAATTGCTGGACTTGCCCAGATGCTGGTCATAGAGCTTGTTCTTGAAAGAGGTGTCAGTTGCCTTGGGAAACATGCACTCCTCTTCCAGAATGGAAAAGATGCCCATGGGCTGGAAGATTTTACAACAAAGAGGAGGAAGAAAGAGATAAGACATCACTTGATTAAAAAGAGGATAGAGTCAAAAGAGAAGGTTGATTCTGTGTCTTTCATGACCTTAATCGGAGAAAATTAACCAAGGCTCGTCTTTTTTTCAGCATTTTTGTAAATGTCTTTGCTTATGGAAAAAATGGTAAATACAACATTGCTAAATACTATATTCCCAATAGGCCATCTTTACTGACAGCTACATGACCATCTTTTATTTAACTTTATTTTGTAATCCGGAAGTACTTTCAGGAAAAGTTCTGAAATCTCAGTAGGGTCTTTAAAAACACTTCCACGCTATTGCCACTTTCACAGGGTATGCATTTAAAAAAAAAAAAAAAAAAAAGCATATTCTCCCACACTTCTTAAGTATATCACTTGGCAACTGTGGAAGATCCAGTACTAATGTACGTGAACAGGAAGGATACCTTCTCAATGAGCTCAATGCAGGCAGCCAGGTCCATCCCAAAGTCAATGAATGTCCATTCAATCCCTTCCTTCTTGTACTCTTCCTGCTCCAGCACAAACATGTGGTGGTTGAAGAACTGCTGCAGTTTCTCATTGGTGAAGTTGATGCACAGCTGCTCAAAGCTGTTGAACTGTCAAATGCAAAAAGAAAGAAGGGATACAAAGTGTTCTTCACGGATGATAGTTTAAGTACAAGGCCTCTTCCTGTTTGCTTTCCTTTTGTTCTCTTGTTGGAAAAACTTTGCATTTAGCAAATTTAGCAAATTCAGTGTAATTAGAAGGTTTTTGGGGGAGGGAGGGGGGAGAATTTCAGTTCAGCAAGTAATTGTAGGAGGATAATACTAAATAATAGTAATTAATAATAATAATAAATGCTCAGGGAGTAATTGTAGGAGGATAATAACTTTTCTCAATTGTGGCTCAGAATTCCCTTTACTCTCAATTGTCCTATTAAGAAACTGCTAGAAAAACATCCTTACATCAAAGATCTCAAAGCCAGCAATGTCCAAGACACCAATGAAGTACTGCCTAGGCTGCTTTGTATCCAGCTGCTGGTTGATACGAATAACCATCCACAAGAACATCTTCTCATAGACAGCCTTTGCTAGAGCACCAACTGAATTTTGCACCTAAAGCAAAAAGAGAGTCTTGGAGTATAGAACAGAGGAGGATCAAAGGGATCTTAATTCAAAATATGGTTCTGTATTACCACACTTCTTACCTGCTGCACAGTTTGACCCTTGGTCACATATTCATTTCCAACCTTAACTCGGGGGTAACAGAGTGCTTTGAGCAGGTCTGCTGAGTTCAGACCCATCAGGTATGCAGCCTTGTCAGCAACTAAACACCAAGAAAGAGTGAGAGGAAAAATACATGTTGGACAGTGCCTAAGATTTTGTTCTTGAGGTATCGTCTCAAAAATAGCAGTGTTCACTTTAAGGAGTTGCACGAAAACATCTGTGTCAAAGCCATGAAGCTACTGTCTCTGTCATTAGGATGCGGAGTATACAACTCTTTTTGAGCTTTGGTTTCTACAAATGTTATTAAGGTTAACTCACTGCTTTCATCCTTTTTCAGACATGACTATGGTGCGTCATGTTTCTAGTCCTGAAGCAAGAGGAGTTATCACTCAGAGAGTTGAAGGAATGGACTTTAGCTCTTACTGTACCTGAGAGGAATCAAATATGCAACTCACATCAGCGTTCTTTCCCAGTAGGTGAGGGTGAACGGAAACATATTCTCCCACCTTGTTAGAGCTGGACCACTTCACTGTACCACAATATAGCAGTGATTGCTAGGTGTATTCCAAAAAAAGTATGACTAATGACGTTACAGAAATTGACATCCATGGCTCCTGGCTTCCAGGCAGTGAGCACCAGATCTTTTATTAAAGTACTCACAAAACTAAAATGCAGGTATGATGATAGATGAGGTAGGTGTCTCAACTGTTACACAACCATTGTACATAATTGTTTTTTTTAGTTTAAACTTTTGCATACTAAAAGCCTGAAATCTGCCTAAGGCCCTCTTTTAGTGACAATGACAATATCTTTTGGAAAGTTTGTTGAATCTGCTGATACCTTCTGTGCCATCTGGCTCTGCCTGCTCCTCTCGTTGTTTCTGCTTGAACTTCAAGTTCCCATAGTGCATGACAGCTCCTGTCAGCTTGTAGATGGCAGTCTTTTCATCAGCAGTGAAGCCCAAGATGTCAATGGCACTCTGGTAATATAAACAGTAAAATAAGTGCATGTATACCAGGGCTCTTGTCCACAATATGACCTGTTTTTTTTATGTTACTTACATCTGTAGCCATCAGTTCCTCCTGGTCATCAATGCTGGGAACAGTGATCTCACCTTGACTCACATAGTGGTAGTCATATGGGTTGGTGGTAATGAGGAGCATGTCTGAAAGCAGGAAATAGGGAAAAACAAGCTTACTTCAGTCATCTGGGAGACAAGATGAGTTGTTGTTTAGTGATCTTCCTCCAAAAATATAGGTAATCTTCCTACCAATTAGCTCTGGCCTTTTGTTGGACATGATCTGATAAAAAATGTGGTAGCTTCTTTCTGCCTTGAGCTGGAAAGTGACTCTGGACTTCTCCAGCAGATCTGGTAAGGAAGGTAGAAAGTGATAGGCACAAGACAGCACACAGAGGTAGGAATTTGGGAAGGTATGTGAATACGCCAGGAGGGTTTCTTACAAGTTTCAATGTCAGCAGAAGCCAATTTTCCTGTGGCCCCAAAGTGAATTCTGATGAATTTGCCCTGTTAAAGATAAAAAGAACCATTTCAGCCTGGATGCATTTCATTGCCCCTGTACAAGAAAGATAGAATTGTACAAAAATATTAAGGGACTGGAGCGCCATTCCTGTGAGCAAAGGCAGAGGGAATTGGGCCTACTTATCTTAGAAAAGAGAAGGCTCAGGGGGCATCTTATCAATCTCTATTAACACCTTAATGGAAAGTGAAAAGAAATCAGACTCTTTTCAGTGTTGCCTACTGACAGGACAAAATGCAATAGTAAATAATAATAAGTAAATAAATAATAAGTAAAAACTGGAACATAAGAGGTTCCATCTTTACTATGTAGGTGACTGAGCACTTGGACAGGTTACCAGAGAGGTTCTGGAGTCTTCCTCCTCAAAAATATTCAAAAGCCTCCTGGACCTCCAGAGGTCCCTTGCAACCTCAACCATGCTGGGATTCTCTAAGGGATTTTGTCCAAAGCTACAACTCACAAAGCGCGAGGAGTTGTCATTTCTCACAGTCTTGGCATTTCCAAATGCCTCCAGCAGTGGGTTGGCGCTGATGATTTGATCCTCAAGCGTTCCCTACAGGACAATAATTATTCCTCGATATACTTTCCAAAAACAAGGAACAGAAAAAAAACACTGATTCAAGCCATTATCTATTAATGTACCTGCATTTTGCCAGGCTGCTCCTCCTTCTTCTTCTCCCCACTAGCTGCAATTGTTGCAAAGTACTGGATGACACGCTTTGTATTCACAGTCTTCCCTGCACCAGATTCTCCACTGCCAAATAGAGAAGCAGAGAGAGTGTGGTCAGGCAGCAGGTCTCCTGGTACAGGGCAGCCCTGCAGGGACCTGAGCAGGAAGTGTACTTACGTGATCAGGATTGACTGGTTCTCACGGTCTGTGAAAAGATAGATATTAAGAATGATTTTCCTGGTGCTCATGAATTAGAAAGAACACAAAAGCTAGGAGACAAATATGAACTGCAGCTTCTACCAGAGGGTGGAAGGACAGAAGACAGTGAAGAGCCCTGGGAATTCCAGCTGATATGTAGCAATGCTATACAGCAGTACTACATGCATTCTAAACAAGATCAGTGAAGACACCACTTCAGAGTAACTTTTATATTGTTTAGCCTTTCAAGATATCCTCTTTCTACCTGATATCTCTCTTATAAGTACATGTGACAAAATTACTGAGATTGAGGGTTGATTACATATAAATTCTTCTGGAGCTAAAATCTTCCTGAGGAAATCTGGAGACCTCACAAACAACGGAAAAGCCTAACCAAACTTTTTCGCTACTTTTCATCTCTTTTATTTTTACTCCTATATGTACATAAATTATATATTTCTGAGTTAATAGGTAGATACAGTTTGTTTTTAATCCTGCTATTCATAATTTATTTTCCATTTTGCAACAAAAGAACAGGAAAAGAAGACATGAATCCTGCATATCATTGATTTCAATATATATACTGGGAAGAGAAAATAAGAGGTGGAAATAAGAGAAGAAGACAGAAATATTTTTTTTTATAACTATTCTGTTTGAACGCTAATGCTTTTGTTTTCTTTTGACATTGTTTTTTCTGAAAGCATTACTTGTCTGATGCTTACTTTTCACTATAATGAGCAATAGGTCTAGAGTCAGTAAAGTCTAGACCAAACACTAGGTGTCTTCTAGCTGATGAATTTACTCCTTCTTAAAGACATTCATTACATGGTCCAGGTCTTTATTGACTGTAATGGGAACGCAGCATACACAGATCCTTAAAGTCAAGCACTTTAATCTTCCATTAATTTCACATGTGGTATTTTAAGTGTTGCTCAGGATTTACAGAGATAATTCCTATATTTCCGTCTACTGAGAGATCAATGAAAGAGCAAGTCAAAGGAGATCAAGCACTCACCAGTCAGCATGAACTGATAGGCATTGTCAGAGATGGAGAAGATGTGTGGAGGGGCCTCCTGGCGCTTTTTGCCTCGGTAGGCCAACACCACCTCTGGGTTGTACACCGGCAGCCACTTGTAGGGGTTGACGGTGACACAGAAGAGACCCGAGTAGGTCTGCGAGGAAGGGAGACAGCACATTGGCTTCTGCTCAGCCTGGCACAGCAGGTCTTCCTAGCTCCCAAAGGAAGACAGCTGCTGGTACTTACGTAGATCATCCAGGCTGCATAACGCTCTTTGAGGTTGTACAGCACAGCAGGTTCGTGGAGGTGGGTCATCATAGCCATGTCCTCGATTTTATCATACTTGGGAGGGTTCATGGAGAAGACCTGATCATCCTTCACGGTCAGAGTCTGCCAAGGAAATGAAAGAATATGTCTGCATATGTCTGCTAAAAGTTCAGTGTGAATCAAATATTGATCTGAAGATTCCTTTTCTCTTACCTCTCCTGCTTCAGTCTTGACAGTGACCTTCCCTGTTTCCCTGCTCTGGATTGTCCCTTTTACAAAGGATTCCTTCGGATGGGCCACAAAGACGGATGACTTGGCATCAAAAGGTTTGTTCTGGGCCTCAATTCTTTCCTTTTCTGACTTTCGGAGGTAGGGAGCCGCCTCCCCAAAAACAGCCATTTCTGAGTCTGCAGAGGCCATTTCTGCACGTTTACTAAAGGAATGTCAGCAGAGGACACTGGTGGGGAAAAAAGGTTGTCGCTCACTGGGAAAAATAGAATCTATGTCAGTGAGAAAACTCCTTACTCTTTAGCTAGTACAACAACCACATAAATCTACTTTGATTTGAACTTAAAGGTACTTAAGTCCCACTCAAGAGTGAGACTTTAGTCTAGCAGTAAATAGAAGATCTTCAATACTGTCTACAGTTTGGTAACTCAGGTTGGTGAATTCTGACCAGTTTTGAGGTCTTCACATAAAAGAACCTATAGCCAGAGAAAATCACTATCTGTTCTGGTTCTTAATTATAAATGATGAATATTCAAGACAGCGCTTCCTTATTAGAAATATTACCGTATGTGCTATAAATGAAAACAACTTCACTTTTTAGATATTCCGTTTCAACAGTCTAGCCTAAGTAAGAGTTTGCAGAAATATAGGAGGATTTACAATAAAAAACTCATGCAGTTGTGAAAAAATCCTGTCTCAGCCTGTACTGTAGAATTTCAATATTCAGTATATTACCCTTTGAGAATAGCTTGTACCTTGGAAACTGTCCAATCCTGTAAAATAGGAATGGCAGGTGTTTCTTATTTTGGCAAGGAGTTTTAGACACAATTTATAGATTGAAGTTATAGACATGCATTGAAATTCTATTTAACATTTTTGTTCGCATGTACAGCACCTCATATAAATGTTTGCCAGAGGCAGGAGAAACTGAGTGGAATATTGAAAGGACATTGTCCTCTTTTTCCAAGCTCTCAAAACGCATGCACTTACCTTGAAGCTTTCCGTGGAGACAGGTCAGACTTGTCTGTGGGAGATTTTATAGTGTCTCATCTGCAGATGCTGCAGATGCTCCCCCTTTCTTCGGTCAAACATTTCTGGCAAAACTTATTTGGCAAAGCATTGTCTGGCAAACTACGGGCATAATTGTCATTTGATTTGAATGATATAATTAGAATGTTTTTATATCTTACTGACTATGTGAATACATCTATAAATAATTTATCAAGTGTGTTAAGGAGAGAATCTAGACTACTCAAGGCACTTAGAGAACTTGGATGCAGGAACTTAGGGTTTCTATTGCTGGCTTTCTCCGTGGTTTGCTGCTTGACCCATGGCAGTTTGCTTGGTATGTTTATACCACAACTTTTCAGTCATTCTGTGGAGATAGTAATATGTCTATGATACTTCAGGAACAGATGCATTAAGAGCAACAGGAAAAGTAGGTCAAAAAACAGTAAGTAATGTTTCTAAGAGCTACTTTGCAGTAGTATGTTCTAAAAAGCAGGAAGTCAAAAATTACTACAGCTGCGGTTTCTGTATAGGACAGTTTCAATAGCTGAGAGAATTTGAAATACAGTAGGTTGGAAGCCTCAGCCCACGAGGCTGTTCCAAGTAACAGTAGACTCTGGTTTGAAATGGAGCTCTTGAACACATTCCTGAGCTGTTTTTTTATTTACCAAATTTAAAATATATACTTGTACATGTACAGATAATATATGCTTTTATGCACATCATTAAAAAAGGGATTCCCTGAGAAATTCTGCTTTCTCACTGTTCAGTCTCTTACATCTTTTGCTTGCATCTGATATATATATGCTCCTATTATCATCTACATAAATAAATAGTCCCCTCTTGTCAAACCAGAAATTGCATAGATCCCCAAAGCCTTTCCCTACCTATAGCTCCCCAAAACAGTATCTCCCACACAGCCATGCTTGTACACACAAGCACATGTATTAACTCATCACAAAGCTCCAGCTACTGTGCATTCTGATAAATCCTCAGTCCTTCACTGCCTCCCATGAAAATGTGCATATTAGCATGTTCATGACCCCAGAAAAAAGTCCAACAGCACAATACTATCTATACCAGAGTTAAAGAGGCAGCAACAGTCTGGCGTAATCCTGATGGTATGGGAAAAGGTTTGTTGGTAATCCAGGAGAGTAACTGATCTAGTTTTAGGAAAGGGTGTCATCACTTACACTTCTTCAGATCCTCCATATGTAAACACATTATTCTTTATGTTATTGCAGTGGTTTTACCTTGCTGGTCAGCTGAACTCCACCACAACCACTTTCTCACTCCCTCTTCTCAAAGGGAATGGGGGGGAAAATATGATGAAAAGGGCTCAAGGGTTGAGATAAAGACAGGGAGATCACTCAACAATTATCGTCGTTGGCAAAAATGAATCATAGAATCATACAATCACAGAATCATAGCATCATAGAATGGTTTGGGCTGGAAGAGAACTTAAACACCATCTAGTTCCAACCCCCCTGCCATGGGCAGGGACACCTCCCACTAGAACAGGGTGCTCATGCCCCATCCAACCTGGCCTTGAACACTTCCACGGATGGGGCATCCACAGCTTCTCTGGGCAACCTGTTCCAGCGCCTCACCACCCTCATCATGAGGAATTTCTTTCTAATATCTACTCTAAATTTCCCCTCTTAGTTTAAAGCCATTACTCCTTGTACTATATCACTACACTCCCTGGTAAAGAGTCCCTCTCCATCTTTCTTGTAGGCCCCTGTTGGGAGACCAATATAAGGTCTTCCCAGAATGCTTAGGAATAAATATGAAGAGGGTACAGTTTTTGATCTTTCAAATAACGAAAGTGAGACTGAGTAGATTATAGTTTCACTGGTTCTTCTTGTCTTTTTTAAAGATCCACATAATATTATTTTTTTTTTCCAGTCATATGGGACCTTCCCTCTGTGTCATCGTTTTTCAAAAATAATGAACATAAGCATTACAATTACACTGGTGAACTCCTTCAGTATTTTTTTGATGAGTTGCACCCAGCCCTATAGATATGAATACATCCAACTTCTTTTAATAATTCCAGCTTCACTACGTAGTAAGCTCGGACTTCCCCACTGTTGGTTATCCCTTACCTTCTCAAACACTGTTGGAAGATATGGTTGCCTGGGTGGAATTTATGTCTATGAAGACTGATGCAGAAAAGGTGCTGCATACTTAAGTGCTTTCTGTATCATAGAATCATAGAATCATGGAATCATTAAGGTTGGAAAAGACCTCCAAGATAATCTAGTCCAACCATCCCCCTACCACCAATATTACCCACTAAACCATCTTGCACTAGGTTGTCTCTCACATTCATTGGTAGACACATTTTCCCTGAGTTCTCTTGTGCACCATACCTGCAGAATTCTTATGCTTAATGTCCCTAAGTACCCAAGCAATGTTTCTGTATTACTGTTTTATTGACAGTCCTTGTCTCCATCTCTTGTAAACTTTTTAGCTTAGTTCATCAGCAAGTTCACAGCTAAGATAAAATTCTTAATCTTCTTGCAAAGAACAAGGTGGTTTGTTCCTGAGGTCTCATTAGCTTTCTTTTCAACACTCACTACCTCTCCCAAGCACAGCTACTTCCAAGCATATTCTAACTAGTGATTCTGTGAATAAGATGAATTCTAGTCTTATGAAATCTAGAGTAATAAATTCTGCTGCTTACCTCCCCAGCTTTCCACTAGATCCTTCACACAGTCAATACGTGGTTGCTGCAGCCTGAAATGCCGTCCAGGATCATATTCATCAGTAGTTTATCCCTGCTTCCAGAACTCAGCATTGCCCCTCCATCATTTACATTAGGTTATTGTCATTAGAACAGTCTAAGAACTTCCAGTATTGCTTGCCCAGTGCTGTTGCCCTCCCAGCAGATGTCCACATGGCTGAAATCCTGCCTAAGGAAGAGGAGACTTGCTAGTTGTTTGCAGACATCATTTTCCATTACTTTGTCTTGATCAGGTGGTCTATAACAGACCCCATAACAACATGATTCATTTTTATCTCATCTTGATGCACATCTACAGTTTCACTTTGGAACACTGCATAAACAAGGAGTACCTTAAGATAAAGCATAAATCCCCTTCCTCATTTTCCGTGCCTATTCCTCTTAAATAGCCTGTACTCTCCCATGACCATGTTCCAATAGTGTACACTATACCACCATATCTCCATGATTCTGACCATGTTCCCCTTCTCCCTTGGGGAAATTGTATTAGCAATTTCTTCTCTTTGTAGCTCCTTCCTCTTCCTATGATGAAGCCAACTTCACTCACCTCTCACACTCTTGTCATCAGGTTAGCAGTTTCATTGCAAAGACCTTCCTTCTTATTCCTCAAATGCAGATGTCCAAAGATCTAGAGGAATTCAAAGATGAAGTTAAGTTTCCAAACTTGGTGTGGAAGCGCCTACTTTAAAATCTATTTGGATATCACAGGACTGCCAGGTGATGAATGTAATCCTATGGTATTAAAAGGACTCATAGGGAAATCAAGGGAACTACAATGAAGTAAGTCTGATATTTGTACTTGGCAAATCAGAAGCACTGTAATATAGAGTAAGAATAATAGACACAGGAAAAAGTGACAGTCTTTCATTTGTATTTGTAAAGGGAAGCCATACTTCTCAAACCTGCTGGGTTCTTTGAAGGTCAGATAAAGTATGTAGATAAGGAGATTTAACTATTAAGACTACATCTTCAATGCTAAATAAATCTGGTCCTGAGTGCAAACTCTGGTATCAAGAAAAGTGGTATCATCAGTCTTGCATCCAGCACTCAGTGCTTGTGAGTGACCACCAGAATTTTCTGGCTGTTTCAGCATAGCCTAACACTTTACTTGGGTCTCTTCTTTTTAGCAAATGCCTACTTTCCATTCCATACCAACTAAACAAAGTATAAATCTGTAGCTTCTCCCCTGAAGTTTTTAATAAGTGATATAAACAATGGTGTGAAAGGAAAATTGTGAATTGCAGCACTGAGATCTATGTCAATGTTGATCACAAAAAATAGTTCATTAGCTGGCAGAGCAGTTTCAAATGGAAAAACCCTTATCCTTTGGACTAGAATTGGAGGTAGCAGAAACTGATAATGGCATTGAGAGAAAATAGAAAAAGAGTGTGAGGACAACATGGGAAGCTCAGAACTCTCAGGAGAAACCACACCAAAACTATTGTTTTTCTGTTGTTGCTGCTGTTTTGTTTTTTACTGTATCCTCCAGTTGTTCTTTCTGGAAGATAAAGATCATATTATATCATACTGGCAGGCAAACTATCTTGAAGAATTTCCTTCCACAGATTTAAAAATCTTGGCCATAGGGGTAAAAAACATTGGTCTACACACCATGGGCTTCAGATTTATTTTAATTTATAGAGATAATCAGTCCTACCCAAGTGATAGATTTCTGACAAGACCTACTGGGCATTCCAGCTTCTTGCGTAGGAATTACTCAGTAATCTAAATTACTGCATCTAGACATCACATGAGTTTATCTCCAAAGTTTTCAGTGAGATAGGCCACAAAAAACTGGACAATTTCCTCTGTTCAAGTGTGGGTCAGCCAAGAGATTACCTGTCTTTGGGAAGGGAGGGATCTGCTGAAAGAGGCAGCAATTGCAATGGAGGTTTGTATAACTGCTAAATGACAAATCAAAACACAAATCAACAGAACATATGTAAGCATTTAGTTGGCTTTGAGAGTATTTTATTATTTTTAACTCCTTCTTCAGAGAATTTCTGCTCAGCAAACCCAAGGCAATTTTTTGCTAAGCTTCAAAAAGGGCACCTGTAGACATGCACAGATCTATTTTTGTACTTTTCCAATCTGTAATTTCATTAAATATATATATATATATTCATTCAATAAGTAAGAGCTAGACCTGGAGAACACTTCCCTGAACACATCCTCTTGTCTCCTTGTGAACCTTCAAACCCTGTCCTATCAGGCAGTCAAGTTCACACGAGGTGCACTTGACCTCTTGCACTGGGCGCTCCAGCCCTCAATACCTCAGCATTTTGAGCAACACAACCCCAATCCAGCAGCTCAGCCATGTTCAGGCTTTCAGAAGATGAAGGACCTGCCACTGATCGTCCTCTCTCCCTGTCATGCAGTTCCTTGGCATTTGTATTTCAGACACAACCCAAGTTTGTCACAGCCCACCCAGCGTGGCAGCAGCAAGAGCCTCACTATGGCCACACAAAGTTTGACTGGCTCCAGGGCCCCTCACTTGCTCATATCCTATCTTTGCAGGACAGCAGATTCCTGATGCTGTAATGGACATATGCTATGCAGTACTGGGAATTTCCTCTACAAAGCATTCACTGTGACCATGAGTCCTTCACTACTGCATCACAGCTCTTCCTGGAGCACAGAGTACTTTGCTTTTCCAACTCTAATTCCTTGAAAAGCAAAGGAAAATTCACACAGCAGGGGAAAAACACCTTAAATAAGCAAATATTGGTCCAATTCCCACTGAAACTACTTTGTTCAACCCATTTTCCATACTAAAACCCAGCAGAAACAGCCAAACATATCTGTAATGCCAGCTATTTTTCAGCACCAAAATAACCCATTCCTCACAGGCACTCAGATACCTTACCAAACACAACTGCGCTATTCCAGAAACACCAGCTTTTGGCTGTGATATGACTTGCCTTGCCTTGTGTTCAATGAGTATGAGCTGAGAAGATACAGGCACTCATGAGCTCTGGTTAAGTATGAAGGTGGAGCAACATCAAAGACTCCTGAGTTTACGGCCCAATGCAAACTACTTTCAGCTCTGCTTCTTAGAACAACTGCATTAACCTTGCAATCTGTCTTGTAATCTGTAGAAGGAAATTCCACATCCAGTATCTCCATGTCATTATCATGAAACCATCTATAGACTTCCTGTTTAGGTCCTCTGCTCCTTCTACCCTGGACCAATCTGAGCAGGACCTCCTGGCTAGTTGCAATGACAGGAGAAGATGCATGGCTACAAGCCACTGGCCTGGCCTCCTCTTCAGACCCGTTGGTCTTCTTTTCTGCCCAGAGAGAAGCAAGCAAAGTCAACCCAGATGGACCATGTGGGAATCAACAAGGAAAGTTCAAGAAGGCATCTTCTTAGGACTCAACATGTTTGATGTAAGATTTAACCTTAGCAGCTGGTCAATTCCAGTAGAGAAAAGAACTGTTGGTGAGTTCTCATCTAAGTCTTTGAAGAAACACAGCATCAAGGTCACCATCACACAGTCTGTGCTTTCACAACAATATTGGGTACCTTTGATACAGTCATTAGATTCCTTTAATCATGCAGCCATCCTAAAGCAGCTGCACAGTGAACAGTTTGAGGAGATATATTCAAGTCAGATGGGCATCCAGTCAAGGACTGGAAAAATGGGACATCCTGATCCATGAAGTCTCCCCAAGAAATGGAGGATGTTTTTCAAAAGATAACTAGTTTCTTCCTTTGCACTGAGAGATCCACAGGCTCTCCCACATTCCTTCATGAAGCTTTTCTTGATCAGCATCACTGGTACAGATATTTCACCTGACTTCAAAGATGGAGGGAATTCATTCACATCAGAAATGAACAGGAAATCTGAAGATGGCACTGATTTCACCCTGTCCCCTCAAAGTTGTGTCACCAGCAGTTCCCCCTAGCAAGAGACATGGCAAATTTTGCTCTTGTCCAAATGGAGCTTGATGTAGAAGAAGTAGGAGAGCCAAAGAGTGCCTAATGGTCACAGCTTGCAGCTGTGACCATGTTACCCCACCTGTACTAGTGAACGGAATTAATTTCTTGGTCTCCACACAGCTGGATGAGTGCTTTTCTTAGCTCAATATCTGCACTTCCAAGGGGTGGTAGATCACAGACTCCCTCAGCAGCCTTCACTATATCTCATCCATAAGAACAAATATAGGAAGGAAAGCTGAAAAGATCCACAGAATCAGCACGGCTATGCCACAAGCAAAAAGCAACCCAGCTGTCCTCCAGTTCCTAACAGGGGTTTACGCAATTGTTATTGCATCCCTTAGGCTGTTATTCCCACAGCACCTTGCAGCTCCTGTGCTACTTCACTATTGTAGTTAAACCCTGGAAGGCAGCTAATTGCCACACAGCTGATTGTTCACTCTCCCAGTGGGATAGGGGAGAAAACTGGAAAGATAAAAGTGAGAAAAGTTGTGTGTTGAGATCAAGACAGTTTAACAGATAAAGTAAAAACTGCACATGCAAGTTAAAAGCAAAATAAGGTATTCATTCACTACTTCCCATCATTAGGCAGATGTTTAGCCACTTCCAGTAAAGCAGGACTCCATCACATATACCAGTTACTTGGGAAGACAAATGCCATAACTCCAAACCTACCCCTTTCCTCCTTCTTTCCCCCAACTTTTATTGCTGAATATGATATCATATGATATGGAATGTCCTTTTGGTCAGTTGGGATCAGTTGTCATGGCTGTTTCCTCCCAACTTCCTGTGCACTCCAACCTGGCAGGGCATGATGGGGAACAGGGAAGACCTTGACTCTGTGTAAGCACTGTTCAGCAACATCTGTAACATCGGTTTGTTATCAACACTATCTGTCACCACAAATCCCAAACACAACATCATATGAGCTACTATGAAGAAAATTACACTTGTTCCAGGAAAACAAAACAAAACAAACAACAACAAAAAAAAAAGTACCCTCATCAAAAAGATTTCAAGGAGAACTGTTCTAAGACAATGACTGTATTACTAGGAGCTGTGCACTCAGAAATACGGAATGGTGTCTGATGTGATTCCCACTCCATTAACATGTAGAGATCGAGCACCTGTCAACTTTTGTTTGTAAGAATCACAGTTCCCTCTTCTACAGCATCTGAGCTGTGAGCCCAAGGCTTCTGACTCCATTGAGTCCATACACAGACAACCTGGGTTGTCGGAGATTTTGAATCATCCCAGTATCAACTAAAGAGTAAATTGCCTCACAAGATGAATGGCACTCTAGAGTTTGGGTTCAGCTTCTAGCATTAGCCTCCTGCTATTTTTGAGAATGCCTGCAAAGTGGGAAGGGTGAAAACCAGCACAAAGGATAATGAGTTCAGAGTAGAGCAGAGAATCCCTTGTCTACAAAAGTCAGCCCCAGCATTAACTACCTTCTGCCTGTTAGCCCCATGGATAAAGCATTTGCCCAGGAAGTCAGTCTGTGTTCAGCACTCTCCTCAGCACAGAAGGGATGTGCATGCTCAGCACCCTTAACTTGCCTCTGAAATCTTGGTCCTAGTTTCCACAGAGACAAGTGCACTGAGATGTGTTCCTCCTGTCTCATGCTTACCATTTTTCTGGGTAGCTAGCTCTAGCACTAGCTGGCTTCATGATTGCCTATATCACGTGAGATGATTTCCTGAGGTGTTTCCAAACTTGAATGGTGCTGGGTGGTGAACTTGTTTGGAGCTGAAAAATCTCTGAGTACAGTGTGGAGGTCTTCCATGCTCTTAGCTGTACTGAAGAGGACTAGACATCTGTTTCTTAAACATAGGTGTCCAAGAACTTACTCTGTCTCTCTTCTCTTCTGGCCTTTCTGCCACCCACTGTGCCCATGTCCCACTGGATGCAAGAAGGCCTTCTTTGAATTTAGCAAAAATCATAAAATCATAGAACGGCTTGGGTTGGAAAGGACCTTAAAGATCATCTAGTTCCAACACCCCTGTCAAGGGCAGGGATGCCACCTATTAGATCAGGTTGCTCAGGGCCTCGTCCAACCTGAGCTTGAACACCTCCAGGGATGGGACATCCACAACCTCTCTGGGCAACCTGTTCCAATGCCTCACAACCCTCTGAGTGGAGAAGACCTGGATGAGACCAGCACCCATCACTTTCAGCCTATCTCTTAAGTTTCTGCATTACTGTGTAGAGGTTGCTGTGTGTGCAGTGGGGCTGTGTGGGCATATGGGTCACGTAGATCATCTTTGAGGACTGTGCCAGAGGAGAAAGGAATCTGTCAGGCTCTACATTCCTGCTGCCCTGGCCATTGACATTAGCTGCTTCTTTCCCAGGAGCTCTTCCATTTATTTAGTCCTTCCTCCACCAATTTCTCCAGCTAGGCCTTCCTTCTTTACATCCACATCCCCCAGCTGCTTATGCCCTGCTGGCAGCTCTAGCTATCTGCTCCAATTAATCCCTTCAGCACTGATGACTGAGTTGCTTCTTCAGGGTCTTCTGACTTGAGCAAGACCCATGGAGCAACCAGAAAGTCTCTGCTACTGAATGGGTGTGGATGATAGAAACCAATGAACCCACACAAAACAATAACACCTCTCCATGCATCCTGAGGTACTTGTCTCTTGACAACAGCACCACATTATTCCAGCTCACGTACTTCAGGCAGATGGCAGAGCAGAAGATTTTCAGCCTGCCCTCTACCATGAGTGAGGATGTCTGGCTTATTTCATGTGAGAAGCACTCAGGAAGAGGTCAGGTCAACCAGGTCTCTGCTTACAGACCTGGAAAAAAATGATGCAGATAAATTAGCATGATATTTTGTCCTCATCTGGGCTGAACTTGGGCAGGATTTTCACAGGTTTACTCTTCTTCATCTTTGATCCATCAGGTGTGTTGCAGCTATTAAAGCTAAAAGCAGCCTTTTGACTCTTGCCCTCTTTTTGGAGCTCAAAGCTACCCTGGTAAATTGGCAATCTCACTCTGTATAGGGTCAGCCTTCTCGTGGTACTTCCTCCAAGTTCTTCCCCTCCTTTCTCTGTCTTTTCATCCAAAATCCACCTACCAGAAAAGTTGAGTTTCTGCTCCTCATTTAGTGCAAAGGAAGGTTTCTCCATTGCTTTTAGGATGTGACTGCTGGTGTAAATCCTGTCACTGGTTCTGCCTGAGACTGTATGCCTTTGAATCTTTCTTCAACCTGAACCAGGTTGAATTCATATCCCTGATTCAGCTTATTTAGCATTTTGAGTAACTCTCCCCAGCTGATCTGGGATTGTTCCTCAAAATCTTCTGAAGCCATTAGTTCACATATGTATGCTATGAGGTGTTGCTGCACAGACCTCCCAACAGTTTCTCATTTGTGAGAGTACAGGCAGCAGGGAAAAAGTTACTTAGCATGAGGAACAATCATTCTGCTTTCTTTTTCTGCTTTTATTTCTGTATGCTCCTTAACTTTAGGATGCAGAGACACTGCCCTCATCCCCTGCATCTGCTGAACCTTTTGGCATTATGTGCATAACAGTAAATGGCAGCCATTTCCTAAGCCCTCCTCTCAGCAGTCAGTATTTTCACAAATTTTTCAAAAGGAATGTTAGGTGTTTTATTTTTAAGTGTGGATTCCCTAAATTCACTTCTACCAAGAAATAAGCATTGAATAACATTCTGGTTATATTCTATCTTGTTATATAGATAATATGTTCCAGTGCCTTGATTCTGCCCGAACATGTATGGTAATGTGAGATCTAGTTAATAAAAGACCACTTTCTGGTCTTATACTTTTTTTCACAAGATTATGTAATTCATACAAGGTGGAATAGTATCTCCCCAGAATCAATGGCATTCTTTCTATTCTGGAATGAGGGTATTAATATACAGCACTTTCCAGGTAAAATAATAAACCATTACCTCAAAACAGCAGAAGCTGAAATAGTGACAGACCCTCTCCCAGGGTAATGTGGAATAGTCAATACCTATGACTCTTGCAGCACACTTACAGAATGGACTCTGAAGTTCATAGAATCATAGAATGGTTTGTGTTGAAAGGGACCTTAAAGATCATCTAGTTCCAAGCCCCCTGCCAAGGGCAGGGTTGCCACCCACTAGATCAGGTTGCCCAGGTCCTCATCCAAGTTGGTCTTGAACACCTGCAGGCATGGGGCATCCACAACTTCTCTGGGCAACCTGTTCCAATGCCCTACCACCCTCATAGTAAAGAACTTCTTCCTTATATCTAATCTAAACCTAGCCTCGTTTAGTTTAAAGTCATTTCTCCTTGTCCTATATCACTACACTCACTGACAAAGAGTCCCTCCCCAGCTTTCCTGTAGCCCCGTTTAGGTACTGGAAGGCCACTATAAGGTCTCCCAGGAGCCTTCTCTTCTCCACACTGAACAACCCCAGCTCTCTCAGCCTCTCTTCACGGGAGAGGTGCTCCAGCTCCTTGATCATCTTTGTGACCCTGCTCTGGACTTGTTCTAATATGCCCATGTCCTTCTTGTGCTGGGGGCCCCAAAGCTGAAAGCAGTGCTCCAGGTGGGGTCTCACAAGAACAGAGCAGAGGGGGAGAATCACCTCCTTCACCCTGCTGGCCATGCTTCTTTTGATGCAGTCCAGGATATGGTTGGCTTTCTGGGCTGCAAGCACCCATTGCGAGCTCATGTTGAGCTTCTCATCAACCAGCACACCCAGGTCCTTCTCATCAATGCTGCTTTCAGTCCACTCTCCGCCCAGCCTGCATTTGTGTTTGGGATTGCCCCAGCCCAAATGCAGGACCTTGCACTTGGCCTTGTTGAACCTCATGAGGTTATCACAGGCCCACCTCTCAAGCCTGCCCAGGTCCCTCTTGATGGTGTCCCTTCCCTCCAGCATGTCAGCTACACCAGACAACTTGGTGTCATCGGCAAACTTGCTGAGGGTGCTCTCAATTCCACTGTCCACGTCACTAAGATATTAAATCATGCCGGTCCCAATACTGACCTCTGAGGAACACGACTCATTACTGATCTCCACCTGGACATTGAGCTGTTGACCGCAACTCTTTGAGTGTAATCATCCAGCCAATTGCTTACCCACCAAGTGGTCCATCCATCAAATCCATGGCTCTCCAATTTACAAATATATCATGGAGGACAGAGTCAAATGCTTCGCACGAATCCAGGTAGGTGATATCAATTGCTCTTCCCCTATTCACCAGTGCTCTAACCCCATCGTAGAAGGCCACCAAATCTGTCAGGCACAATCTGCCCTTAGTGAAGCCATCTTGGCTGTCACCAATCACCTCCTTAACAAGTTCCCTGTCTTGGTCATGTTTTAATAATAATAATAACAACAACAACAACAACAACAACAACTCTTTGCAGGATTTCCAGCTTGCAAGTGCTGTTGTTGGCCATGCTGTCATTATGCTAGGATTTTCCTAGACACATCAGTTGTCTCTGTAGCTCCTGCTGAACATTATGACAGAATGCCCAAGCTCTGCTCTAGCAGCATTTCTGCTGCCCTCAGTGTAAAATGAGAGCTTGCAGGAATGTTAGCACAGGACAAGCAGAAATGTCAGAGCACTGCTCTGTAGAGAAACATCTCATCCCTACACTTCTGCTAGGATGTGGCTTGACACAACCCTGGAGATGGTAAGAGCATATTTTCCATATTAAAAGGATATTTATCAATTCAGTGTAGACCTCCTAAGGTGCATGCTTTCAGTGTTCCTGCAGAATATGCTTAGTCCATATTTTTTATGTTGCCTGGTTAGGAAATGTGCCATTAAACTAACATTTCTGGTAAATGCGCCTGAAGAAATGGGGTGAGAGAATTGCTGGAAGCAATAAATACTTTCCCACGAAGAGTTACTTAGGATCATAATGAATGAGACTTAAAACCCACAGGTTGAAAGTAGTGTGTGTTGCCCATTCTTTACCATGGCGAATACGATCAAAAATTTCTGTTTACACATGAGCACTTGTGAAGACAGGCTAAAGTCACAGGCTGGTTATAAAGGAATGATGATGTCCTTGCTATCCCCTCACCGTTGTGCTCTCCTTAGAAACTAATTTCTGCAGTTCCTAATGCAGTTGTGATTTACCTTCACTGCATGTAAAGGAAGAGGAATGTGTCTGTCATAGGAGGCACACTGGTGACAGATTTGTTGGTAAGTAGCTTCTGACAGAGTGCTACTCTTGGAAGTTCCTAGAATGAGTTAACCAAACATTAAAGGCAAATAAACTACACAGCCAGTGATTAGAGAACGAGCAGCTTTCAGATATGCACCGCAGGTGCACCTTTATTCAAATTCCTCTTGTCTGCACAGCTAACATCAGTGGAAGAGATCTGGGCAGCACTTTCTGGACAAGAAAATGATATTCAGGGTGCCCTTTCCATAATTCAACAAAGCAGCTGAGGGGCTCCTGTTACAGAGCAGGTGAGTGGGGTTCACAGGCTGGGAGACTACTTGATAGAAAAAGTGATGGAAACAGCAAGTGGCAGGAATCAGAGAGGAGGAAGGAAGGGGAAGAAAAGGAAAGTAGGGAAGGAGAATGACATTTACCCCTGCAGGCAACATAAAATAAGTGGTACTAATGATATCAAAAGTCCATGTAGCCCAACTTTCTGTCTTTATAAGCAAATCACAGGAAGGAGAGGCATCTTGCATAAGGCAACATAGAGTGACAATTCATTAAAACTCTCCCAGCAGTTTGTATTTATGGAATCCCTGAGCAAGACATGATATCTGGGTATTTAACAGGTCATGATGTATTTTAACCGATTTGTTGGTCTAACATTTTTTGAAACCATTAAATGTTCTCTGAATGTATGGCATATTGTTGTGATCCTCAGCTGAGGCTAACTCAGAGAAAAGCAGACATCCACACATGTATTTTAATTCACTTTATTATTATCTCTGACTGAGTGCTACAAATAGATATATTCTTCTCACTTCAAATTTTTATATGAAGTCATACATTTGAGGAAGTAAAAAAAAAAAAAACTATTAAACTACAGAAAATATCTGCCAGGTGCCAGAGTAGTCTATGCTATAGTTATAGCTATATCTGCAGTTCATCTTTATACTACAGCATGATATTTTCTTTTCTTGAGGTATTTTCTAGATCATCTTTTTCCAAACACTAAGGCTCCTATCACATCAGAGACTCTCCCACAGCCTACTATGTAACGTTAGCAGATAGATTTCCTAGGTGGTCAGCCTAAATATTTTTTAATTGCTTTCTACATCCATCTGAGATGCAGAGGGAAGCGTACAAGTCCCTGCTCCCTCTGAAGACCAAACCAGACCAGCTCCAGCAGCAGATGGTGACGGTGACATGCCATCACATAGCCAGCAGCCAGGGTGTCAGGGTAGTGGTGCCCTGTGTGGAAGACCAGCACTTGGGGGGGTCTAACTGTGCTTACATTCCCTGTCCTGTGGAGATTACCTGCCCATCCCACTAAAGTCTTTTAGGGACAGATCTTTCTCTCCAAGTGGATTGTCACAAGGTACTTGAAAAGGTTTGAGTTCATCCCAAAGGAGAACTGAACACTGAGCCCAAAGGAAAAGAGAAAATTACTTTGCATCTCAAGGAGGACTGTGGCCTGAAAAAATATACCCCAAATCTGCTTCATCTCAAGGTGCAGTGCCAACTTCAGTCAGTTACTGCTTTGTCAAGCAATACGGGTGTATGTTGCCTTGCTTCCAAATAAGTCTTTCAGGTCCCTCAAAGTGCCTGCTTCTCCCTGAGATGTCTTTCCAGATAGTCTTCTTGGTTGTAGGGTCTAAGAGCAGAGCCATCCCAAAACCCTGCACTGCTCTCTGTCTCATGTATTTGCTAAGCTTGGATTTTTCCTCTTAGTACCCTGATGTATATATGTTTTTCATAGTCCTATCTGTCTTGAAACTCTACTTTTAGACACACAGTTCTGAATTCAAGAGAAATGGGAGAAAGAAACACCTTCTTTTTGTAGGCCCTTTTCCTGGGTGCATGCCAGATTTGTTGGTAAATGCAAGGAGAATTCTGATGTTGAACTGATATTTTTTTTTTTCTCAAATTGTCAGGAAGTTTCTTCCCCTAATACAGAGAACTTTCAATACTGTTCCAATACTGTTATTGGAATAGTGCTTACATACTCAGGAGGAACACATCCTTCTAGCCCAGGAGTTCACAGATCAGAGGTCCTCTGCAGTGGGGCAGAAGCTCTGCCGGAACATATGCACTACATCTATTTTAAACTTTCTCTCAGAGATCGTCCTTTATGGCCATTTTGGAGCTGTGTTTTCCCCATCATCAGTTAACAGCTGTCAACTGACAGGCAGCCCAACTCCATAAATAGCATGTCAATGCAACAGGCTATCCTTCTGCAGTTATGGCAGTAAGTATCTAAGAGGAAGGAACCCTTGGTTTCCCTCCCCTTGGTATGCTATTTGGACCCTGATAATTCAATAATTCATCATAATTTATGGCCTCCCATACATGAATAGTACTGTTAGTTCATCAGAAAACAAACCTGAGAATATGGTTTTTTTCCCTCATGTTCTATCTATATGTGATGTTTGTTGTTTAGACTAGCAGACTGACATATGGCACCGCTAGAGAGATTCATTTTTACCAGTTAAAATATTCTGGAAAAAAAAAAAAACATTAGCCTAACAGGTCCATAAAAAGAACAAAGAGTTCTCGTTTTCAAGGACGTTTACAGTCTTTATTAAATTAAAGGCAAATGATTAAGTTATCGATTTTGAAAGTTGATGTTTTTATGTACTTCAGAGTGTATTCCCCAAACTATCCTTGCTATTCAGGTAAGCAAGTAAACAGAATCCCCAAATGGGAATTCTTTCTATCTGGAAAAAGAAGCTTTTAATAGATAAAATTAATATTTCAGAGATTAACACTTCTACAAAATTTTGATGGGTATTGCAAGGCAAAGTCAGACATATGCACCTTCTCAGAAATTATAGCAATTTTTCTAGACGGGAATAGTAACTATGAAATATAAGCATAAAAATAGACATGAGGATCATCACAGTTTCAGTTGCAAGAAAGCTATTGAATTACTTGTTATTTGTCTATAAAAGTTCATAAGATACCATTTGTTATCTAGACAGTCCTTGAGAGATACTTGACTAATCCTTTAAAGCATAGGCTAAAGGAGATTATGGAAGACTGTGTTAATATATTCTGTACTAATATACAGTATTGCTTATTCAAGTATTTCCTAAATCTTTACTCCACATACTCTTTACTGCAAATACAAAAGTTATGGTCTTGGCCATAGAACCACCTATGTCCCTTAAAAAAATAAATAAATCTTTTCCATGTGAGAAAATTATTTTCATACTCCCATACCCAGTCTTCACATCTCTCATCTCTTGACTTAACAATGAATATCTGTCTATAACTCTTCATACTTGTTTTCTTTATCTTTGTCATTCTAGCTCCTCTCCTCCCTACAATGTGGAAAGATTTTCTCTCTCAGAAGAGTTTTACAAGGGTGCTCTATGCAATGCATCATATACAACCACTAAGATAACCCATTGCTGAGGAAAGCAAACATTTACTTCTAGCACCACAGAAACAGTACTTAGACTAATATAATAATAATATGATAGACTAATATAATAAAAAGACTAATATACTGAGTTATACTATTTTTGCAACTGTTTGACATTGATGGATGTGTATAAGCTTCTGCCCCCACTTCCTTTTCTCCCTGGCTCAGCTGAAATAATGCGTGTATGTCCCTGTCTGCTGTTGTCCTCCCAAAAGCAATTTGTTTCCATTTAGTAAATTTCCTTCCTAAAATTTTAGACAATTTCTCCAGTTTGAAGAGCTAACTGTCCTGATTGCATTTTTTCCTGCCAAAGTGCTCAGATGCCCCTCCCCCACAAGCTCTAAAACTCTTCTCGAAGTATGCAGTGTAACAGCCATCTGAGGTAATAACATCAGGTAATCATAAAATCATAGAACAGTTTGGGATGAAAGGGACCTTAAAAACCACCTTAGTTCCACCCACCCCACACACCCCCAATAAGCCTGGATGCAACCCACTAGATCAGGTTGCTGAAAGCCCCATCAAACCTGGCCTTCAACACCTCCGAATATGGGTAATCCACAGGTTCTGCGGGCAACCTGTTCCAGTGCTTCACTGTACTCACTGGGAAGAATGTTTTCCTAATATCTAATCTAAATCTCTCCTCTTTTAGGATAAAGCTATTGCCCCTTGTCCTATCACTACACTCCATGATAAAGAGTCCCTGACCAGATCTGTTCTGTAGTCCCCCCTTTCAGTACAGGAAGGATGCTATAAGGTCTCCCAAGAGCCTTCTCTTCTCCAGGATGAACAACTCCAGCTCTCTCAGACTGTCTTTGTAGGAGAGGTGCTCCAGTCTTCTGATCATCCTCATGGCCCTCCTCTGGACTTGCTCCAACAGCTCCATGTCCTTCTTTTCTTGGGGGCCCCAGAGCTGAATGCAATACTCCAGGTGGAGTCTCATGAGAGCAGACGGAAGGGGAGAATAACCTCCCTTGACCCGCTGATCACCCTTCCTTTGATGCAGCCCAGGATATGGTTGGCTTTCTGGGCTGCAAACTCACATTGCCAGTTTGGGTAGAGTTTTTCATCCACCAACACCTCCAAGTCCTTCACCTCAGGGCTGCTCTCAATCCATTCTCCATCCAGCCTCTTTTTGTTCTTGGGTTTGTCCTGATCCAGGTGCAGGACTTTACACTGCCATCTTGAACTTCATGAGGTTTTTACAGGCCCACATGTCATGGCCCCTCTATGTGCAACCATCCAGCCAATGTCTTACCCACTGAGTGGTCCATCCATCAAACCCATGCCTCTCCAATTTAGAAGTAAGGATGCCATGCAGGACAGTGTCAGATGCCTTGAACAAATCCAGGTAGATGATATGAGTTGCTCTTGCCTTATTCACGAATGCTGTAACTCCATTGTAGAAAGCCACCAAACTTGTCAGGCATGATTTGCCCTCAGTGAAGTCACATTGGCTGTCACCAAGCACAGTTTCCAGGAGGATTTGCTCCATGATGTTACTGGGCACAAAGGTGAAACTGACTAGCCTGTAGTTCCCCAGGTCTTCCGTTATTCCCTTTTTTAAAAAGGGAGTTATGTTTCCCCTTTTCCAGTCAGTGGGAACTTCACAAGGCTGCCATGACTTCTTGAATATGATGAATAGTGGCTTAGCAACTTCATCTGTCCAGTCCCTCAGGACCCTTGTATGCATATCACCAGGTCCCATGGACTTGTGCACCTTCAGGTTCCTTAGATGCTGTCAGACCTGATCTCCTTCAGTGATCAGGTCTTCATTCTCCCAGTCCCTTTCTTTTGCCTTCTGCAACTTGAGCAGTGCGGTTACTATATATTAATACTCTATATTAGTCACTTTCTGGTGAAGACTGAGGTAAAAAGTCATTGAAAACCTCAGTCCAAATGCTAGGTAACCAGGTCTCCTGTTTCCTTATGAAGATGGCCCACATTTTTCCCTAGTATTCCTTTTATCACTGTACAGATTTAATTCTATCAGGGCTTTAGCTTTCCTACACTGATTCCTGGCTGCTCAGACAATTTCTCTGTATTCCTCCCAGGCTACCTTCCTTGCTTCCAACTTTTGTAGGTGTAATTTTTGTGTCTGACTTTGTCCAGGAGCTCTTTATTCATCCATTGATGCATCCGGGTCTTTTAGCCTGAATTCCTCTTTGTTGGGACATATTCCTTCTGTGCTTGAAGGATTTGATCCTTGAATATTAGCCAGCTTTCTTGAACCTCTCTCCATTCCAGGGCTTTGTACCCTTTGTCCCATACTATACCAAACAGATTACTGAAGAGGCCAAAGTCTACCCTACAGAAGTCCTGTGCTGTGAGCTTGCTGTGCACCCTGCAGTCTTCTCTAAGGATCTTGAACTCCTCCATTTCATGGTCAATACAGCCAAGAATCTTAATTACTGTGAGGTGAAAATAACAGTTCATGTGTTGGTGATACTGTGTGGTTCCAAAATCTGTAACTGAATGCCCCTGCTTTAAAACCCAAGAGAAATGCCAGGACAGAATGACCAAGTGCTCTTTACTGGCCATTGTGGATTTTATCCTAGAGACTTCAGTCCCTAGAGGCAAATGTCCCTGCCAGGCTCATGCTAGGACAGTCTGTTTCCATGTCAGTGGCTGTAGTGTAAGGAAATGTCACATTCTGGGCCAGAGACATAAAAACTCCTCCTTGGAGAAGGAATCCACACAGCCAAAACCACGAAGCACAGCTCACCTAGATAAGATGGGCACCTCTGCCGTGCTCCCACCTCAAACTGGCATTCGGGTCTTGGAACCCCCATCCCTGCCCCTGGAACACATTGAGCCTAGGTGTCAGGTCCTCAGCACATGATTCTGCCCCACTGATGTTCTCCTGTTGTGCCACTTGCTAGAGGAGAGACAGCCGGTGGTTCCAGTGTCTGTTAGTGACTGGCCCTACCTCTCACAGCATCTCTGTCTCCCAGGGAGCTGGTCCTGCTCACAGGCCTCAGAGGGCAAGGGGAACCTCATACGCAATTCTTCTCAACCCCCCTCACTGGGCTTCCTCTGCAAGATGAAGAGGAGGGAGATGAGAGACAGGATTTCTTTTCCCACTGTGGCCCTGTTCTGTTTTTATGTGTGAACAGTGAAGGTCCAGGCCGGCTTTGGTTGAGTTCACAGTCACTTACTTCTACAGGGACAATTACTTTGATGATGTGTATTTTGATCCTGGAGTCAGCTTAAAGGTAGACCATGGGAAACACTTGCTTACACTTCAGGCTGCAAAGGGCTTTCTCTGTTGCTCTTTGTGGCCTAAGGGTCTAAGAGATCCTCACCTGTGGAGGCAAGATCCTCATGGCCATCCTAAGATGAGTGGGGCACTCCAGAGCCCTGAGCCTCTCCTGGTACCTGCACTCTGAAGGTCCAGCCAGAGCACAGCTGTCAAAAGAGGTGCAACAGTCGCTGCCCTCAGGCTGTGCAATCAGGTGTGTGTGTTGGAGTTGGCAGGTCTATTGGTGCTTTGTGTTGGCCTTTTGACAGTCACACACTTCAGAGCACCTACATGGAGGCTTTCTCAGCAGAGGGCCCAATGCAAACGAGGCCCTGTACAGTGACCAGTGGCTGCTACTGTCAGCTCAGGGTCCTTTGTATCAGCATTAATGATCCACAAATTTCTAGGCCTTCTTTGGCCCATTCCACCTACCTTTGTCCTGTTCCAGTGAACACAGAATATAGATAGACACTAGATAAGTTGACCTATCTAGTTAGATTTCACCCCATTTGGTTGGGTTTGGCAATAACAGGTGGGTCAGCAAGTTTCACCAGCTTTAAATGCATACCATTTTAAGCGAGTCCTAGCTGCTGTTTTATAGCAGGGAAGGCACCCAGTGGAAGGTCCACCTCTGAGGCTCCATGCTGCCACCCGCTGGCAATTCGTGTTCTCAGCACAAATTCTGCTCTGAGCACAAATGGATGAGGTCGGGTGTTGCCTGTCTGAGTTCCCTGTGACTGACAGGAGGCTGCTGGAGTCCAGTGCCGAGAGGAAAGCTGATGGGGCCTGTGTCCTCCATGCGACAGGCCAGGTGGCAATGGGACAGGCACAGCCACCCTCCCAACTGATGTCTCTGAGCCTTGACTTCCTCTAATTGATTTCCTGTGGCGACTGTACAGTACCGGGGTGCCTGCTTTCCTGAGCTCTCCAAAGAGCTAGTGAAGGCAGGCTGCAGGCAGAGTTGGGCCTCCATAACCAGCATGTTATAGCCACTGACTTGGCCAGAGGTTCTTCTGCAGTCCCCATACTGCAATGGGATTCCTTGAAAGATCTCCGTTGTGCAGCCCTGCTACTTTACCTCAGTGAGTGCTGCAAACGCACAGTCTGAGCAAGGGGAAGAGGCTTTCTGGAAGCTTCTGGAGCTTGGAGTAAGCCCTACCTCTGACTTCACCACAGAGGGAGGCAGTTGTAAAATTGTGCACTTTCAGGACATCTTTTCATTTGTTGATATCCAAGAGAAGGGATGCCCCCACCCACCCCCAACAGACCACTGAAGTACTTGTGCAGCTGCCATGTTCCCGATGGGACAGCGTGTCCCAGGAGAGCAGAGTGAGCACCCAGACACTGGTTTCACTCACTGTCATTCCGCTGGCTTCAGAGGGGCCACTCTTGATTTATACTCTTACAAGTGAGAGCACACGCAGTTTCTGATTTTTCACATTTCAGCTGACAAAGGAGCTGTGCCGGAGCAGGCCTTTCTGGGATAAGAATAGCATCTGCCATCTTAGGACACAGCACAGTTGTCCAGCACCTACACGGCAACGCATTGCAGTGAGATATAGAAGGCAAGCTACCCGCTGAGGAATGTCTTCAAGTGCTATTAGTGGAAGCGTATCATCTACACAAGCAGGCATGGCTCCACGCAGGATTCTTGCAAGAGGTGGCTATTTTTAGTTTTTGACACTGCTGATGAAGGGAGACAAATGACAAAGTGATCCTCCTGGCACTGGCAACCTCCAGAGCTCTCTGAGCAAGCCCCTTCTGGGAATGACTCTTGTCAAGGCTGCAGGGCCTGAGAGTGCAGGAGAGGGGGGCCAGGAGGGAGCTGTGAATTTGCTGGGGACATGAGGCTGAGCCTCGGTCCCACCAGCACTGCCCAGCTGCACTTACGGCAAGCTCTCCCTGAGGGCGGGAACCTGTCCCTGAACTTAGGACATTCTGCTGCCTGCTGTATTTTCAACCACATCCCTGAGCTCTAGGGAGAGAACAGGGGGGCATGGAACTTTGTGTAAGCAAAGGTTACAGTAGCTCAGAAGAGAACAGACACAGTTATACTCATGATCTGAGAGTTGCTTCATCTCCAGTGATTTGCCCGCACTTTCGTATCAGTACCTCTTGTAACATTTTCTTTTTACAAGTCATCAGAGAAACTATTTCCAGATGCCACACTTACCAATGTGTCCAGGAGTCACCAGCCGGCTCACTCTTCTTCACGGCTGCTGCCTTCTCTCTACCCTATGGCTGGCTTTTGCTGGCTACCTTGCTTTGTTCTGATGTCATGACACATCCTTGAGCTCCCACGGTGGAGCCAATGCAAGGCAAAGGAGAGTGCAGGGTCTGAAAAGTGGGATTTCAAAGAGTCTCAGAATTTTATGCTTGTACAGAGTAGCCCTGCCGTTACAGCTAACAGAGATGCTCATGCGATGTTGTGTGTCATCTAGACTCCACCCATCCCTATCTGAAGCTTCGGAGAAGCCTGCAGGTGTGTGTGGACAGGGATTCTAAAGCCACTCAAAAGGAGCACTGAGCTCATAGATGCGTTTGGACAGTCCAGGCTCACCACAGAGACCCCATCCATGATGGCAGAGCCAGGCACTCTGTCAGGCAAAGAGCAAGACTGCAGAGGATGAGGAGGCATGAAAAAGATTGGAGTCTGCTGGGAAGCCATGGGGAAAAGTTATGCAGTGTCCTCAGAAGGGAAAACTAGTCTGGCATCTCTGCAAAGTGCTGGGTAGCTTTTTTAAGGTCCTTGTGATTGAAAACCTAAAGAACCATCTCCCCTTGCTCTCTCAGACAGTAGTGACAGCAGTGACAGAGGTTCTGCTCACCAGTCCTCCCTAGTGACACTGGAAGCAAGCTGGACTTCCTTGCAAGAGCTGGTGTGTTGGTGAGGCTGCACCTGGGAGCCAGGTAGGGTGGATATTCGTCCATTCATTGGATAATGCTGTCACAGACATACAGCCACAGAGCTGTTGGTTGAAACTTCCCAGTGGTGTGAGTGCCTGCTTGGAGGCAGAGCCCCCTCTATGGGCTTCTAAAGCTTGGACCAAGAGACCAGTCTCAGTCCTTATCACTTCCCATCACCCTTAAGGAGCTCCAGTGGCAAGCTCTCCATTGTAAACACTGTAAGCCAATCAGGGCTGAAAGCATTCAGGGGCTACCTGCTTGGGCACAATCGTTTTCTGCACAGCTTTCATCCCTTCAGCCCACAGCACCAGCCTCACTCCCACCCTTTCTCCCCTTCTAGGCTTAGTGATCCATGGAGGATCCACCTCTGCTTTTGAGCAGCAGCCCTTGTACAGTAGACAGAGGTGAAAACACATGGACCCTCGTGAGCCATCAACACATACACTGTCCTCTGCTCCTGCATCGGCTTCTTGCTTCCCTTCAGTGCCAGCTGCACCTCACTCCTCAGTTGCTGCTAATGTCTTTCTCATCCACTCTGCATCAGTCCACACCAAGGGCTCCTGCGGTCAGGAGTCAGTCAAAGTAATGGGCTGTGAACACTTCAGACAGGGGCAGTGCGGCAACAGTGGGTGCAATTGTGCAAATTTCTACTCCTTAAAGGAACACCAAATTAACTTAGTAGTCCTCAGTTACTACTAACCTGTCTTTGACTCAGAGTACGCACAGCCCTGCAGAGCTTTCTGACAGAATCCTCCAGGGTTGTGTGGTCTTCCTGAAAACAAGGGACAGAATTTGCTTGGAAGCACAGAGCTGTCAGTTATGTGAGAGCATTGGTTTAGGCAGACATCTGTGTGCATGTCTTTAACGTACCATCACACTCTCCATGTGCCTTTTCACCCAAGGCCTAACGTTTCAGAATACTCCAGCTGAGACGGCTGATAGAGCACATGAGACTGTACGTGCGGCTGTACATGCCCAGCGTTCCTCTTCTGTCCAGATCAGGGTCTGAATGGAAGAAAAATTATTTGCCAATTTCCCCCTTCCCTTCTGACTCCCATCGACCAAAATATTGCCACCTTAGTATGTATTTAGGCTGAAGGGGAGCTTCAGGTATCTGAGGAAGTAATGGAGGAATACAGCCATCAGCTTTCTTCCTTTCCCTTGCCTGTGGACTTGCCACGCATGGCCTGACCTTTGAGGTGACATGCTGAGGAGGAGCATTCTTGCCACACAGTGTAAGGGAAATTGGCCCTGAGGAGGCCTCCTTCCACCCGGTTGGCCCCAGGCAGGGCTCAGCATTTTGCCACACTGCAGAGAAACTATGAGCAGGTGGTGACAGCAGCTGAGTGAATCTAGAGTAAGAGAAATTGCACAATTTAGAGGCACCGTGGAAGAGTCAGAACAGTGTGATAATTTCAGTGTCTGCTGAAAATTGTCTCTGCTGAGGAAATGTCTGTCCCATCATAGTGTGATGCACTGTGACATCTGATAGCTTACTCAGAGTCTGGTGGTTAGGATTTGTTATTGCCAAGATCAGAAACAAAAGCAGGCAAAGCAAAGAGGAAAGGGAGAAAGGGATTGCTCCCTCTTGCAACTCACGTGGGATGTAAGCTGTGCTGGAAGGTTAGTAGGAGAAGCATCAAGAATATGTGAGGGCAAGAGCAGTGCTAGAAGCTTGAAAGCATCTATAGGTGATTCACCAAAATCCTAAGCTTATTCAGGAATAAAAAACAAAGAAGCCACTGTTCATAGTGTGTGTGCAAATTAATCTACGGTCTTTATTCTCTACACATTGACATGGTTACAAATACATTGCAGAAGAAAGCAACAGAGGGTTCACATTTTGTGCATCCCTCAGGCCATTTTGTTTCCTCGTGACAACTTCATTCTTCCTCTTCTATCCTCCTATGAAACTCCCGGCTCTTCGCTCGTAGCTTGTTGACCTGTGACTCTGCAATGTCAGCCCGCTCCTCGGCTTCCTCCAGCTCATGCTGAATCTTGCGGAATTTGGAGAGGTTGACATTGGACAGCTCCTCCTGTGTGGGGAGAGGGAGTTGGTGGTGAGGAGCACAGGCTAGGGGTTGCACTGATTTGGCTGTTCCTTTCCTTCCACATAATTACCAATTGCAGTGTTCCAGACGTCTTTCATAAAAATGCTTATTTAAATTATTTGAATTTTTTTGTGAAACATTTTTAGTACATTGTACATGTAGTATTATTAGTAAGAATTCCTTCTTAGAAATAACATCTGTTCTATGCCCCCAGAAATACTACATACATTTGCCCATTTATTTCCTTTCTTTGGTCTCATTCCTTTAGTACTTAAACACTAGACAAATATATAAACATGTCAGACAATATTTGGAGTCCTTCATTATTGACCTGTAGATTTCCCAGGTTTCCCATATGCTTTTCCTCAATTAATCCTCTTACCATCACTCAGAGTAATACTTACAGCCTCCTCAGATTGTCTCTTGTAGGATTTCACCTTCATCTGCAGCTTGTCCACCAGATCCTGGAGCCTGAGAATGTTCTTCCGGTCTTCCTCAGACTAGAGTGGTTGGTAAGCAGGAAAGAGAGAGAGTTGGTTTCCCCACAGCACCAGAAAACATGTCCTCTTGGAGTTCACGGAAAAATGCTTTGGCTTTCCGTGAGAAGGGTGCGTCAGCACAAAGACGCCTCCTGCCTTACCTGGTAGGTTAGCTCCTTCACCCTCCTCTCATACTTGCGCACACCCTTCACGGCTTCAGCACTGCGCTTCTGCTCAGCATCTACCTCCCCTTCCAGCTCCCGCACCTGCAATGAGAAGCCCATGTTTGGAGCTTGTTTGGAGCCAGGTGGCTCCCTTCATGACATGCTCACTTGTGCACAAATACCATCCCTACGCACCCTGGCCTCCAGCTTCTGGATTTGCTTCTTGCCTCCCTTCAGTGCCAGCTGCTCAGCCTCATCCAGACGGTGCTGCAGGTCTTTCACCGTCTGGTCCAGGTTCTTCTTCATCCTTTCCAGATGGGCACTGGTGTCCTGTTCCTTCTTCAGCTCTTCTGCCATCATGGCTGCCTGGAGAGGCAAAACAGCAAAGCCAGGTTGGGGCCAAAGATATTCTGGGGAGAATGCATCCATCACCCTCGGTGACAGAATTCCCCAGCTCACATCTGTGATGGCCTTCTTGGCCTTCTCTTCGGCGTTGCGGGCTTCCTGGATGGTATCTTCCATTTCACTCTGAATTTGGGCAATGTCTGTTTCCAGCTTCTTCTTGGTGTTGATCAAGCTGGTGTTCTGTGCAAACAGAAATTGTAAGACTTGTATTCTGAGGCCTGAAATACCAAAGCTACAGCCTGAGCCAACTCTTTCCTCTTCAACCTTTAAATTCAGCGTTTGGAATTCTTTATTAAAGAATTGTTTACCAAATGTCAGTGGTGGGCTTAGGTGATGGGCTGTGACCCTGTTTCCATTGTGGACAGCAGTATAGAGGCCATTCAAGACCATTGTCCTGCGTCACCCTCTACTACTCTAACAGTCATCTGTGTTAAGTGTCTACACAACGGGTTTGGGCACCAAGCCCTTACCTGGGTATGGAGGAGCTGCACACGCTCGCTTGCATCCAGAAGCTCCTGCTCAGCCACTTTCCTTGACCGCTCTGTCTGCTCCAGGGCTGCCCGCAGCTCCTCAATCTCAGCCTGCAAGAGGTTTGCTCTGCGCTCCACCATGGCCACCTGCTCCTTCAGGTCTTCCTGCGTCCTGAGTGCATCATCCAAATGTATCTGGGTATCCTGTAAAAGAGGAAAGAGAAATGACAAGGCAGCACAGCACACTAGGGTGCCAAAAATGTTAGAGAAGCCTTTCTTGTATGTGTAGCTTTGCTGAACGGACCTTGAGCACTGCCTGTGTGTTTCTCAGGTTCTTTTGTGCCTCTGCAGCCACACGGTTGGCATGGCTCAGCTGGATCTCCATTTCATTCAGGTCTCCCTCCATCTTCTTCTTCAGCCGCAGGGCTTCATTCCTGCTCCTGATCTCAGCATCCAGACTGCTCTGCAAGGACTCCACAATTCTGAGGTGATTTCTCTTCAGCTGGTCGATTTCCTCATCTTTCTCTGCTATCTTCCTGTCAATCTCAGACTTGACCTGGTTGAGCTCCAGCTGGAGGCGCAGGATTTTCCCCTCTTCATGTTCTAGGGAGGCCTGGACAAATGGTCACAAACACGTATAACATGGGTAGAGCTACTTCTTGTTTTCTTGATAATCACAGAATTTTTCAGAGAACCTGGCGTGGATGTGCTCCACAGCTAGAGCAGTAGGGGGACCGTGCATTTCTTAGCCATATTTCCCCACTGCTAGCGTTTCTAGTGTGGACAGCAGTGATTATGGGCACATACCTCAGCTTCCTCCAAGGCAGCCTGGATTTCAGATTTCTCCTGCTCAATCTGCTTCTTGACTTTCTCCAGCTCGTGGATCGCCTTTCCTCCCTCTGCAATCTGCTCCGTGAGGTCAGAAATCTCCTCTGTAGGGAAGGGTGAAACAAGGCATGGTCAGACATAGGGCATAAAGGGAAGGGCCCTCACACACCAGGGTGACAGGTCTCTTCTCATCACTGCAGGCACACACCCGTGTGGAGTGGTGGGTAGACAAGCTTGGGGGAAAGCCCGGCCAGCAGCAGAAAGCCACGGACTTACGCTGCAAGTTCTTGTTCTCACGCTTCAGCGTTTCCAGGTGGTCCAGGGACTCCTCATAGGCATTCTTCATCTTAAACAGCTCCGTGCTGAGAGAGCGAGACTCCTTCTGGGAAGCTTCCAGCTCAGCCTGTGTTTCCTCGTACTTCTGCTTCCACTCTGCCAGGATCTGGGCAGATCAACAGGGTGTGAGTATGGATGTGGCAGTTGTGAAGGGATGCTCTGCCCAGGAAGCACAGGGCCAGAGGCCAGAATACCTTGTCAAAGTTCTTCTGCTTCTTGTCCAGAGCTGCGCAGGCAGCATTTGCTCGCTCTACGTCAATCATCAGGTCTTCCACCTCGTTCTGCAGCCTCTGTTTTGTCTTTTCCAGGGAAGCACATTTGGCGTTGACAGCTTCAACGTGTTCCTCTGCATCCTGCAGGCGCTGTGCCAGCTTCTTCCTGGGAGGTGGTAAAAAGCTCATAGTTAGTGATCAAAGAGGAATGAGTATGCTCTCTACAACTGCACGCTGAGTCATTTTGCATTCTGTAGACTCCAATCCATAAGGTCTATAGGATAAAGTTTACCACATCTGTCATCCTTCCCCAAAGCAACCCCATGACTTATTTCTTTGAATATCTTGGTCTTCGCTTCCAAGGTCCCTTCTGAATTTTCATTGCCCCTCCTGCTTCCTTGCATCCTGTCACCACATACTTGGCCTCCTCCAGCTCTTCGGTGCGCTGAATAGCGTCCGTCTCATATTTGGTTCTCCACTGGGCCACTTCGCTGTTGGCTTTGGACAGGGCACGCTGCAGCTCACCCTTGGCTTCCTGCTCCTCCTCATATTGTTCCCGGAGCAAGTCACAGTCGTGGCGAGCAGATTGCAAGCCATGGGCCAGGGCATTCTTGGCCTGTGGTTAAAAGTATTGCAATAAGGAGTAGCTGTAGTCTGGGAAATCTTTTCTTACTGCCATTTAAACGCTGGAGTATCTTCCAGGGAAATAGTAATTTACCCAGTGTACGATAATATCAAGCCAAAGGCTGATATATTGCAGGAAGCTAGGAGTCTGCACTGACAGAGCAGTGAGGTATAAATTTTATGAAATAAATACACATGAAGTGTCTTCACCTTTATCTCTTCCTCTAGTTGTCGCTTCAGTTCCTCAATCTGTTGGGTGAAGGCCTGTTTCCCTCTAGAAAGCTGAGAAATTAAAGCATCTTTTTCCTCAACCTGGCGTGCATATTCACCTGGAAAAGTTTGTATTTAGAAAATATTTTAACAGCCAAATTAAATGAATTTTAAATGAAATAAAGCCATTTAAAGGATTCTTCCATTTCTAAACTAGAGATTTGTTGCTTTACCAGATTCTGTCTGTAGACGTGCTCTTTGAGCACTGAGATCACTGATCATGCGTTGATTCTGCTCTTCCTTTGTTTTAAATTCACTTAGTTGGTCTTCCAAAGTGCGGCACATCTTCTCCAGGTTTGCCTAGGTGGAAAACATACATTTAAAAATGTGTTAATACCTGGACTCTGCCTTATTTACAGCAAGCAAATGTAGCCAGGAGATGCAGTTTACGTATCTATGGACAATATACATAAACCCAGGATGTATATATCAGATCAGAAGAAAAAAAGTTGTATTGTAACCTGGTGATGTTTAAGTACAAATATAAAAATAAATATTACATTGTTTACAAAGTGCTAATAAAAGTATTTCAGTACCTTGGCTTTGGAGACAGACTCCATGTTACTGGCCAAGTCATCTATCTCCATCTTCAGCTCACTCTTCTCCTTCTCCAGCTTCTGCTTGACTCGTTGCAGGTTGTCGATCTGCTCCCCAAGCTCAGCTGTGCTGTCTGCGTGCTTCTTCCGAAGGGTGGCAGCTGTGGCTTCGTGCTGCAGCGTGGCCTCTTCGAGGTCACGGCGCATCTTCTGAAATTCTGCCTCACGCTTCTTGTTCATCTCAATCTGAGCTGCTGTAGCCCCTCCTGCTTCTTCCAGGCGCTCGCTGATCTCCTCCAGCTCTCTGGAGAGGTCAGCACGGTGCTTCTCTGCTTTTGCCCGAGAGGTTCGCTCTGCCTCAATTTCCTCCTCCAGTTCCTCGATACGGGCCTGGGGAAAATGCGAGACCCTTCACACCCATGCCCTCCTTGTACTGATGTCCTTCAGCAGGGTGGAGGGAAAGGACCAGAGACTTGCCTGCAGCTCCTTGATCTTCTTCTGCAATTGCATGCCAAGAAGTTGCTCATCCTCAATTTTGCTCTGGATCTGGCTGATTTCAAAGTCTTTCCTTTGCACAAAGCATACAGAATCACAGTGTTAACACCTGAATAAAACTACCTAATAAATGCACCTGACCCACACTCAGGTGTCTCACAACCACACTTACTTTTTCAGTTTCTCATCCAGCTGCTGCTTATCATTTTCCAAATCCATTATGGTATCATGGGCCAGCTTCAGGTCTCCCTCAAGTTTCCTCTTAGCCCTTTCAAGGTCCATGCGCAGTTTCTTCTCTTGCTCCAGGGACCCTTCCAGCTAAACACAACAACACCATCAGTGCCAGGCAGGTCGAACTCCATACCTGTCCTGTCTTGCTGGAGGCACGTGTGCTTACATCATCCACTTGCTGCTCCAGCTTGGTTTTTGCTTTGGTCAATGTATTGACTTTGTCCTCTTCGGCCTGCAGGTCATCCAGTGTCTGCTGGTGGGCCTCTTGGAGGGCTTTCTTCTCTTTTGTCAGCTTCACAATGGTCTCATCCAGAGCTGCCATCTCCTCGGTGAGGTTTTTCACCTTTGACAAGAAGGGAGCAAGTGTAGATAAAAATGTGGTTTAAAACTTTATGCTGTATTACAGACTAGAATTCTTTCTCGAGTACGAGTGATGTCTTCTGAGTCTTACCTTGTTTTCGGTGGCATGTTTTTCCTTCTCAACCTTGGCCAAGGTTAACTCCAGGTCATCAATGTCTTTCTTCAGCTCTGAACATTCATCCTCCAGTTTTCTCTTCTTGGCTGTCAGCTCAGCATTAATTTCCTCCTCATCCTCGGCCCTTTCAGTCACCTCCTTAACTTTGGCTTCCAGCTGGATTTTGGTTTTGATGAGCTGGTCACACCTTTCCTCAGCATCAGCTAAAGCATCAGCTTCCTGATCATGAAAATGCACTTTTTTCAGAATATGTCTTTTGAGGGGATATTGTGTTTCTCAGCTTAATAATTTAGAATATTAAAAGTTATTTTATGGTTAAATATCTGTTTTATGTTCCAGCAGAAAGTATGTGCTTGTAGGAGTTTTAAGGAGCAGACCAAAATCTTTCTCGATGCAATGGTCTGCAGCTTCCTCACAAGAGGGAACAGCAGGGGAGGTGCTGATCTATTTTCCCTGGTGACCAGCAATTAGACCTGAGGGAATAGCATGAACCTGATTCCGGAGTGGTTCAGACTGAGTATTAGGAAAAGAATCTTCACCAAGAGAGCGGTCAGGCACTGGAACAGGCTCTCTAGGGAAGTGGTCACAGCACTGAGCCGGCTGGAGTTCAAGAAGTGCTTGGACAATGCTCTCTACATAGGGTTTTATTTTTGGGTAGTCCTGTGTGTAGCCAGGAGTTGGACTTGAAGATCAACTGTATGAAGTTCAACAAGGCCAAGTGCCGGGTCCTGCATCTGGGGCGCAACAACCCCAAGCAGCGCTACAGGCTGGGAGACGAGTGGTTAGAAAGCTGCCTGGCAGAGAAGGACCTGGGAGTATTGGTTGATAGTCGGCTGAATATGAGCCAGCAGTGTGCTCAGGTGGCCAAGAAGGCCAACAGCATCCTGGCTTGTATAAGAAACAGTGTGGCCAGCAGGTCTAGGGAAGTGATTGTCCCCCTGTACTTGGCTCTGGTGAGGCCGCACCTTGAGTACTGTGTTCAGTTTTGGGCCCCTTACTACAAGAAGGACATGGAGGTGCTCGAGCATGTCCGGAGAACGGCAACGAAGCTGGTGAGGAGAACAAGTCTTACGAGGAGCAGCTGGGCAAGCTGGGATTGTTCAGCCTGGAGAAGAGGAGGCTCAGGGGCGACCTTATCGCGCTCTATAGATACCTTAAAGGAGGCTGTAGCGAGGTGGGGGTTGGTCTGTTCTCCCACATGCCTGGTAACAGGATGAGGGGGAATGGGCTAAAGTTGCACCAGGGGAGGTTTAGGTTGGATATTAGGAAGAACTTCTTTACTGAAAGGGTTGTTAGGCATTGGAATGGGCTGCCCAGGGAAGTGGTTGAGTCACCATCCTTGGAGGTCTTTAAAAGACATTTAGACGTAGAGCTTAGTGATATGGTTTAGTGGAGGACTTGTTAGTGTTAGGTCAGAGGTTGGACTCGGTGATCTTGGAGGTCTCTTCCAACCTAGATGATTCTGTGATCCTCGTGGGTCCTTTCCAACTCAGGATATGCTATGATTCTATGATTGTTTGATAAGTCTCACCCATGATATACATACAATCATGGAATGCCCTTACTAGAACTTTCTGGCAGTACCTAGTTATGTTTTTAAAAGCATCATTTAATGAACTACAAAGTAATTGATTTAAATTTTACTTGTTATGTGTCTTTTGAAAATTTAATTGTAAACATCGGCCTTGTAGCCACTGTTAAGTTAGAATGAGGCACACTGGTCCTACTCACAGCCTGCACTTGGAGCTGCAGATCATTTTTCTCCTGCACCAGCTTCACCATTTTCTCCTCCAGCTCCTTCCTCTTTGCCTCAGACTTTGCAAGCTCTTCCTTGGTTTTCTCAAACTCTTGTTTCATGTTGGCCATCTCCTTCTCAGATTCTGCACTCTTCAGCAAGGGCTTGATCTTGAAGAACAGCTTCATCCAGGGCCAGTGCTTGACATTCATGAATGCACGAATATTGTACTGGATGCAGAAGATGGACTCTCTGAAAGGTAAGTGAAATAAATATTAAAAATTTAGGCGCAGATGACAAAATATACCAAATACAGTGAACTTGATTTAAATAAATGTTTACCTCCTCTCCACCATTTTCTGGTACTCCACTCTCATTAGGAAACCCCTGCACCTGGCCTGTGTGCGAGTAATGAGCTGTGCCAGCTTCTCATCCCTCATCTCCTCCAAAAGGCCTACTAGCCCGGCTTTGAAGAACACCTTAGGTAAGAACATAAAAATAGGTATAGTCTATGAGCTTGCTGTTCACAGTGGCCCATATCCCGTCTGCCATGGCAGATTATATGGGAAGTTAAGAGAAAGAGCAAAACCACAAAGAATGTATGCAGTGATGGATCCTCTTTTATATCTTCAGGCATCCTGGTCTGGTTATTGCAGTCATATTACTGCAGTTGAGAAACTATAATAGCCAGATCTTATTCATTTGTTTTTATTAATCCTTGATTCTTCTATTCTACAACTTTGTCTTCAATTAGGAACCCTGAATTAGAATCATCCTATGACAATGAATTTCACTGTTTTATTGAAGTGGTGAGTCAAAAAGTATTTAGTTGATGTGTTTTAAACACTGACGTGTCAGTGTTTGATGATTTCACGTGCTTTCTGAAGTATCTCAGTATCATTCTTAAGCTGTACAGAACAAAAACACACAGTACTTGAAACAAACAGTTTTGGTACCTTGGTGTGACCAAATTTATATTGTGTGTGGTCTATATCAATTGATCCAAGAAGTTTCTCACAAGCCTTCTTGCTGTCAATGAACTGTCCCTCTGGAATAGCACTTGCATTTAATACTTTGTATCTGGGGGAGAAAATGGTAATATAAGGAGGTCTGTTGTTGAGACCAATTGACTGATACACTACAAAAAAGAGAACGTAACTCCACTGCTAAATGTAAATGTTAGAGAAGGTTCTATTCACCAGAGGTGAATTTTAAATTTCATAAGCTACTTAAGATGGCCAAAATGATCTAGGAACGGGAAGCAGTCTGACCTCTGTTTAAAATCTGCATACAGGACTCTGTTGGGAAATCCTTTCCTGCAAATTCTGATCCCTTCCAGCACACCATTACACCGAAGCTGATGCAGCACCAGCTCATGTTCCATGGCACCTAACAATTCAGAGCACAAATGGATGTTGTATTCTGTAATACATCAGGGAAGACCTGCACCATATTGAAGACTTTCTATATGTAAGTCTCTTACCAGGCGTTTTTGTTTCATTTGGGATGATGCAGCGTACAAAATGGGGGTGGGTGCTTCTCAGATTTGTCATCAGCTTGTTTAAATTTTCCTGGGAGAGTCATTAACAAAAGTTTATATTAGCAAATGTAATTTCCAATGTAAGCATCAAGCAATTTGTACTGAGATAATGTGTTATCAAATATTAGCTTGCAGAATCCTGAACTGAAGCCACCTGCACCAGTTTTCTGACTTTCCACATATCTTTGTTATTATTAACTTAAGGTATTAAGCTTGTCTGTTTAGTCTGTAGGAACTCTGTACTCTTAAACATACAGTTTTATGACATTTCACTGACTCTAGTGAAATACCTTCATTAGAAATTATATCCTTCTTCCATTATACGTTCCAGGAGGGATATACTGATACTCCTCTGATGCGGTTTGAAGCATACTACAGTAGACATTTAAGGTGGGTCATATGGTTCACACTACATAGAACCTTCCTATTTTCTCCACTAAAAGCAAGAGTAACAGGCTGAATTTTATGTGTCTCGATTTCATGTTTTGCTTGTAAGTAAGGTAAGATGAGAACAAGGTGAGATGAATCCCAGGGCTGGTCTGTAACTAATATCTGTATAATTATTTATAAATAATTATTGTCTATAATTAGGGTAGGGAGGCAGGTACCTCCAGAGAACATTTCAGACTACCTAAATTAAGTAGTCCAAACATTAACATGTCTAAACTTTAAAATGCCTAAACCAGCCGGATATTGGAAGAAAGTCTGAAAACTTAAGAGCAATACAACCTAAATGCAGCAAGGTTCACCTCTTACTTCTTAAAGTATTATGATCTTAAACACGGGCTTATTACATTATTTTTGAATGATATGTGCTGGCAATAATTTCCCATTTGCAAGGCAAAAGCCTTGCAAACATAGCCTAGATCTATGATTATTTATCCTAGGTTGTATACACAAAGTCCATATCATGTTTCAGAGTACTGGCTAGAGGCTATGTCAGGTGATCAAGAATCATATGACAACAGATATGTAGGAGGAATTAGGCTGGATCAAGAAGAGAGCCCTGAGTGAATATCATAATGAGTGAATATCATAATGAGTGAATATCATAATAAATAGCCTCAGGGGAGACTCAGCATTTTACCTGACAGAAGTGTATGGAGCAGCCAGGCAGCAAAGCTTGGTTATAAGAAAAAACTGCCAAGTATCTCACATCTTAAAAATTCATAGCCCAAGGTTTATTTCAAGCATAACTGATCCATGAATCATGGAAAAAATACTAGAGATACAAATGGAGCAAACAGCTTGCCTCCAGGCCTCTGTGCATAAACAATGGTTAAAAGGTAATAAAAGGTTCTGAAGCAGAGGTGGGCATCTAAAGGAAATCTGTGTCTTCTAGGTATATTTTAGAAGTTTTCTGGAGAAGTGGACACAGCCAAATGTTGTGCATTCAATGGAAAAGAGCATAAATAAGTTACAGTGGATTTTCTCCTAAGGCCCAAGAACATCAATTTTTTTTTTTACACAACTAAGCCAAAAAAAGATGGGCTATTTTAAGTGACGAATTTCCTCCTTATATTAGGAAAAAAATATTGAACTTTGTACTGCACCCGGAAAAGAGCTGAGACAGTCTGGAATGAAGAACCTTTCTTCTTGCCACCTTTCTTGCCAGCACCAGCACTAGCCTCTGCAAAATTAAAAATATATAAAATAGATTTTATATTTTTGTTATTGCCTCTTACAATTCCTTTTTCTAAGCTGTACATCAGTGAAAATATGACTTTCATAGATCTGACCTGCTTCTGCTCCACCATAGTTGGCAAACAGTAAGGCCAATGTTTTCAGTGAAGACTTCTGGTATAACCCAATGACAGTTTCGTTCAAGGGGTCCTTGTTCTTCTCAAGCCAGCCAGTGATGTTGTAGTCCACTGTGCCAGCATAGTGTATCAGGGAGAAGTGGGCCTCAGTCTTGCCTTTGGTAGGCTTGGGCTTCTGGAAATTGCTGGACTTGCCCAGATGCTGGTCATAAAGCTTGTTCTTGAAAGAGGTGTCAGTTGCCTTGGGGAACATGCACTCCTCTTCCAGAATGGAAAAGATGCCCATAGGCTGGAAGAAACACACAAGAGAGACAAATTGCAATTTAGTTTTATGGGCAATTATGGTCTTTACCTAGTCAGAGTAGCAGAACACAGGCATAAGTGCTCATCAGAAAAAGCTATTTTTCAGTCACATTTTATGCTAGAAAATGTGATTAAACATATTGATAGTTATGTTTTTTACACCAAATGATTCATAATGATAAATGGAAATTCCTTTAGTTTGTGTTGAAAAGCTTCTTTATATAACCAGGGCACTACCTTCTTATTCAGAGGAACACAAACATATACAGATGTCATAAAAGTAATTGAACCAAAATGAGTATACAGTACACCCCTACAGAAAAGGCAGGCACCTATCCTGTGCTGCATTGAGAAGAATATTATCAGCAGGTTGAGGGAGGTGATCCTTCCTCTCTACTCAGCTCTGCTGAGAAACATCTGAAGTGCTTTGTCCAGTTCTGGGCTCCCCAGTACAAGAGAAGCATAGGCATACTAGAGTAAGCACAGTGAAGGGCCACTAATATATTTAGACTGGAATATCTGACATACAAGCAGAGGCTGAGAGAGCTGAGACTGTTGAGCCATGAGAAGAGAAGGCTCCGGAGGATCTTACCAATGTGTATAAATACTTAATGGGGGGTGGGAAGGAAGATGAAGCCAGTCTCTTTTCAGCAGTTCTCAGTGACAGTACAAGGTGCCACAGGCACAAATCGAATTACAGGAAATTCCATTTAAATGTAAGAAAATGTTTTTTTTACTGTGAGAGTGGTCAACCGTTGGAACAGATTCCCCAGAGTATCTATTCCTAGAGTATCATCTGAGATATTCAAAACCGAGCTTTACATGGTCCTGAGAAACCTGTCTAGTTAACCCTGCTTTGACCAAGGGAGTTAGATTAAATGATCTTACAGTTCTGTGATTATAATTTCTTATCATCTTGACAGCCAATGAACATTAAATTCCATGTTCAATATGAATACCTCCTTATTCTAAATCAAAGGATTCACATTAAGTGCAACCGTTTGCAATCAGTTATGCATTTCCATCTTCTATGTTTATTTTACAAACGATATATCTATTTTGCTGTAGGAGCACAAGTCTGTTGGACCTGAAAGGTGAGCTGGAGACTTTTAACTGGAAACTGTTTCTATCTGTTTTGAAAAAAAAAATACAGTTTTGTTGGGAGTTTAACAATCTTTTGGCACTTCAGAAAATATCAGTTCAAACCTGCCCTGTGACACCACCTTAATGTCTCATTTGACAGATAAAATAAACTAAGCAGCTAAGTATTCTTGAATAACAAAAGTTGAACATTTGGACATGAACGTGAGCGATCCCTTTGAAAAATTAGACTAAGTAATTATAATATTCCCATGCCCATACCTTCTCAATGAGCTCAATGCAAGCAGCCAGGTCCATCCCAAAGTCAATGAATGTCCATTCAATCCCTTCCTTCTTGTACTCCTCCTGCTCCAGCACGAACATGTGGTGGTTGAAGAACTGCTGCAGTTTCTCATTGGTGAAGTTGATGCACAGCTGCTCAAAGCTGTTGAACTGGAAATAGAATGAGAAAGATCCATATCTGCAAGATGCAGCAGTAACTGCAAAACCTTATCCTTTAAAAATAAGGAATGCAGTTACTTTGGTTTCATAGTGACTGAGCATTTCTTCAGTCAGCTTTACATCTATATAACAAAATAGAGAAATGCATGACATTCATTGTTCACAATTATATTTTTCTCCTCGATAAAACTGTGAAAATAGAATGTATTTCCTATGTTATCTTAGAACAAATTACAGAATAAAAAATACAAAGTTAGGCCTATTATGATGTATGTGTTTTATACTGTGTTGAACTTGATCATTTAAACTAAGAAATTTTTCTGCTTGAACCTTTCTGCTCTTTTGAGTTTGCACATCTTGAAAATGAGCCTATTGTTATAAGAAAAGTCCTTTCAGAAGTCATTTTTTACTTCATGACAAAAAAAAAAAAGAGGCAATTAGCTACAAAAAAAAAAAAAAAGGAGTTGATCATATGTGTTCTTTAAAAATATGTCTGAGAGTTGTCAGAACACCCAGCTGTCATTTCTAAGCAGCTCTTACCAAATCTTTGTTACTCACATCAAAGATCTCAAACCCAGCAATGTCCAAGACACCAATGAAGTACTGCCTGGGCTGCTTTGTATCCAGCTGCTGGTTGATACGAACAACCATCCACAAGAACATCCTCTCATAGACAGCCTTTGCCAGAGCACCTACAGCATTGTGAACCTAAAACAAAAGTAAATGCCTGCAGTTAGAACACAGAGCAGAGGAGAATCAAAGGGATATTATTTCAAAGCATGGTTACAGGTTACCATGTTTCTCACCTGTTGCACAGTTTGACCCTTGGTCACATATTCATTCCCAACTTTGACTCGAGGGTAACACAATGCCTTGAGCATGTCAGCTGAATTCAGGCCCATCAGGTAGGCAGCCTTGTCAGCAACTAAATAGCAAAGATAGACAGGAAAAAAAATAGAATTTTTTGTCATATAGATTTTGGATCTCTAAGGGCTGCAGTGTTCAGGTTTCTGTTCTTTGAAATATGTTGAAAGACTGTCACAGATATAATCTGTATAGCAGCAAAGTCTTAATTATGCATGTTGAACTTTTCTGAAAGAACTTATGTTTGAAGGTCTTCATTGAAGCATGCAAAATGCAATGAAGTTTTCAAAAAAAATCTGCAGCTTGTTAATCTGAATATTTCTAGTATGTGTGTAGCTCAGAAGTTGCAATGACCTCAGGCAGGTAATGAGCTATACTCCAAATGTGATCAAAAACACCCAAATATTTAGAGTGGAACACACAGAGGATCTCTCTGTACTATTTCGGATTCAGCATCTACAGCCCTTTCTGAGCTTTGGTTTCTACTGATCTTCTGTAAAATTCAGTGGTTTTCATCCTTTTTCAGACATGACTATGGCACTTCCCAACTTCTGCCTAGTTCTTTAAAAAGAGAAGACTCTGAAAACCGGAGGCATGGGTTCTAGCTCCTGCTCTGACAGAGAGGAATCAAATCGACCTCTCTCATCAGAGTTCCCTGGACATCTGACAGGTGAGGGTGAATGAAAATATGGCCCCCTATCCTGTTAGAGCTGAATCACTTTATTGTTCCACAAAGATTGCCAGGCATTCCCAATAAAAATATGACTAGTAATGTTACAGTAAAGGCATCCATGGCTACTGGCTTCCTGGCACTGTTTAGAAGGCAGTTTAAAATGTCAATTTTTCACTGTATAGGATACGTAAATCCAGAGATTATACATCAGAGAAAATGATGTACTGTGAGGAGAAGTGAGATTTTTTTCTGACTTGCTGTTTTCCTTGAAATCCTAAAATCTAACTTTAGATGACTCTGTTTCTTTCACATACAGAGTGGCTCAGAGAATATTTAATTTCTGAGTTTGACAATACCTTCTGTGCCATCTGGCTCTGCCTGCTCCTCTCGCTGTTTCTGCTTGAACTTCAAGTTCCCATAGTGCATGACAGCCCCTGTCAGCTTGTAGATGGCAGTCTTTTCATCAGCAGTGAAGCCCAGGATGTCAATGGCACTCTGGTAATAGAATCAGTAAAGTGGAATATTTGCCTGTTATATGATGTATGACCTGTACCAGCTTGCCTGTTTCACAAGTTACTTACATCTGTAGCCATCAACTCCTCCTTGTCATCAATGCTGGGAACAGTGATCTCACCTTGACTCACAAAAGGGTAGTCATATGGGTTGGTAGTGATAAGGAGCATTTCTGAAAACAAATGTTGATGGGTTAAATTTCATTGTTTCTACAGTGTAATTCATTGGTGCTCAGTGATCTTCCTCCAAAAAAAGCTCAGTGATGCCTCCTACCAATTAGCTCTGGCTTCTTGTTGGAGGTAACCTGATAAAAAATGTGGTAGCTTCTTTCTGCCTTGAGCTGGAAAGTGACTCTGGACTTCTCCAGCAGATCTGGTAAGGAAGGTAGAAAGTGATAGGCACAAGAAAGCACACGGAGGTAGGAATTTAGGAAGGGGTGTGATCATGCCAGGATGTCACTTACAAGTTTCAATGTCAGCAGAAGCCAGTTTGCCTGTGGCCCCAAAGTGGATTCTGATGAATTTGCCCTGTTGAGGGGAAAAAGAACCACTTCAGCCTGGATAGATTCTTTTGACATCTCTTTATGTAAGAATGCCACTAGCCTCATCACTACTGTTAGGAGGGATTTTGTCCAAAGCTACAACTCACAAAGCGCGAGGAGTTGTCGTTTCTCACAGTCTTGGCATTTCCAAATGCCTCCAGCAGTGGGTTGGCGCTGATGATTTGGTCCTCAAGTGTTCCCTACAGGACAATAATGATTCCTCGATATACTTTCCAAAAACAAGGAACAGAAAAAAACACTGATTCAAGCCACTACCTATTAATGTACCTGCATTTTGCCAGACTGCTCCTCCTTCTTCTTCTCCCCACTAGCTGCAATTGTTGCAAAGTACTGGATGACACGCTTTGTGTTCACAGTCTTCCCTGCACCAGATTCTCCACTGCCAAATGAAATAGAGAAGCAGAGAGAGTGTGGTCAGGCAGCAGACACCCTGGTCCAGGGTAGCCCTGCAGGGACCCGAGCAGGAAGTGTACTTACGTGATCAGGATTGACTGGTTCTCGCGGTCTGTGAAAGAGGCAGAATGAAAGTTTTTAGCCATTGTCCTGAATAGAACTGAGTTAGTTGACTGAAAAGTAAATCTGTAAATGTAAGTTGGGGCTTCTCCAGAAAGTCCAAACAGTAACTCCTAGAAGACAGTACTGAATTTCCTTCCACATCCTAACAGTAGTAAATACAAGCTCTGCTGGACCCATACAACTCTCAGATGCACATGGTCCTCAGACAAACTGTGTATGCACTTGCCCTTCACACAGTTCTCATCAAGGAATCAAATCAAACTGACTACCTGTGTTCAAAGCAAAGATTGTATGGTATCATACAATCATACATACCATATTGTATGGTATGCATACAAAGATTGTATGCTTTCTGTTCCCTCACTGAAAAAAAAAAAAAAATATGAGCTCAGTATTATGTCTGTGATGGGAGAGTGTAGAATTGGGTACAATAGCACACAGTGCTCAATGTATGCATGCTTCTGGTACAGTTTGTCTTGCAATTGTCAATTTCTCTCACTCAGCTCCATGGTGTTTGTAGCTGCCTTGTCACGTGCTCCAGTAAGAGCCGTGAGGCTTTTTGGTTTAGATTGCTTTGAATGAGATCAGGTACTCACCAGTCAGCATGAACTGATAGGCATTGTCAGAGATGGAGAAGATGTGTGGAGGGGCCTCCTGGCGCTTTTTGCCTCGGTAGGCCAACACCACCTCCGGGTTGTACACCGGCAGCCACTTGTAGGGGTTGACAGTGACACAGAAGAGACCCGAGTAGGTCTGCGAGGAAGGGAGACAGCACGTTGGCTTCTGCTCAGCCTGGCACAGCAGGCCTTCCAGCTACCCAAAGGAAGGCAGCTGCTGGTACTTACGTAGATCATCCAGGCTGCGTAACGCTCTTTGAGGTTGTACAGCACAGCGGGTTCGTGGAGGTGGGTCATCATGGCCATGTCCTCGATTTTATCATACTTGGGAGGGTTCATGGAGAAGACCTGATCATCCTTCACGGTCAGAGTCTGCCAAGGAAATGAAAGAATATGTCTGCATATGTCAGCTAAAAGTTCAGTGTGAATCAAATATTGATCTGAAGATTCCTTTTCTCTTACCTCTCCTGCTTCAGTCTTGACAGTAACCTTCCCTGTTTCCCTGCTCTGGATTGTCCCTTTTACAAAGGATTCCTTCGGATGGGCCACAAAGACGGATGACTTGGCATCAAAAGGTTTGTTCTGGGCCTCAATTCTTTCCTTTTCTGACTTTCGGAGGTAGGGAGCCGCCTCCCCAAAGACAGCCATCTCAGCATCTGCAGAGGCCATGTCTGTGCTTTACCGAAGGCACGTCAGCAGAAGACTCTAATGGCTAGAAGTAATATGGCATTGATTATTTATGTCTATTCTGTAAGACTGGGAAATCTTTTACATCATGTTCCTTGTTTTCTCATCACAATCTAATATTTGGAACATCTGTAATGACCTATCTGAAGATCCTAATCTTTAGGTTACTTAGAAAATGAGGATATAATTGATGTAGCCTAGTTCTTCAGACTTCTAGGAGAGCAATATCTAATCACCTTGCACAACTGAAAGTTTGGCTTTTTAAGAATACCATATCTGTAAGATGAGAGTGAAGCTACTTAGCAAGTTTTAATAAGACTATATAAGACTTAATAAGACTTAATAAGACTTAATAAGACTTCACTATTAGAAGTAGAAATACAAGTGGAACATTTTGTTGAAAAGAGTAAAAGTGGAGAAACATTTCTGAAAAGCTGTAGTATAGGAGACCTACAGTCCTGGAAAATATTGAACCAATGGGGCATTTACTTATTAACTCCGATGGTAAAAGGAAGGCCATGGGAAATTAATGAATTTTGCTACTGAAGTTGCCAACAGAAGAAAAGGGCAAGTCTTTTATCTTTTAGTACTCTGCCGTAATTTAATTTGTTTATGCGTTTGTCATTGCTAAGTACAATATCTAAATAATCCCAGCCCCAAAGTTCTGACTTGAGTGAAACAAAATTCAAGCACTGAAATTGGAATTGCTACGCTTGTATGAAGCTCCCAGATAAATACTTCCTTAAAAAAACATCCAGGAGCAGGTGAGTTCTCCAAACTTTAGAAAACAAGAATACTTCTTTAGATGTTTTGTTAAACATGTGGATAGCTAAGTTAGCCAACTGCACTTGAAAATTCTCTATCTACATTAGTGAAATTTATTCCCTCTGTTCAACAGTTAAGAAGTCTCTTTTTTTTTTTTTTTTTTTTTGTCTGGATAAAGAAAATGGGTACGTGAGAGAGCCTTGCATTTTGCAAAGATGGTTAGAATCTCTGTATGCTCAGATGATTTATTAATTCATACATTCTGAGGTAGGATGTACAATTTTGCACTTTTTCCACCTTTGTTCATCTTAGTCCTGTTCTATTGCTGCCATAACAATGATGTGAAGCCAGCACGCCTCACTCCCTGTTTGGTCAGTTAAGTAAGGTGAAGAATATCCCCATGGGAATTTTCTGGTCTTACATCAGTTGTCAGAGGATTCAAACACAGTCACTTGAAAACCTTACCAGCTGTGGGTACCCCACCACCTGCCTACTGTAATCACGCTGGTTTTGATTATAAGGTGAAACAGTGACCATTCATGCAGCCATACAGAAATCCCACCCAAAAAGATCTTTCTCTGCCCTCTAAGAATTAATAAATCAAATTCTTACCTCTCGTGACACCAGGTTGGTGGCTTGCACCCTGGCAGCTGGTCAGTACTGCAAAACACAAATGGCAATTCCCTACTTGCTGCTGCACAGAATTCCAGAGTGAAAATGTGCAGGTGTCTTGAAAGCAGATTTAAAACTTGAGCAGAGAAATTGAGTCCACTCATGGAAATGAGCACTGGAGGCACAAATACTGTGGTGTATAAGGACACCATCCCCTTCCTGCAAGCCCGCAGATCCCATACACTTACCTTGAAGCTTTCCGTGAAGACAGGGCAGACTTGCTGCAGGGATATTATATACGATCTCATTTGCAGATGCTGCAGATGCCTACTCTTTCTTCGGTCAAAAAATTTTTGGCAAACCTTCTTTGGTAAAGCATTGTCTGGCAAACTGAACTAAGGGCATAATTGTCATTTGACATGACTAGATATAATTAGAAAATTTTGATGTCTTACTGACTATATGAATACATCTTCTATAAACAATCTGACAAGGGTGTTAAGGAGGGAATCCGGACTAGTCAAAGCACTTAGAGAACTTGGATGCAGACTTATTGCTGACTTTCCCACCGACTCAGTGTATGACCCAGGGAGGATTGCTTGGTATGTGTGTGCTGCAGCTAACCCAGCAGTACAATAGATAAAACAGGATGTTAAAAGATAAATTAGCATTTTCAAAAGCTTTGGCAGTTGTGATGGTAAAATCCTGAAAGCAGAAGTGCAGGCATAGAACGTCTTACAAGGGTTAAAAGTACGGCAGCATGTTCAGCCACAAGCCACAGTAGTGAGAGACTTGGTCCTAACTGGGTTTTTAGGATGGTGTCTCTGAGAGAGATGTGAGGCAACTTCAGAGGTATCAGGAAGAGCATACACACTGAGTCGTGTGCATTTGTGCCTCTGTACACGCTTCAGATTGCAAAATTTGAGAGATTATCCAAGAAATGTTGTTGTGACTTTATGCACCAACTCATGTTGTAGGAGAGGTTACAGCCTCCTGAGACTTCTGATTTGCAGGTCAGTGCCAGTGAGCAAGAGATGCTCCATTCTTTTGCCGAAAATCTTTAAGCTTATCCAGGTGTTACCTGCCTATAACTCAAGGAAAGATAACTCTGATCTAACAAAAGGCCCCCACATCTTTTTTCCTACCTACAATTGACAGAAAAATCCCTCTAGTCAGTCACACCTATAGAAATAATTAGACACATACACACAAATTTCACCTCAGCATGCAGTCCCAGATGCTCTGTGCCGGATACATCCTTAGTCCAGCATTCCCATCTCATCACATATGTCTTCCACACATTCACACAGTCCAAAAAACACTGTGTTACCTATACCAGAGTACTGGTGTTGGCAAACATGCCCCTTGAGTGCTGATAGTGTGGGAAAGAGGGATTTGCTGGATGTCCTGGAGAGTGACTAATATAGGAAATGGGCATTGTCGTGTAAGCTGCTTTAAATCCAGTCAGATTTCAACAAACTTTTCTCCTGGTCACTGGCATTTTGGTCATTAAAAGATGTCAGTGGGTAATACAGGGACAAGGTTAGAAAGATGATTCATGGGATCTGATGTAATACCCAGCATCAGGCACTGCTCTGTGCATGAAGGCCTTTTCCAAGGAAGGCTCTGGCACTGGAGCACCCACATTTTGGGCATCTGAGCCCAAGCCTGGAGCCCAAACCCAGTCCAAGCCAGGGTGCTGGGTTTCCAAGTGGTGCCCAACAACACAGTGGTTATAGGTCGTGGCCTAGGAGGGGACAGGAGGGCCTTGGCAGCTCAGAGCAGAGTTCAGAAGACCTCACACAAAGAGCAAGGCCTGGGAGGAGCAAAGATGGCTGAGAAGCCTCACCCAGGTTGGGAGAGCTAGGGGTTTGCTCCCCTCAGGCTGAGGCAGGAGCCTCTCACATTTCAGTTTGTGCCCATTGTCCTGTCACTGGACACCACTGGAAAAAGCCTGGTTTTCTCTTCTCTACATCCTTTGTTCATGTATTTATACATTGTGAGATCCTCTCCAAGTCTTTTCTTTTCAAAGCTGAACAGTCCATCTCTCAGCCTTTCCTCATTGCTGAGAATCTCCAGTCCCTTCATAATCTTTCTGGCCCTTAGTTGGATTCTCTCCAGTATGTCCATGTAGTCTCTTGTAATGGAGAGCCCAGAACTTGACCCAGCATTCCAGGTGTGGCCTCACCAGTGCTGAGTAGAGGGGATCACCTCCCTCAACCTTCTGTGACACTTCTTATGCAAACCGGATGACCATTCTCCTTCTTTGTGGAAAGGGCATGTTGCTGGCTCATGTTCAAGTTGGTTGTCCACCAGGACTCCCAGGTCCTTTTTTGCAAAGCTGCTTTCCACTTTCCAGCTGGTCAGTCCCCAGCATGTACTGTCGCCTGGGGATGTTCCTCCCCAGGTGAAGGACTCCATCCTTCATCTGCACTGTTGGACCCAGTATTGACCTCTGTTTTTTGACTAAGTAGTACCTATTTGTGCATATATATCAAAAGTATAGAGAACACTTCAAGTTAAATGGTCCTGAGCAACTGCAGAATCAGAAAGACTTCGGGACTCCTCTGGGACTCTGAGGTAGAAGTGACAAGGAAGAGGGAAATAGACATTCACGTAGACATCAGTTCTTGAAGACAAGGGAACACATCTTTGAATGACAGTCAGTTCACATATTTGTACTAAAATATCTTCAAGCAGTATCTCCTCTAACTTTTGGTCATGTAAGTATGGATCTTTCAAGCAAACTACTGCACAGTTCTACCACACCCAAAAGGATGAAATCACATCCTTTCTGATCTAAAGATAACAGGAATTAAGCCACTCTTTGGTTAAAGTACTATCATGGTTTGCATTGTCTGAGTGCACTGATTACTGCAGGTGAATCAACAAAGGTGAATTCCCAATAGCTCTTCAAATTTACAACCAACCTGTTAGTCTTTATGTATTTGCTGAAGTTTTCAATATTTTACCATTTCTTAAACAGTCCTAAGAATCATCTGCAGGAACTGGTTCTGTGCAGATGGAGTAACAGGATCAACTTAACATCCACTTAGTTAAGTGAAAAGATGGCTGTGGTAATGAAGAGCTTGATTTACTGACGGAAACCAAAGTCAAACACTTTCCTTAGCATGTGTTAGAGATATTAAGGAGGTAACTTCCAAGAGAGAATATCTCTTTACCAAGGAACCTTGCAGACAGCAGAATGATAAAGTATTTACACAAGAGCTTGGAAGGTCTGGGTTATTCTACCCAACATACATTGACACAGAGGACAACACTTCATGAGGAGTCTGGAAACCTGTTATCATAAAGGGGTAAATGACACCGTCTCTGGTTGAGGAGAATGGGAATTTGCCTCAAAAGTCCAGAGCCCAACCAACCATAGGCACTGGTCAAGGGAAGGAAAGCAACTGACTGCCATGCACATATGGCATAAAAAGAGTTCTTGAAGATTACCTGTAGATAAAAAATATAACCCTTCAAAGGAGAACTCAGAAAACTGCAGGCAGTCTCATCCTACAGGGAAGGCTGGGAATGCTACCAGATTGCTCAGAGCATAAAAGAATTGCAGGACATACTTTCCCAACTAACTCTGTATCAGGTGTTTGAGGAGGTCCTCCTTTAGCAGAACACTTTTGTGTGCATATACAAATCCACAGTGTAGCTATGTGTACTGACATCTGCTCAGAGAAGGAGAAACTGTTCTTAGCATAGAATTGTAATCTGATTTTTTGTGCCTATCACAAGCATTGACATATAGCCACATTACTAGCACTTTATTAATATTTCAGTACTAGTATAAACCCAAATTTAGCATAATGTGATTATGGGCATGTGGGCTTTGTTTAATATCTTGGAGTGAACCATACCCTGAAAGGGGATTTGTATCAATCAAGACTCTGAAGGTTTACTGAAATCTAGCAAAATTGATGTCATATTACTGAACTTCTGTAAGACCTTTAACATACTCCCACATGACATCCTGATCTCCAGATTTGAGGGAGATGGATTTGAAGTGTGGACCATTCAGTGGATAAGGAATTGGCTTGAAGGCCACACCCAGAGAGTGGGTCAATGGCTTCATATCCAGGTGGAGGCCAGTGATGTGGTGTCCCTCAGGGGTCTGCCTTGAGACCGGTAATGTTTAATATCTTTATCAATGACATAGTGGGACTGAGTGCACCCTCAACAAGTTTGCAGATGACAACAATCTGAGTGGTGCAGTCGATACAACAGAAGGAAAGAATGCCATCCAAAGGGACCTGGACAAGCTTGAGAAGTGGGCCCACTAAACTGAATGAGGTTCAACAAGTCCAAGTGCAAGGTGCTGCATGTGGGCTGGGGCAATCCCAGACATGAGTACAGACTGGGAGAAGAACTCACTGAGACCTCTCCTGCAGAGAAGGACTTGGGAGTTCTGGTGAATGAAAAGCTTGACATATGCCAGCAGAGCGCTCTTGCAGCCCAGAAGCATCCTGGGCTGCATCAGAGGATGAGTGGCCAGCAGGAGAGGGAGGCGATTTTCCCCCTCTGCTCTGCCCTTGTGAGGCCCCACTTGGAGTCCTGCATTCAGGTCTGGGGCCCCCAGCACAAGAAGGATATGGGGCTGTTAGAACAGGTCCAGAGGAGGGCCACAAAGATGATCAAGGGGCTGGAGCACCTCTCCTATGAAGAAAGGCTGAGAGTTGGGGCTGTTCAGCCTAAAGAAGAGAAGGCTCTGGGGAGAGCTCATTGCAGCCTTTCTATACTTAAAGAGGGCTTATAATAAAGACACAAAGCAAATTTTTACTCAGACAGGTAATAATAGGACAAGGGCTACATGAAGATGGTGAAGGGACTAGAGGGGAAGACGCATGACGAGCGGCTGAGGTCACTTGGCCTGTTCAGCCTCGAAAAGAGGCTGAAGGGAGATCTCATTGCAGTCTACAGCTTCCTCTCAAGGGGGAGTGGAGGGGCAGGCGCCGATCTATTCTCTAGTGACCTGCGATAGGACCCGCGGGAATGGTGTCAAGCTGATGCAGGGGAGGTTTAGGCTAGACATTAGGAAGAGTTTCTTCACTGAGATGGTGGTCGCACACTGGAACAGGCTCACCAGGGAAGTAGTCACTGCGCCAAGCCTGTCGGAGTTTAAGAAGTGTTTGGACTGTACACTTAGTCACATGGTCTAAACTTTTGGGTAGACCTGTGTGGTGCCAGGAGTTGGACTTGATGATCCTTATGGGTCCCTTCCAACTCAGGATATTCTATGACTCTATGATTCTAAGGGGGAATGGTTTTAAACTAAAAGAGGGGAGTTTCAGATTAGATGTTAGAGGAAATTCTTTGCTCAGAGGGTGTTAAGGCATTGGAACAGGTTGTCCAGCGAAGTTGTGGATGCCTCATCACTGGAGGTGTTTGAGACCAAGTTGGATGAGGCCTTGGGCAACCTGATCTAGTGGATGGCATCTGTACTGGGTCTGGCTGGGATGGAGTTAACTTTCCCTGCAGCAGCCCATACTGTGTTGTGCACTGCACTTGTAGCTGGAACAGCATTGGTATCACACCAGTGTTGTGTCTGATGAGCAATGTTGGCACAGCATCAGGACTCCCTCCAACCCCTCAAGAGCCAGCAGGCTGGGGGTGGGCAAGAGGTGAGGAAGGAACATCACCAACCAAAGGGATATTCCCTACCATATAATGTCACACTCCGCAATAAAAGGTGCAAAAAGGAAAAAGAGGGGAGGGGTGGGCTCTCGTTGTGAAAACGTCTGTCCTCCCAAACAACGGCTACATGCGTTGAGGCCCTGCTTTGAGGACGTGGTCAACCATCGCTCGTTGGTGGGAAGTAGAGTAATTTCTTTCCTCTGTGCTTCCACACAGCCTTTTCTTGGTTTGTTTGTTGTTTTGTTTGTTTGTTTGTTTGTTTGTTTGTTTTTCCCTTTAGTTAAATTATTTTTTTCCTTTTCTTCTTCCCATCCTTTTCTGAGGAGGGGGATTGAGAGAGCAGTTGTGGTGGAGTTCAGCAGTCTAGCAAGGTAAAACCACCACATGGCAGAGGGGTTGGAACTGGGTGATCCTTAAGGTCCCTTCCAACCCAAACCATTCTATGATTCTACGAAAATTCTCCAAGATCTTGTATATGGAGGTGTAGCTCTCATGCTGAGAACACTTTGCATACTGAGTTCAGCTAAAGCGTATGTATTTCACATTAAATAGATCTACCTTCACCATAAAGCAGCCACTATAGATGATGCCAGGTGTGTCTGCTTACTCTTCTGTCAGCTGCACCATAATACAAAGATAATCCTTGTAGCTTAGACCAACAGGGGTGCAGGGGCCTGACAGTATTCAGCATTAAACAATGCAGTGCTTTGCAAACTAAATATCAAGATTATTCTAACAACCCCTCTAGAAGAACAAGCATTTTAAATTGTTAGAATAAGAAAATATTTTTGCAAGTGTCATGATGCAAAAGGAAAAATGCAAAAGTTGCCTGTCAGTCATGAACTTTCTGTCAATCCTGTTTCCATCTCTGCAGGGCTAGACTCTGCTGTGACCAGAAGCAAACCACAGCACAGTCAAAAGAGAAGAGGCAACCTGAAAGCCATCTCTGGATACAGACTGTCCTGCACAGCAATGTGATGTGGGCAAGGCACCGGCGTGCTGACATTTTCCGTGGGGGAGAGGATTCAGGCGTACTGAAAATAGATCCCTCTTGAGATGGAGATCAGGCAGCTGCCTCACTTTCTGCCAGCCCTTACGATATGTTATTTTCTTCTCCTGAGCCCTGTGGTTGCTGAGAGACAAAGAGTGAGAAGATGCTTTTTAGATGGGCAACTAGACTGGAGTGAGGATGTGGAAGAACCTACAGACTGCCAAACGCTGGCTACTGAGAAATTCCCTTCCATTCCCATTCAGTGCAGTTCAGCTTACAAGCTGGAAACATGCAAATGTACCTGTATGATAGGTACATATGTAAAATTTTAATTTCTAAATTAAAACAGTGCAGTATCACAAGCTTCAACTATTTACAGCTTTTTTTAGCTGCATTGACTTTAACCTTATTGAGTCAGTCTCACTTGACTCCTCTTTCCCACCAACTTTCCCCACGTGCTTATTTCACAAAGACAGAAGATCACTGGCTTCCTGAGGATTTTTTTCCCCTGCAAAACATATTCAATTGAGAGGAATTCAAGAAGCCCACTCATGATGACACAAAATTCGACTTCACCAAATTTTTGAATGACACTAAGTTAGACAGAGTAGATGATATGACAAATGACAGAGCTTCATTCCAAAGGGACATTATGAAACTTTAAGAAACAACATTAAGACTGGATCAACAAAAACCTTATGAAGATTGTTGCGGAATAGTACAAAGCTCACATCTGGGAAAAGAATAAGCCCCAGGTGTCAGTACAGGCTGGGAACTGACTAGTTCAGCAGAAGCCTTGCCAAAAAGGACTTGGAAGTTATGGTGGATGCCCAGAAGAATAATGAATGCTCTCGCTGCAAACATGACAAAGTACTGGATGATGTTAAAAGCATGTTCAGCTGATTGTAGGAAACCATTAACCCTCTTGCTTGGTACTGGTGGGTTGTCATCTGAAATGGTTTGTCCACTTCTGGGCTCTCCTGTTCAAAAAGGTTGTGCACTAACGGGAGAAGGTGCAGCAGAAGGCTACCAAGATGATCTAGAAAACTAGTCCTATGAGGAGATTTTGAGTGTATTTAATCTGAGGAAAAAAGGTCTAAGTTTCATGAGGGGCAGTTACAAGTACAATGTTCCAAACTTTTCTCATTAGTAGCAGACAATGTAACAAGGGATGATGACCACATATCACATCTGGAGAGGCTCCAGTAAGTCATTAGGAAAATTCTTCACTATTAGGTAATGCCGTAATGGCACAGGCTACCCAAGAGAGGTGGCTGAGCCTCTGTCCCTAAGGCGTGGCTAATCAAAGCCATGACTAACCTGACTGATATCAGCAAGACATCTTGAATTGGGAGACTGAATAAAAGCCCTCCAAATGTCCCTTTACAAAATATTTCTGTGGCTGTAATGTAGAGGTTCCCTCTGTTTATCCAATCTTTACCTCTTTATCCAAGTGAACAACAGCTGAAAGCTGGGCAGATATCTGCAGCTTCATGTCTTGTCATGAAGATTTTCCTTGAGGTCTGAAAAACAACCTCAGCTCTTCGTCAACATCAGCTCTTCTGGAGTCAACTATTGGGCATGAATCTTTCATCTCTCTGCACTGTTGGAAGCAGTTAATTCCATTCAGCTTGTCAAAGCAGACCCCTCCAGAACACTGATTTGAGAAAACCACTTCTCCGTTATGTTGTTTGCAAATGTCCTCAGCAACAGTAGGTTTTGGTAGCTTTCAGTCCCTGTATAACAGTGTAATATGCGGGGAGAATCAGACAACTGTGGAGTTCACTGGAGCAGCAAAGTGCATCACATCACATCAGAGAAGTTTCAGCAGGTGAGGAGCAGCAGGGCAGGTAGAGTACAGGAGAGTTCTCTTGCAACCACAGGCTTGATACTTTCAACTTGGTGGCTGTGTGCTACCTAAGGTAAGAATTTCCTAAGCCCTCTTACAGGAATTTAGGGATCTGGGACAAAACTTCTTCATTCTGAGTCACAACATACCACATGACAAAAAGGTTGTGTATGGTATAATGAACAGCAGCTAAGATCACCACTGTGTGCTGTTTCTGACCATAACATAACGTTGAGGGAAATAACACTACACAAATGGTTGTTCTAGGTGAGATCAAAGGATTGTGTAGTGTGTCACACCTGAGATCTTTCTCACCATCCCTATGGTGAATACGTCTAAAGCACAAGACACCTCAAGCTGGTGAAACGTCATGTGACTAGAACAAAAACAAGGTACACATGGGAAACCTTGTATGTGAAAAATGTATATTCTGTGTCACTGCCAATAATGAGAGACAGAAGCACAAGCAGGGTCCTGCTATCCCTTTATGAAGCCTAAGAAGCCTTTAACCATCTCAGCTTTCAGTAACTTACATGTCCCCACACGCAAAGCCTGTAATGCTCACAGGATAGAGCAGACATTCCCTTCAACAGGGATGCTCTTATACTCCCTGCTATTGAGCCCTGAAAGGCTGGAGAGATCTCAGAGCTGCTCAGCTTCTGCTCAGGTAGGAAGCTTCCTCTTCTGGGTCAATGATCCTGGGCCTGGAGAGCAGGCTTAGGTGTCTTCTCGGAGAGCTGTGTCTCCTGTGCCTGTGGACAGGTCACTTCAGCTACTCCTCTTCAAGTGATTGGTAGCCCTGATGTCCTAACCAGGAGGGACCAGGAATGCCTGTGTGGATGTGCTACTCCTGTGACAGACCATGGCCCTGCATGCACTGGTGCAGCTGGGAGAGGCACAGTGCCTATGTGCCTGTCCCACCCTGAGCATGGGCAAGGGAAAGGCTGGCACACAACGCTGTGAGTGCTGTGTGAAGGAAATCCCATCAATGACAGGTTGTGGTCAGGGGAGTGAGGGGGAGAGGAATGAGAGAGAGTGATGGGTGGAAAATGGCAGTGTAAGAGATGAGAATGCAGAAAGAAGCAAAAATGTGAGGTTGGAGATCTGATGAGGAAAAAAAGACTTTGCAGGGAAAGAAAAAGAAAAAAAAAAAAAGAAAAGAAAAAAAGAGAGAGATGTTTGGGAATATGAGAGGCATTCTTACTGAATCTGGGAGGACCTGATAGTAGTGTTTGTGGAACAGCTTCATCCAATTTGTGTGGCTTGGGCTGCCTTTTCAAGAACAAATCGTGGCCTTCTCTCAGGAATCTTGATGTGCCTGTAGTTACCACCAGAGCTACAGAATTCACAGCAGCGACAAGTCCCTTCTGAAGTGTGGCTGCCTTCTGCACAATAGCAGACTGGCCACACATAGCTCTAAAATTCCAAACTGACTCAGAGTATTGGATTTTATGAGGTACGGCAGGGGCTTCTCTCCCAAAGAACACTTCTCCTGCAGAAGTCAATGAAGGTAGAAGTAGGAGGAGATGAAGGTATCATGAGAGAATAGCAGAGGGTACATGTGTGGCAACACAAGAATTACAAGCTGCTGAGTATCCAGCTCAGTCTGATTTTAGCAAACCTGCACACTGAAGAATCACAAAAGGAAGAACTAGTATTCCATTGTTAGCAAGTTCTGTTAGAGTCCCCAGATATAACTATACATTTATATCACAGAATCATGGAATTGTAGGGGTTGGAAGGGACCTCAAGAGATCATGAGGTCCAACCCCCCTGCCAAAGCAGGCTCCCTAGAGCAGGCTGCCCAGGTAGGCGTCCAGATGGGCCTTGAGTATCTCCAGAGAAGGAGACCCCACAACCTCCCTGGGCAGCCTGTTCCAGTGATCCATCACCCTCACCGTGAAGTTCTTTCGCATGTTGGTGCGGAACTTCCTGTGTTCCATTTTGTGGTCATTGCCCCTTGTTCTATCCCCACAAACCACTGAAAGAGGTTGGCCAAATCCCTCCAATGCTTACTTAGCAGTAGTGTACCATTTTTACTAATTTGTTTACTCTTTCCAAAATATGCAATAATAGTGATTACTGTGAAGTATTATAATGCATAGCCTGGTATAAAGTACATTTACTCAAATGCACTGTAATTCAATAGCAGAAAATTAGACTAAAACTGGGCTCACAGAGTGGGGTCCATGTGGATGAGTGCACGTGATAGGATTCCTCTTCTACCTGTAACCATATGAAAGTGAGTGATGACTAGATCTGAGCTAGTCTCATGGGCCACAGTATGCTTTTCTTTCACTTCCTTCCTTCCTTCCCTTTCCCTAGGTCTTCAGAGAATCTTATTTCTAAATAACTTGTTTTGTTGGCTGCTATACAGAAGCCTCAGCCCATTTGAGAGGATGTGAAACAGCAGTTGTGTGTCCATCTCCCGTCTGATAACGAGTGTCTCTGTAAGGCTTGATCAGCCATGGGAAAACCAGAGCAGAAAGATGGCATCATGCAGAAGCAGTCCCATAAAATTAAGAATAAATAGACAGCCATATCACCTTAGGGCAGCGTTCTGTCTGGCGTTCTGAGAATGAGTGTATATGGGATGACTGGTGAAAATCCAATTTCATGTTTTCCAATGTACTTACAATTTTATGTAAACATATCATCTTCCCACCTGGCTGTTCCTTTCCCAGATTGAAACATCATAGTCTGGACAGCCTGTCTCCAGTGCTCCCATCAATTTTATCATCTTTCTAATTGCACAGGCCAGAACTGTGGATAGTGTCAACTGTAGTTTATGGGCCCAGTACAACAATTTCTGTTTTGTTCTCAATTGATCCTAATCATTCCTAACATTGTTTGTCTTTTGTGGCCAGTATTAAGCACCAACTTGATGTTTGGAGACAATGATTCACCATCTGGTAGCATGCTTATCTCCTAACCCTGGTACTCCTTTCAGAGATTTTTATAGGGTTTGGTCTATGCACAGCTCAAAGACAACGTATGGACAGAGATGTTGATGTTTGGTTTCAGCTGCATAAAAGGTTTTTATAACTGATGACTATACAGCCTGGCTTACAAGGCTAATGTAGATGTGGCTTTCAGTAAAATGACAGTGAGTGAGACTGGAGTGGCACAAACCAGCTAACAGAGCAGTGGAGAGACAGGTAAAATCTGTTATTTGAAGATGAGCAGCTCTTGACTATCAGAGTTGCGGCATTATTCATACTTCTCGTGTTCCCAGCAAACATTAGTGGAACAGATCTGGGCAGTGGGTGCTGGCCGAGGAGGTGACATTCAGGATGACCTTTCTATCAAGCACCTAAGCAGCTGAGGGGCTCTTGTTACAGAGCAGGGGAGTGGGGTGGGCAGGCTAGGAGACCTCTGGGTAAGACAGAGAAAAAAGAGAGCAAGTGGCAAAAGGGGGAGGGAAGGAAAATCAGGATTAGGTGCATAATATTAGCACTAGGAACAACTGTATCCTAAAAAAAGAGAGCAATGAAGTGATATCTTCCTATGCTGACACTCATCTGTGACAGATGAACAAGTCCCACTTCTGGGCAGGTTTCAGTGCTCTAAGTGGAAATATACTAGTACTGGAATTTATATAATCCTGTTCCCTTTAAACATTAGACTCTTCAAGGCTGGGACACACCATAGGACCTTCTGACTGCCAGAGTCACTGCAGGGCAGTTACCAATAGGATACACAGAAAAAATTTCTAGCGGTGTTTTCTGTACTAACTTATTCTGTTGCAGAAAAGTTCTTTTTGTTTCCCCAGGAAATTTGTCAACAGCCTCATATTTTATCCATGGATAGTCAGCCTAAATATTTTTAATTGCTTTCTACATCCATCTGAGATGCAGAGGGAAGCGTACAAGTCCCTGCTCCCTCTGAAGACCAAACCAGACCAGCTCCAGCAGCAGATGGTGACGGTGACATGCCATCACATAGCCAGCAGCCAGGGTGTCAGGGTAGTGGTGCCCTGTGTGGAAGACCAGCACTTGGGGGGGTCTAACTGTGCTTACATTCCCTGTCCTGTGGAGATTACCTGCCCATCCCACTAAAGTCTTTTAGGGACAGATCTTTCTCTCCAAGTGGATTGTCACAAGGTACTTGAAAAGGTTTGAGTTCATCCCAAAGGAGAACTGAACACTGAGCCCAAAGGAAAAGAGAAAATTACTTTGCATCTCAAGGAGGACTGTGGCCTGAAAAAATATACCCCAAATCTGCTTCATCTCAAGGTGCAGTGCCAACTTCAGTCAGTTACTGCTTTGTCAAGCAATACGGGTGTATGTTGCCTTGCTTCCAAATAAGTCTTTCAGGTCCCTCAAAGTGCCTGCTTCTCCCTGAGATGTCTTTCCAGATAGTCTTCTTGGTTGTAGGGTCTAAGAGCAGAGCCATCCCAAAACCCTGCACTGCTCTCTGTCTCATGTATTTGCTAAGCCTGGATTTTGCCCCTTAGTGCCCTGATTCAAAACTCTCAACATGTACTAAATTGTATTTCTCCAAGCAGTACTGTGCTACTTCAGGGAACTTCTGGAATGGTGTGGCAGTGGTGTCTGCTCTGCTGGAGGTGTAAGAGTATTGTCATGAAACCCAAACAGCAAGGCTCAGGTGCTAGTTGATTTCCTCCTCTCCTGGGGCTCCTGACAGTGTGAAGCTGAATGTGGCTTTACTGATGAACAGTGTCCGTAGAGAAATGTTTTCAGCAATTTGTTCTGCTATAACTGGAATACTGCTGTTGTGCTCAGTAGATTTCCTGCAGTCCAGCTCTATAGAACCCCATCAGCTGCATTTATTTTAACCTTTTCTCTGAGAGATCTTTCTTTATGGCTGTGACCAATATTTTTCTCAAGACCTTTGTACAAGCCCTTACCAGGTGACAAGCAGCCTGACTCCACAAATAGAGTGTCAATGCAAAATGACCCTTATCCTCTATAAAGCAGTGAGCAATTCATTTTCCATTTCGCTCACATCAGTGTCCCACTTTGATCCTGAAAATCCAGCCGGCTTTATAGCAGAGGCTGTCAGTCCTTTCCCTGTTATGTACCTACACCCACCTTCCTGGCATTCCTCAGAGCTGCTCAGCCTCTGCTCCCATCTCCTCTTCCACCTCTGGGATTGTTGTTTTTGTCTTGACATATTCTGCAATTGCCAAAAAAAAAAAAAAAAAAAAGAACTACCAAACAACCAGCCAAACAACAACAATTTAAAAAAAAAAAAAACATATGCACAGGTGGTAGCCACAAGCTGGGTTCACACAGTGACCTGTGAGGTGGACCATTGTACTAGGAGCAGCACAAAAACTTGGGCCGCTTGGGCCCCATACGCTTATCCCCTAAAGAGAAAAGCAGATCCTGGGACCTTCCCTGCCTGGGGAGCAGGCCAGTAGTGGCCAAGGGCCGGTGGTGTTTGGGGGCTTCCAGACTCCATCTGGGAACAGTGGTCACTGTAGTCTTTAACCCTCTGGAAACACTTGGCTTTTCACTGTATTCTCCCCATGTAGCCTGTGCTCCTAAGTTTGGGAAGTGCTGACTGCACTGCAGTATGGTATATGGGCATGAGTGATGAGCTTGGATGTGCCATGAGCAGTCACAATAAAATAACATACTGCTTTGCCTGAAACAACAAATACAATTAAATAATTTCTTCAAAACTAAAGTTAGTCTTTACAAAGCTCTTTTGATGTGGACTTCAAGTTAGATGGACATGTGCAGATTATGATTGTAGTATTTACCAAGTTTTTCCACAGATTTCTTCTGACTCTTCCCTAAAGCTGATGTTGATGATGACATTTCTTCTAGTCCTCATATACTCTACCATCTTCTCACTCATCCCTCTTTCTTCACACACATCCAGCTCTGTCTCTTCCTGCCAGACTCCTGCCTGCAATCCCCAGCACAATTCTGAACCCACTTCAGTACTCTTACTACCTCTCTGTCTTGTTTTCCAAGTTATTCATTTGTTCTGAAACAAGAGCTGCATGAAGGCACATTTAGCCACTCACATCACAATGCACTGGGGTCCCAACTTCGTATTAGATCTGAGTATGTTCATGGGCTGCTCTTGCTCCATATGGCTGAGAGAGGGGAGGTGAATTTCTGCAATGCTGCTGGCCCTGCAGGAAGCTTGGAACAAGCCCTGGCTCTGCCTTCCTCGCCTAGAGAAGGGGTTCATGGACTGGGGCCATCTTGATGATCAGCAAATATGAGCTTTCAGGTCCACAGGCTTTGCTTCCATTTGTTGATGTCCAAGAGAAGGGATGCCCCCACCCACCCCCAACAGACCACTGAAGTACTTGTGCAGCTGCCATGTTCCCGATGGGACAGCGTGTCCCAGGAGGGCAGAGTGAGCACCCAGACACTGGTTTCACTCACTGTCATTCCGCTGGCTTCAGAGGGGCCACTCTTGATTTATACTCTTACAAGTGAGAGCACACGCAGTTTCTGATTTTTCACATTTCAGCTGACAAAGGAGCTGTGCCGGAGCAGGCCTTTCTGGGATAAGAATAGCATCTGCCATCTTAGGACACAGCACAGTTGTCCAGCACCTACACGGCAACGCATTGCAGTGAGATATAGAAGGCAAGCTACCCGCTGAGGAATGTCTTCAAGTGCTATTAGTGGAAGCGTATCATCTACACAAGCAGGCATGGCTCCACGCAGGATTCTTGCAAGAGGTGGCTATTTTTAGCTTTTGACACTGCTGATGAAGGGAGACAAATGACAAAGTGATCCTTCTGGCACTGGCAACCTCCAGAGCTCTCTGAGCAAGCCCCTTCTGGGAATGACTCTTGTCAAGGCTGCAGGGCCTGAGAGTGCAGGAGAGGGGGGCCAGGAGGGAGCTGTGAATTTGCTGGGGACATGAGGCTGAGCCTCGGTCCCACCAGCACTGCCCAGCTGCACTTACGGCAAGCTCTCCCTGAGGGCGGGAACCTGTCCCTGAACTTAGGACATTCTGCTGCCTGCTGTATTTTCAACCACATCCCTGAGCTCTAGGGAGAGAACAGGGGGGCATGGAACTTCATGTAAGTGAAACACTAATTCTTTGCCGCCAGGAGGATATTCATCTCTTGTCTGCTGAAGCTGTCTGTTTCTGAGTGGTTCTTTGGTATTATGGATGTTTGAGGCCTCTTTTCCTCTTCCCTCCTATTGCAAATTCCCTCCCCAACTTACTCACCTTCATTTAACATCTTCTTTGTTCTACTGGTATATAATTCTTTCATTCTTAATTATTTTCATGCCACATTTTTCTTTGTTTTATTTTCAGTGCTTTATGAAAATCAGATCTGCACGTGGACCTGTCTGGGGAAAAAACACCCCCAGAGAAAAGTTTTCTGTCTTCATGAGCTGGCCAAGTCCATCTCCCTCAGGAACTCACATTCAGCTGGACTGATGCACAGCAGCAGTGTTAGCTGTCAGGAAAAAGTGGTCAGGGGAGGGAATGTGTGTTAGGTAGTTTATAAAGTGCTTCCACTAAATGCATTCCCACACCCATAGGGGATGGATCTGATGCTCACTCTTGCCCCTTGTCACAGTCACAGTTTCCTGACCCCATTCTCAGGTATGTCTTGTACTTCTACGGGTGAAGACTCGAGTTGATTCATCTGACAGATGAGAGGCACAACCATTCATTCACAGGTAAATTATTTTTCCAGTAGCCTAACCAGCTAAGCTGACTCCTCCTATAACTCACAGCAGTCTGGCTTTGCCAAGTACAACCATGCAAGCATAACCTCTCCCCAGCCTATCACAAGAAAGTGCAATTGTGTGTGTGGTGTGAACAGCCCGTCCTGGACTGCTAACCTAAAAATCGGGTTGGCGATAAAGAAAAAGGCTTCATCCCTGTCATGGTGCCATAGGATGAAGCTCAGGTTCCTACAGCGTAGCGTCACCAGGTGGAGACTCAACCAGGAACCCAAACAACTGGTTGAAACTATCTCCCTGTTGGGATAGGGTGGCAGGCTGAGTGGTAGGGATGTCGGACACAGCTTTGTGTGCTTCTTGGAGGCTCTCCAGTAGTGATGTATTCCCATTTGTGTTGGTCTGAACCATCACAGCTCAGCATGGGTCAAGCTTCCATGCAGTAACTTGAGCTGTGAAGTTTTCTGACTGTGGCTGCACATTACTTTCAATCTGTTTTGTTTTTATTGCATGAAGTTGACATTATACAAAGCTGACCACAGACTTTCCATACAGCCACATTGCCACCAGCCGGCCATGACTGTGCTTGTGCTCCCAGGTCCGTCAGCTCCAACCTAGCCAGACCAGATCTACAAGCATGTCATTTTATGCCAGTGCAGGCACCAGTGTCCAGATACGATCAGCCTGGTGACTCAAGGCTGCCAAGTGGAAAGCCAGTGTCTCCCAGTTGCCATTCTGCAAAACCTGTAGTGAGTCAGAGCCAAAGCATTAAACCAAAATAAAGTTAATCCCACTTTTTGAACTGGGAGAGAGCTCCATTGCTGGCAGAAAGCAGCTGGTGGGGCAAGGATAGTGCTAAAACTAAAGCCACATCTCCACGTCCCCAAGGACTGCAAGGGATGCTGTGCTCTGCCTAATGTGCTCTGCCCACTGTGCTTGAGCAGATAGCAAAGGGTCTCAGGAGATTATGGACTATGTAGCTGGGGCAAGAACAATCAGCAAATTTGGAACCAAAGGGAGAAAAGAAGGCTGAGAGACTTACAAGACATATCCAAGCTGATACTGAGATACATTGGAATGATTAATGACAGCCCCTTGATTAGGGTTGCTAGACTGTGCAAAGAGTCAGCAATTTCCCGTTGGTTTTGCACAGCTACTCCTAAGCAAATTACAGCTGTTCTACTATAGCTCTGTGAAGTTGGTTATTGTACTGTGTAGCCAGTCATTTGACACTGTGGGCTAGGTTAATCAACATGATGTAAGAACAAAAGCAGGACTTTGGTTTGCATCCTGCAACACTGCAGTGAGCAGCTGAGAACAAGATGCAGGCTGTCTCCTGGGAAAGTTTTGCTTCCAGACAGCAGGAGCTGAAACATGAGTAATCCCCTGAGGGCTGAAAGAGTGACACGTCCAGATCTGTCCCATCTGGTGGGACAGATTCAGTCCTGATTCTCCAAAATCACAGACCCATAACAGTGGATGGTCACTGCCAACTGGAGGCCTGTCTTGAAAGGGTCATGATGCAGGGACAGTCTGGGAGGAAATGAATGGCTGGACTGACTGAGAAGTTTTATCAAAGTTACAGGTTTCTCAAACAAGCTGAAGATACTCACCCCATCATGAAGAAGACCAAGAAAGAACAAGCACTTCCTTTTTGAGGGAGCAGTGTGTGCGGATGTTATTGAGCACTGTGTGAGTCAGCACAGGCAGGCAGCAGGAACAACCACAGACTTGCAGCTAAAACACAAAGAGTAGATTTATTCTTGTTACCTCACCAACCGGGGGACCCCGAGCTACACCCGGGCAGAAGCACACAAATGGGGACAGAGGTACTGCTAAGCTCAGTCCATACTACAAGATCACTGGCCTGCTATTTACACCTGCTTTTATCAAGGGTTCAAGCAGGTGCAGTTTTTTCCACCATGTTGTGTTCTTCATTGTGCTTCTTTGATCTCTGTACCAAGGTCAGGAGATCAAGCTCATCCAATAGGGTGCCTCTGAGTCTACCAAACATCGATGTTATCTATACACAGATATGCTAATTGCCAAGCACACAGAGCACAAAGAGAAGTAGGTACAATTGATATGCTTTTCTACATTTCTACTCCCTAGACTTTACACATTCCCAGCTGCAAGGTCACTTGAGTGTATTTACAATCCTGGCCCTGTTTGCAATTGCTTGAGGAAAACTGACCCCATGGTTTCACGAGTGTCATCATCACTAGTGTTTTGACAAACATATTCTGTGCCCTTAATTTCATTTAAGGTGAGTTTAAGTTGACATTATAGTCACACATCTCATGAAACACAAATTCATAGAATCCCCCTAAGCCTGGAGGATGAGGGAAAAATTTTATAGCATGCATCCCCTGTGATCAGCCCTTTGAACTCAGCACAGAGAATGTATTGAGTGTCCACAAAAAGCTGAGACACATTAAACCAACTACCAGTTTTGGGCTTTGTCTTGATAGTAAATTGTCAATCCTGCTCCCAGGCATACTGGAAAGCAAGTAGACCAGACCCTACACGTCCAGGCAGAAAGAACCACTGTCCCTATTTTCTCTGACTAGTTCGGCTGCCCAGCTGGGAGCAGATAGTGCAGGAAAACAATTAGCAACAAGCAATAAACCACAGGAAGCCTCTGCTGTGAGACAGTCACTGTCATCCACACTGCACTGCACCAGGAGCATACTGGAAAGTTTAAAACCATTTGCAAGCAGCCATTGTTTCAAATGCTCTAAGTCAGGGCTGTCTGCAAGCTGTCATATTTCATGTTTGCCCCAGGACAGCAAGGGTTAGTAGCTAAAAAAGTCTGTATGAGTTACTTCCAGGTCTCTAAGTTGTTCTGTGAGCTGTATAACCAGGTACAACAGGTATTGCTATTAAATGCCCACTATTTGAAAAGGCCTCTCTTTTCATTTAGTCACACACTTATTTCTAGCAGTTCTTCGTCATTACATGAAAATATTTCACATAATAATAATTGCTATAAAATCTTACTAGGAGGCAGCCCGGAGGAAGGACTGAGATCTAAAAATGTGCCGATCACGACGCAGCAAAGCAGGAATGCCCACTGGCTCTAGGAATGCAGACGAATCTACACATTGAGATTTAGATTTTAGGCATTTAGATTTTTCTCACTCAAGAAATGAGTGTGCAAATCTTTTTATGTTTAGACTTATCTGTGCTTAGGAGCTTTTGAATGCTCAATGAGCTGTATAAGTAGGGATGACAGAACTTCATGTAAATTAAAATCACAAATTGCCATGATAGGTATTAAATATCTCTCTTGAAATGACAAGGGGAGTAAAATGAATGGGGCATCACAGGTCTTTCAGCCCAACCAAGGAAATTCCAAAATTTCAGCAAGCTGAGGAAAGACAACTGCTTTATTCCATGTGTTTGGAGTTCTCCAGAGAACAACTCATTTAGAAATACTTTGTATTTTACTCTGGCAAGGTGACTATTCTCATGCTACAGAGGAAATCACGCATGAATGATTTGTGTCATACAACAGAAGAGGTTGGGCCAAGCCCAAAGCAGGTTGTGGACATGTGGGTGTCAGATGCCAGAGTGAAATCCAGATTCCACTGGATCCATGTGAAGGTCCTTGCACAGTGCAGGGGCCTGTCAAGCACTGCAGAAGGACAATTTACTAACTTGTTTGCTTAAAAACAAAGAGTAAACAAAATAAATAAATCAATAGGGGATCTGCTTAGCCTGAGCTGAATGATGATCCTCAGCACTCAGCTCTTCACCGTTGGTCACAGTCTGTTGCTTGCATTTGGAAGCCCTGAGCTCAGCCTCTCTAATGGGTCTGGCCCTGGTTACTCCCAGCAAGACCTGAAATCAAACCCTTTCTAAGCCAACTGACATTTGCCACCTTCCCAGAAGTGAAGACAGCTCATGGTGAAGATGTTAAGAGTCAGTGAGAGGCAGCAGAAGGAAACCTGTCTGCAGCCTGGAAACTCCAGGACTTGGCTGGTGGATGCCTTGCTCCCAACAAAACATCAGGATTTTGGTCCTATTGCTGTAGAAGGATATTTTTTACTGTGCTCCCAGTGCTGGAGGACATCTCAGCCATTTCGCCTGAACCCCAGGACTGTGCAGGCCGTCTCCTACCTACAGATCCATTGCCTGTGACAGCCATTCATAGCTGCCATGCCTGCACTTGTGGTAGACCTTGCTGATGCTCAGGAAAACCTGAAGCTGAGCAGGCTGAGCACAATAAGAACAGGCCTTGGGCTTGCTGGTGCAAACACGGGGCATGGAGATCCACCAAATCTTCATTTAGGTGCCTGTAGATCAAGAGAGAGGGTTTAGCTACAAACCTTTGTTCAGAGCAAATCTTTAGCAGATATCTTCCAAACGTGAAAATGTGCAGTGGGCACATTGCACACATATGTGGCCAAGAGCAGGCCAGCATGGACATTTTTCAGCAGGGGAAAATAGAACTGAAACCAAAATGCAGACCATGGAGTCAGTGCCAATACCAGACTGCCAAGCTGATTTCCCTGTCAAGCCCTTTACAGATTTGGTCCCTAAGACCACCTCATCGAACCCAGAGCACCAATCTGTGGCCCAGCATGGAGGACAAATCACCTGTTAATTGCCCAGCCCTCCCCCAGAGACCTCACAGTATCTCCACCGTTATCTTTCTCCAGGGACTCATCAGCTGGCTGAGGCTGAACCTGAGAGTCAAGGTTGGCAGCAAGGTACACGCTGCTGTTGTCCCAGCAACTCGTGGAGAGACCCAGAAAGAGCTGGGGGGACCACAGCTTGCTGGAGTGTTCACCACTGTGCCTGCCCAGGCTGCTGGGTACTGCACCATGCTCCCACAAGCTATGGAAAATGAGAGGGATGAGGGTTCATATACACAACTTGGTGGATTACACCTAAAGCTCCACAGTTACAACATGAGGGCTCCCAGGTAACCCCAACCACAATGAAGAAATGCCTAAGTGCAGGCAGGCCATTTTAGAGGATGTGGACCCCAAGGGTGCTACACAGGCTGGGTATCACTTATTGCCGATATTTTTCTATAAAAGTAATGGATGCTTGTTTCTTGGCCTCACCAGAACTGGACTGGGAAAAGCAGCCTTTTTGTTTTATTTGTTGAGTGCCTGGATCTCATTCCTTAGCTCAGAGCTTTGGACCAGGGATCGTTGCTCCTTGTGTCTGGTGTGGTACTGCCTCTCCCCTTGACCATGCAGTCAGAGGCAGTACCAGTGCTCCACGAATGTGCCAACAATACACAGCCTGGGACAAGGGACTGCTGCCTCCCAACAAGATACAGGGAGATACAGGGTTGGTCCTTGTGAAGAAGCACCAAAACCATGCCACTGCAACTGGGACTGGGAGAGAAGTGGCTGAGAGCTCGTCTGCTTGGTGTGTGGGTGGCTGTGAAATGATGTCCCAGGAAAAGACGGGAATTAGGGTGAGTCCCAGGTCAACAATACCCTGCTTCAGCTTCTCTCAGGCAGAGGACAGTGAAATGCTTTCCTCTATTACCAAGACCTTCCCAGAACACTGCAGGAAGACCCCAGCACAAACATTTAGGTGTGTTGACTTGCAAACAGCCTCGAGGAGCAGCGGCTGCAGTTACATCTGGTGCTCCATGTCACCAACATCATTCACAGACAGAGCTCTCCTGAGGTGAAGGTCAAAAAGCACAAGTGTGCTATCACAGGGAGCTGCATTGCCTTGCAAGGCTTACTAGTCCTGGTGTTGCCAGGAAGCTTTTGTTACTGCCCTTCATTCAGATAAGGACACTCACAGGTCAATATACCCCACAAATTAATGATGGATTTACTGGTTGGTGTCCATCTATTTTTGCACAAAGTACTCAGGGAGAACAAGGAGGTTTTGTAAGCTGCAGCTGAGTAAGTTCCCTGGCATGCTGAAGGAACCTACTTTATTAAACTAGTAATACACAGCTTAAAATACAGAATGAGCTGGCTCTTGCACAGACAGATACAATCATTCCTGCTGAGCTCTCACCTGCACAGATCGTCATACTCCCAGGAACATGTACAACTGGTGCAGAGCTGGCCAGAACACAAGGGTTATGTATTCCACTAGCAGCACAGCTTTCTTTCCAAAGTTCAGTTTACACGTGAAACAAACTAAACCTTTCAAATTCTTATTTGGGGGAGGGGGAAATAATTTGTTTGTTTGTTTGTTTGTTTCAGGGTGCCAGACCTAAGAGCAATCCAGTAAAACTGACCTGCTTATCCATTCACATTCAATAGCAAGGACTGTGGCTGTTCAATCCATAGCAGAGCCTAGAATATCAGCTTCATGAAGCATACACTCACTGTCCCAAGGCTGAGGAGCTCTTTAGCAGCCCCAGCACACACCATCATGGAGTCACGGCTCCTGGAACTTCCAGGTGAGCACCCTACTCCAGCAGCAGGGACTGGAAGGCCTTGGCTGCAACCAGCATCCTCAGCAGGCTGTCCATAGTTCTGTCTGACTCCTCAGCTGTCAGCACTTTACTTGTTTTACTCGACAGGGGATACATACTAATTTGCAGTTTGCAGTTAGGTAATAAAGGTCCCAGCTCAACACTCAGCCTTCAGTTCTATCCTATAGGTCATCAAAGAGCACCTGAGACCTCATTCATGCTACAGTCCTGCCTATGGGCTGGTGGGAGGCATCTTCATAACACAGGATCAGTGCTTGGACCATGCAAGCCTGATAAAGTGAGAAAAGATTCAGAAAATGCAGACACCTGCAAAGTTATCAGAGAAGGGGAGAAAAAGCTGTTCTATTTCAAACTACACGCAGCCTTCATCTGAGACAGGGATGACGAAGACTTGTCTTCCTCAGGATGCTAATAGCTAGCAAGCAGCAAAGACTAAAGGGACCTGGTGGTTGCACAAGGATGCAAAGCTTCAGCCAGCCGATGACCAGGCATCTTTACCACCTAAGTTTGGTGCCACAGGTTGCAGGAGTGCCATAACAGCCTCATTGTACCATGCTTGCAGTACTCTGCAATGCTGGCCAATGATACTGTTCAGTCTCTCATTGTCAAAATGCCAACAAGCAGGGACGGTTGCACCATTTCTACTAGCCCTAAGAAGCACGAAGCCTCCATCTCCATCAGCTGAACCCCTGTATGAGCAGGACAGCACTGCTCTACAGAAGGGGGGGTCAGGGAAAGCATTTGGGATGGGAAGAGCCTGGAGGGGCAGAGGACATGTAACAGCCACAGTGGGGGAGATGCTGGCAAAATGACAGCCCCATGGCCAGGTGCCAGCTCAGCTGCACAGCTCCATCTTCCATCCACCCCACTGCTGTCCATCCCATCCCTTGGCCCCACACTAGCATTTTTCACTGTCCTCTGCACACTCTGCTCCAGCCTGTACTTAAGGCTGCTGTGTCTGCTGCAACCTCCTTGCTCTCTCCCTGTCTGCCCAAGCATTACAGCCCCCTGCAAGAGGGACCTGGTACACAAAGGCAGCTTCCAAGCAAGGAGCCACTGTGACAGGCACAGAGGAGCTGTCCTGAGCTCTTCAGCCCTCTTCCCTGCCCTCTCACTGTCCTTGCACCTTGCCTGTGAGTAAAGCTGGCTGGGTTGTGCTTTGGAGTGGCTTAGGAGTGCTGGCACCATCAAGAAGCATTTAAGGGGATCTGATGGTCAGGGAAGGTGACTGAAGTATGTGGATCTGGAGCCTAAAAGGACTATTTTGTTTCCAGACAGCAAAAATACCTATTTTTCCTCCCTCACATGAATTACTCCACCAGTAGGGAGTTTGTAATGGAGGCAGACAGTGAACTCAGCACTGTGGTAAACACTTGCCCTGGAAGCCCATCTAGGGAACAACAGGCTGCTCTGGTTGGGGACGGTCACAAGTGGTTAAAGACACAAAGATGCAATCATCATTTGAAGTAGTGTTTAGTCTGGAGCAGAGGAGGTTCAGGGGAGACCTCATTGCTCTCTACAACTACTTGAAAGGAAGGTGTGAGGAGCTGGAGGTTGGCCTCTTCTCGCAGGTAACTAGCGATAGGACTAGAGGGAATGGCCTCAGGTTGCACCAGGGGAGGTTCAGGTTGGAAATTAGGGATATTTCTTCTCAGAAAGAGTACTCAGGCCTTGGAATGGGTTGCCCAGGGAGGTGGTGTTGTCACCATCCCTGAGGATGTTTAAGGATGTGGTGCTTAGGGACATGGTTTAGTGGGTAATGCTGGTGGCAGGGGAATGGTTGTACCAGATGATCTTGGAGGTCTTTTCCAACCTTAATGATTCTGTGATTCTCTGCTGTGTGAACATGTGACACAGGTAGTCCTCATTGCCCAAGTGCAGGGCACAGGCTGAAGCAGCAGCAGTAGCAGATGAGATCCAGAAGCAGATGTGTACTGCTGGCACAGCTCAAGCTCAAGCACGATACCAGTGGAGAGCACGGCTGTTCAACAGATACCGATCAAAACAAACGTCTTCAAAAAGAACCCTGAAGTCCAGGTGCTGCTCAGGTCAGGCCAGGGAGCCTCGTGCTCTCTGCTGCACTCGCCTGCTTTGGGTACAAGCAAGCTCACCAGCTGCAGCTCTTGTGCTTTCAGAGACAAGGAGCAGATGAATTCACCTGTCACAGGCCATTTGATCCAGGTCAATTCTGCTTAAGATCAAAACTAAATCTGGACTGAGATCTTTTTACTATCATGGCAGGCACACAGAGTATTTTCACACTGGCATTCCATGTGACAGCATGGAAAAATAAGAACTTATTTGCATTTTGCCCTGTGACAGATGCCCAGTCTGGCTCCTGCATCCTCTCAAGACACAAGCCAAGATAAGGCCTTGCTTTCCCAATAGGTTTCTTTCTTAAGTGCAGAAGAAAAAAAAAAGGGGCAGGGGGGAAGGGGAAGACGCAGAAATGTGTTTGGAGCACTTTTCTGGGCACATAAAAGAGAAGATGACTTGGAAAGGTCAGTTGCCTACATGTCTGTAAATCATGTCTGACCATCATGATGGCCTTTTACAATAAAACCACCAGATCTATGGATGTGGGGAGAGCAGTAGAGGCTGCCCAACCTCAGCTTTCAAAACTATCTGCTACAATATTCTTGTGTCCAAGCTAAGAGGCTGTGGTTTGGGTGGGTAGATGCAAAAAAACTGGCTGGACAAGCAGATTCAGAGGGCAGTTGTTAATGGCTCACACTTAGTTACTGCATGGGTCAGTCCTGGGAGTTTTCCTGTTCACACCTTTATCAATGGCCTCGCAAAGACAACGTATTTGATCATAAAGTTTGCAGCTGGCAACACAGGGAGGTGAGCAACTGACACCCTCAAGGTCAGGGCTGCCATCTAGAGGGACCCAGCTGGAGGGATGGGCTGACAGGAACACTGTATGAAGTTCACCAAGGACTGGTGCAAAGCCCTGCACCTGGGAAGGAAAAAAATCCATGCAAAAAAACATGTTCTGGGAACTCACTGGCCAGGGAGCAGTTTGGGGAGAAGAACCTAAGGTCAAGATGGTCAGGGCACTGTAGCCAGCCATCACATATGATATGAGGAGAGGCTAAAGGAACAGGGCTTGTTCAGCCTGCAGAAAGTCTTCAGGAGGACCTAACAGCAGCCTTCCAAAGAAGAGGTTATTGAGAATATGGAGCCAGACCATTCATTTTAGCCATCTTACTTCATGGTGGAAGAACACAAGTTGAAATTCTGGTTGAAAAGAGAAGTTTAGACTGGATATAAGGGAAAAAGGTGCTCTATTGGGAAAGCTTTTTTTTTTTTTGCTTTTTTTTTTTTAAATGCATCCAGAGAGGTTGCATGGTCTCCACCCTTAGAGCTTTTCAAGACCCAGCTGTTTAAAATACTGAGTAACCTGGTCTTAACCCACAGCTGCTCCTGCTTTGAGCAAGAGGTCAAACTAGAGACCTCCCAGTGTTCCTTTCCATACAAGACATCCCATAACCCAGACTACAATCTAACATCAGGCTTTGCTGACATTTAAAGCCACAGTCTCTGTAGCTCTTCAAAACCTGGCTATGCCTTAACAGACATGGCAGTATGCTGCAGTGTGCTGGCAGTACAAATATCAAGAAAACAGCCAGCTTCACCTAGGTGGCTGAAGTAACACTCCTTAGCTCAGCTCCTCCACAGGCTCTGCATGCGGCTAGGAACACACCTAGGCTTGGGCAGACAAAGAGAGCCTCCTCTCATTCCTCAGACATCTTGTCATCAGCCCCCACCAGGGATGGTATCAGCTCTGGCATTACAGATGCCAGCTGCTCTGAATAGACGTGATTTTGCCACTGATATTTTAAAGGATGAGCAGGCTGGGGCTGGGTGTAATGTGGGCACACAGAGTAAAGCTCACAGTTTGGTCTCTGCCAGGCTTGTACTCTACCACTGTCTGTCCATCCATGAGGCACCCAGGGCTCCCTATTTGCCCAAGGTAAGAAACTCACCTTCACAGCACCAAGCTCCAACAAATTCAGTTGCCAAGCAAAACTTATAGTCCTGGTGATAACCCATAGGAGAGACCCACAAAAAGGACCCTTGTCCTTCAGCCCAGTGCTCAGAGCAGCCACAAGCAAGGAGTCACATCCTCATCTTTCCTCTGCCACACCTGAGTTCCCCCTTTCCAGACCAGGCACTGCGTTCCAGGCTAATGGGCATTTGGGTATGATGAGCTCGTGGTAAAGGAGTTTGTACCGTATCTCATACAGGTGTAGTACTGGACATATAGAAAGGGTCTCCAAGTCCCCCGGCATATTCCCTTTCCTTCACTGTATCTTCTGCAGCTACTGTCTGTAGACACTCATGTTCAGATGCTTGTGTTAGTAATAGAAGAAGAAATAATACAATATTGCTTAATATGTTACATTTGCGATGTACTGTTCCGAGGCTGAGCTTGGAAGATACAAAATATATGTGTAAGGGTAGCATGAGAGAATGCACTGATTCATGATGAGGAGTAAGGAGGATTAAAAGAATGCTCAATTTGCAAGACATCTAGATAACTGGGGCTTCTTGGACTCTGGGAACTGTATCAAACCAACCTTGCGGTTTGGACTGAGACCAAGGGCTCAGAGAGCATGCGTGAGAAAGAAAGGTTAAAAAGTTCAACTCTGATGAAGACATCTTACCTCATCCCGACGACCACCCAGACGACCACCAGAGAGTAGTACGCAAGCGCAGAAGGACTGATAAGATAATTAGCATACGAAGCGAGGCTAGGCGGAGCTAGGAAATGAATATGCATAGATGAGTTGTGAAACCTAATGCATATGTAGTACCTTAGGAGATAAAAGGGAACTAAGAAAACAAATCAGACGAAGTTAGATTTGGGCAGGCATGCCCCTAACTTCCGGCGCCTAATAAAGCACCTTCATATAATCACTTTGTGGATTGTGTGTTTTCATGAACGCTAACACTTGGACACCTCCCTTGGAGCTCAGGGCAGCAGGGTAAGGGCCACACCTTTGCCCAAGCGTGGATCCAGAGCCCACTGTGGTGGGTGCTGTACAAGGACATGCACAGGAGCATCCAGCTTAGAAGGATGAAACTGGGAGGAGATCACTTCAGCTTGAGAGCTTCCCACCATCACTAGGGTACTGCTCCAGCAAGCAGCCTAGGCATACCTGCTTCTGCTATCTAATGCTCTATAACACCACCTCTCCTCCCAGAGGTAGCAAGAGTTCATATCTTCAGTGATCTCTTCTGGTCAAATAGTTTTGCTCAATATCTCTGCTCCTGACAGTGCAGCTTTGTCTTTCTCTGACTGAGCCTGCGCCCTACCTGCTCCTTGAACAGCTCAGCCTCCTCCTTGTGAGCACCCAGCACAGCCCTTGGTTCACTGAAGCATGCAGGGAACAGAGCTGTGCTCCAGGACGAGGCCGGGGAGAGCAAGGACTCGAAAACTGCATCCCACAGGATCGGTGCTCCTGCCCAGACAGACCCTGCCTGCAAGGCAGCAGCTCTCACCTTCAACTCTTTCTAGTTCTCTCTCATTTCTTTGTCTGGAAGGACTTCTATGGCAGTGCACCATTTCTGTGGTTTCAGAGAAGGTCTCATAACAGAAAACAACCCTATTTTCCACTCCACCAACTTGAGCTTGGAGTTGTGTCTCTCAGCTACACAGGGTATGACTCCTAGTGCGCAGAGGAAAGGACTCCTTCCTGCTGCCTTTGGCCCCCACGTTATGTTCAGCCCTTTCTGCAGAACAGAAGGGGTGCCAGCAAGAATTTGTTCTGCCATTGAAACACTGATGTTCCTTGTAGAAGCGAAAGACTGAGAAGTACTGAGAAAAAACAAAACTCTAAGGGACCGAAACTGCAGCTGGGCAGTCCAGGCCTGGGAAAATAGGCTTCTCCAACCCACAAGTAGCAGGCAAAGCCAGCTCCGCCTCTGAAAGTCCTTCAAGGCCCCATGGAGGACCCTGCTGTCACCAAGGCAGGACAGTGAAAGCTTAACAGTTGCCTGAGTATCATATTAGTTTAAAAAAAGAGTTCTGAAAGTTTCCCTCTTGACACACGCCATGGCTCCTGTGAAAAAATGAGGGAAAGTGATGGGCAGGGTCAATTCAAGAGGCAAAAAGAATCAGGACATCAGCTCCTGCTGGCGTGCAGGAGTGCAGTGACATGCCCACAGGCCTGCCTCTCCATCCTGTCTTTCTGTGCTCTTCCCACAGGACCCCCAGTCTGCCACAACCTACTGTTAGTTAGATAGCTGGCTCTGCCTTTCAGAGTGCATGAAGCAAGTTAAAGGACGTGATACTTACGCCAAAACTTCTGGGAGAAGACAGAAATTTACATTTGTTTCTGTACTAGGAATCAGCTGCAAATTAGCTTCAGGCTAATAAACGTAAACAGAGGGATCCTTGATGCCCTGTAGCCCACAGGCTTTGTAGTGAGTTTGCAGACTCAGGACAGAGGCCTGGCAAGCTTGCCTCATTTGAACTTTGACTGACAGCCTGGCAGCTTTTGCTTGGCCTAGCTGTGATAGCAGGGGGTTCTGGCTAATTTATTTTTGCTCGTTGTTGCTTGATACAAGCCTGGTTTTACACGGACTGTAGTAACAAGTAGTTATTCTGTGCAGAGTAAGGTATTTATGACTTATATATTAATGTAATATAAAGAAATACAGGCCTGATATGTTGGCAAAGACCTTGAGAAGTGGAGACAAAGGATGCTGTCTGTGTAGAGAAGTGCAGCAACAGAATAACAAGAGATAGGGTAGGGGCTTGGCCCAGGAGACTCCATAGCTATAAATAAATCAGCAGTGGTCAAAAAAGAATACAGTCCTGAAAGCGTTACCAACAAATAACAGTTTTGTCCAAAAACCAAGTATCTGATAAATCTAAAATGCATCACAGATGTAACACTGAGTCGTACAATAAAAATAAAAAATAAAAAGGGAGCATCTTGCAGTTCTGACTTCAATACAGAGAGAGTTTTTGTTGCACAGATGTTAGAAGTGAGCAGTAGCCATTTCACAGCTATTTACCAGCAATATTTCAGGAATTGAAACAAATTTTTCAATATTTTTTTCCTGACTTTGGTAACAACTGACCAGAATCAATTCATGATCACTGTGCCAAGCAATCCATATACCTAGCCCCATTCATGCCATTTTTGCAAAAACATTCCCTTAAGATCAGCTTCCATTATATGCCAAGTATCATCAGCACAAAGTGCTCTAGGAGAAGATTCAAGGAAACTGCCACATTTTTCACATGTACTCCCCTGTGAAAAACAGAAGGTGATGAGAGACCCTGAGCGCAAAGGAAGGCTGTTCCAGGACGCTGTGCACCGGCATGGCAGGAAGAAACCCCACACGTCACTATCCTCAACTCTGGCATTTCAGTGGCTACCGCTGATGGAGACGCCCACACACTGCCAGAGAGCTGACCAGGCTGTATTCCTGTAGGCTACCACACACAGCAAATAGGAACCACTCCACTCCTTAGTGGTCAATTAAGTAGAACGGGGGTTTATAAATACATGCTCTATCCCCCTAAGCTCCACAATCAACCTGCTGCATTTTTAGCTTGAAACGATGTCTCCCCCATTCCTATCAGATGACAGATATGGCTGGAAAATGTGTATTACGAACCTTTTCAGTCTGTAAAGATTCAAATTATAGTATTAAGTCTTCCTCCATGGGATACCTTAAGCACTTGGCTGTAATCAAGAGAAACACAAGCAGACTTTTAAGAGGCAGACTAAATACCCTCTCCGATCATCTAAGACCTTGGGGACTAACAGCATGAGGGAGAGGATTCAAAGAGCTCAACAGGTCTGTGCTTCAAAACACCATCTCTGCTAGTACTACTCACTGCTGGTTTTTGTTAGTTAATACGCGCAACTCGCCTACTAGAGATAGAGTGCTTATAGCGTGGCCAGACATTTGGGCCACTGAGACCCGTAAGGTCAGTGATATTTCCAGGTTGCTTTTCTCACAAGAGCAGATAAATATAATTTACCACCTCCTATACCTTAATATGCCGTATTCTATGGCATAATCATGATTAAAACAAGTGCATCAGAAGTTCAAAAAGGAGGTGGTTTTCCCTGGTAAAGGTCATGATTAAAAAAGAAAAAAAAAAAAAGAGAAAAAAAAAGAAGAAAAAAAAAAGCAGGTCAATTGTCTCCAGAATACGCTATTGTAAATTCTTCTGTACACATAAATAGCTGAGGCTGTGGTTCAAATGGACATGTGCTCTTCTGGATCAGCGAGGCTCACAGCACTGAGTGCACTTTCTGGTCTCATCAAGGCTAATTTCACAGAAACGCAGAAGAGCTGGCTGGAACGGAACTCCAGAGGTCTCCAGTCCAGTTTTCCACTTAAGGCAGGACTATCACCAGCAGGTGAACTTCAAGACGAACGTGTGCACAGCCACAAGGACAAAGGAATGAAGAGCTAGAAGGTGCCAAAATCATTATTACAAGGAAAGTTTTTGAACATAAATTATCTCCAGGATTGTTGGAAAAAATAAAAGGTGAGATAAGGCTCTTTAGAAAGGATGCTGACACTTGCAGCCACTCTATGAAAACAAAATTATCATTGCCAGTGCCACTCATCACAGACACTAATATTATTGGTAACACCTTGGATTTGACATGACCTCTAACTGAAACGTGACTTAGCATGTGAAATTTCCTTTGGAAGCTACCCCTCTTGCTAACTGCAATCAAAACAGCCAGCACAAGAAGAGCAACAGCAAACTCAACAGCAGAATCACAGAACTGTAGGGGTTGGAAGGGATCCTAAAAGATCATAAGGTCCAACCCCCCTGCCAAAGCAGGTTCCCTAGAGCAGGCTGCCCAGGTAGGCGTCCAGACAGGTCTTGAATATTTCCAGAGAAGGAGACCCCACAACCTCCCTGGGCAGCCTGTCCCAGTGCTCCGTCACCCTCACCGTGAAGTTCTTTCGCATGTTGGTGCGGAACTTCCTGTGCTCCATTTTGTGGCCATTGCCCCTTGTCCTGTCCCTACAAACCACTGAAAGGAGGTTGGCCACATCCCTCTGTCTCCCACACTTGAGATATTTGTAAACATCTATAATATCCCCTCTCAGTCTTCTTTTCTCAAGGCTGAACAGACCCAGGTCTCTCAGCCTTTCCTCATAGGGAAGATGCTCCAGGCCCCATATCATCTTTGTGGCCCTCCACTGGACTCTTTCCAGGGGTAAAAGGGAGTTATATACTATTAAGACACTAAATTTCCCACTGTAAACCAAAACGCAAAAGTTCTTGGTGAGCCTTTAAAACAGAAAACAAAACCTCCTTTAATATATCCAGTATCTGAGAGGCAAAAAAATAAAATAAATCGCATCTCGAGTCTTCAGCAATCTTCCTTCCTTAGCGGAACTTTATAAGAGTGCATTTTCAAACATATTCCATCATAACAGTCTTCCCGATACCCTCAGGAACTCACCATAATATAGGGTAGCTGCCCTAGACTACAGTACCTTATAACTGCTCTAGACCTCGTAAGTTTACCATTTTTCAGGATTTTGGAAAGATGGAAATTTACCATAGAAATTGCACCTTGCCTCTGCACAGCAATTTTCTCTTCCACATCTCACCCTCAGAAGAATGCCAATGATACCAGCAGTAGCACTTGTGTGCAGCTGTGACTGTGACTTGCACTGAGAACTTTTTTCTTTTGTGTCCTGTGGATCATTCTCTGGTGTTGAGCTAGCACAAAAACGAGCACATCCAACTTACGAAATGAGTTGTACCATTATAGATCAACACTACTTTCGGAAAAGAGATAAAACACATTAAGTATATGAGGTCTGACCAGCATTCAGAAGTCTGATTTGACTGATAATGGATTATCATTAAACCACGGAAAAAGAAAAGAAAACAGATGCCTCACAATCACTCTGGAAATGAGACCCTTTTTTGCATAAACCCCTCTAGCACTAAAAAAGAGGTGATACAGGCTGGGTTCTCTTCTAATGTTGTCCCTGTGTGCAGAAGAATACCAGACACACACTACAGTCACTCTTTCCTCTACTGGAAGGTGATTCCTGCAAAGCTTAGAACACGATAATTCTATAAAGCAATCTTTATTTTCAAATGATGCACTGCATAAAATTTACCTGATTCATGGTCCTATGGATGGATACAGATGCCCATCATCCTCCTCACTTCATTATTCAACAAAACGCAATCAGGCTGACTATGCATAAAATTATTTAGATCACGAGAAAAATCTATTTGCAACCCATTATTCATTTCCATAGAAGTTATCAGTGTTTGCTTGGAGAAAACACCAAGAAAAAAAAATCATTTCATTTCTGCATTCAAATGAGGAAGATAGGGCACATTACAAGGCTGATCCCATACATGGAAGCTGCTGATGCTTTCAACGCTCTTCATCTTCTCAGCCTGTATAAAGGACTCTCTCTTTACAATATTGTGTCTCTCCCAGAAAACAAAACATTGCAGGAAAAAAGGCAAAGGTCCTCTGGGGTTGCAATGACCCACACGGCTTTTCATCAAGTAACCATCCTTTGCTGATGTCTGGCCAAGAGATACCAACTAATTCTACAAGCGATACAGGTGTTCTTCAGAAATGAAATGCTTTCTCTTTTGCTCCCAAGATTGTTTCCAAGAAGTCCTGAATTTCATTCTGTAGCCCAGATCTCCCTGCAAATAATATCCATGGGGGAGGCTGTATATGGATTTTTGATAATGATATTTTGCAGGAGTGCTGTTGCCTTTCTTATTTGGAAGAAAGGAGGCATGTGGTAAGAGAACATTACACTTGTATACTTCTGAGTGAACACTGAGTACGATGCCCAATTCAAGCCAAATCTACAGCTGATGTCACCATCAATCTTTGAAAACTTTGTGTTTTACGATCTGTATTTTCTCATGTGTGCAGCAATAGAAGCAGAAATCTCAGCGCTCCTCTTATTCTGTCCATAATAGTCCACAAAGTCACCATCTGGCCCAAGGAGATACATTATTATTGTGTGATCCACCTGCAAGAAAGCACATCGCTGTTTAGTAAAAAAAGATCCTGCACATCTCTCAAAGTCAGCAGTAACAGTACCCCATTCAGCCTTTCAATTAGCTGTCTGACAAGACTTCTTGCCAGCAACCTAAAGTAAGATAAAGAAAACCTTAGCATCACTTTGGTCACCATTTATTGTTCTACATAACAAAATAAATGGAGAAAACTATTTACATACTCAGGATGCATGAAAGAATACTGTATACAGGAAAATCTTCCCAAAGCTGCAGGCACCCTTCTTTCAGCACAGACAGGGCTAGGGAAAACATGAGGAAGGTTCAGTCTAGTGGTCTTTCCCCCTCACTTTTCCCAGTTTTCTTCTACTTCTCCTAATGCTCCACAACCCCCACAATTCAGGCTTCCTACTGCTTGTATCATGTAAATCCAGTATAAATGGAGATGCTTCATTCAAGCAAGTTCACTGTCTGTGCAAACAAAAGGACTGAGAGCATCACCAGGATACAGCAGTTACACACAGTGGAGATGATACACAGATAAATACCATGAGCTGGTAGGGGGCTCCCTCTACTGTCTCCATGTGATGGTAACTGCAAACATCACAAGGAGTCTGAGCAGAGATAGCGGGAAAGAATTTGAAATAGCTCCCCCCCCCGATTTAAAAGTAACTGTTGTTTGAATGCTTGAGGTATTCCAATTGGATTTATATAAAAAGCAATTCCATTTTAAGTACCTTAACTACACCACCGAATATATGGTCTACACCTATGACAGCATCTTTATGAGTAAAGACAATATACTGAAAACAGAGGCCATGAATCTGTGATTGCACCAGTGAGTACATAATATATGAGATATACTCACTATATACTCACATGAGTATATCTCACTATATAAGAGATATACTCACGTACTAAGGGCATGTCTGTGTTTGAAATCAAGAAATACTGTGGGTATTTCCAGCATAAGAAGCTAAAAGGACACGTTAAATTTGATAGCGTTTCTGTCATCAAAGTAATGGTTCTTAAAGTTCTATTGACATGTTTAATTGAAATATATTGCTTTAGAGTATCAAATATTCAAGATACAATCAAGTACCAGGACCTTTTAAAAAGGATCTGAATCATAATTCAGATCCTATAGCCCTTCAACTGGAAACTAACAAAAAAAAAATACAGGTAGCCTGCTCAGAGCATCTGAACTCCCTGGCCTTTGGAAGATTAAGTACAGTCAGGAGGGCATGCTGTTCATGTGCGAGAGATCACTATTTTTCCAAGCTGTGCCTGAAGTCTGCCCCATTACCACTGTATGGATGCACATAAGGTCATCATCTGATTTTAGATGCAATCTTCTAAACAACTGAATAAAGAATAAAATTAGATACTCTGGCACTAAAACTTAGAAAATTGAAATTATTACATAGGAACTAGTAATATTCAAATAATACTTGAACAATGCAAATAGATATTTAGAAAACATACTTCTTAAATATTCATCTCAATGTTCTTCTCAAGTCAAAACAAGCAGAGAATAATTGGCTGCACTGGACCTCTTCCCCACCTCCCAGCAGCATGCAGAGGACACAGCACTCGCTCCTACATCAGTCTTAGTCACTGACTGGCAAGACCAGTCCTTGCAAGACAGAATGTAGAAAAAAATCCATCTTTAATGAAAGGAATTAGAGTAATAATTACCTGGATAAGTCACAGGTAGACACAAAAACAGACTCAAGTTCTCCCTCCCAGATCTTCTATTACTGTTACCCTCTTTCCAGTTTGTTTCAGAGAGACCTGTATCCTCTGGCCTTCCTGCACTGAATACAGCGAGCTCACTGCCTATCAAAAGCAGAAGCCTGTGACAAAACCTGCAGAGACACGCGCATACCATTCCTCTGTGGCACCACACCCAACCCAAGCTCTTAGGCTGCTCTCCTGCTCCCGATTCATGGGCCTTTCTTCCTCAATGTCCTCTTCTGCTATTCGCACACTCACAAGGCTCCCAGGTACTTAGCACAACCACAGCACAGCATAGCATAGCTCTGTTCCCTCTGGACCATGAAAACTTCTTCATAATTTGTTATATCTCTAGTCACATTCTCCTCTTTTGTTTCACCCTCCAGCTTCCCTTGAAGCTGCTCTCATCTAACAATTATTTTCTTCAGTGAGATTCCTGTACTTCCCCACTATGATCATGCTGAAGACCAGGTGTGGTTTGTGAGAATTTATGTGTGTTTTAATTCATAAACAGCAGCCCTCCTTCAGCTTTTGTGGCTTCTTCCCAACTTTTCACGGATTCTATTTACTCATTTAATGTCAGATTCTACAGATTCTTTCCCTCTTCTGAGTCCACATCCTTTGCCAATCCTTCTCCTATAACGCATTCTTGTATCCCCATCAACCATGTTTTATAAGTCTGTTTTAGGCAGTATCTTCAGACAGACAGTAGATCGATTAAAATTGGTGTTAAATTTCCCCACTGAGTTCGTCCTTCCATACAAATATAGTATCTTAAGACACAGACTTCTGCAGCTTCTGAGCTGCCCATAAGTGAAAGCCAGTCCTTAATGTCCCACTTCGCACCCTTTTTAGTAACCCAGATCAGTGCCTGTTACCACTGTGACTCTCTTTACTGAGATCATGTGTTGCTTTTACTTGTTCTTTCTATGTATCAATTTTTTGTTCCACCAGTTTTTTTGTCCACATGCATAATTTATTTGCTGCAGTCAGGTAGTTTTAAACCAGAGTAAGAATAGGATTACTGGATCAGACCCAAAACAATCTGCCTTAGCATTCTACCTCAAATAGTGGCAAAAAATGGTTGTTTTAAAGAAGAGTATAAAACCAGCACAAGCCCAAAAAAATTGCTATTTCCCCATATTATCTGCCAGTTTCCAAACATTTTTAGCTCACAAGCCTCCTCAGCGAAGCATAAATTACATCCATTTCATATTTTTTTTTCCAAAGAATAATCAAGTCTCCTTGTGGGCTCATCTAAACTTCTACCAGTTGCATCTGCGGCAAGGGATTCCACTTCTCACCAGCTCATTTCAACAAAAAACATCACCTTTCCTTTAGAATCTGTTTTTTGTTTTCTCTGATGCCCTTCAGTTCTTGTAAAGAAGAAAACATGATCATGTAATATGAATCCTCACCTGTCACATCACTTGAACCTACTTCACTCTTCCAGTCTGCTCAGGATGTGGCAAGTGCGGAAGGCCTTGGCAGTAGCTCAGAGCCCCTATAACCAGTCCCATTCACTTCCAAAAAGTAAGATTTTGGCTACCCAGTTTAGTCTTACATAAACCTCAGTTTCCCTTTTCCCACTATCACTCTATGTAATTTACTCCCACTTACTTTAGCATTAACATGCTTTCTCTTCCAGGTCATTTGACACAGGAGGAAGATACCCACATTATCTGCAGGCAGACTTTGCATCATCCAAGTGTCATGCCAGGAAAACCCTGCTTCTTGGTCTCAGTTTGGCAGGGAGTAAGTTGTTACTCACTTTCCTCTCATTTCTTCCTCTTCCTATTGCCATAATTCCCCAGTTCCATTTTCACTTTGGAGCACCCGGGAAAACAGCCAGACAAAAATGTTACATGATGAAAAAAAGGTTCAATTCATCACAAGGCTTGGTAGCTTGTATGGTATTCTGCATGAAGAAATTGGACCATGCGCTTTTAGAACTATATTTCAGTGAGGTTCTACGTTTGTAAAGAGGGAGCCTCAATTCTGACTGAGACCTCTAAAACTCAACACACAGGTGCAACAGGCCTCTGTCACAGAGGGCTTCAGCAAGACTACAACAGCTGTCTTTTGTTTAAAATCTTTATCCTGTTCTTAACCAAAGTCGTTCATTAGGTAAACACCCTATATTTACTCACTATGTAATCGTTGTCTTCATCTTTGGGACCTTCACTGTAATACACACGGTAAGCTTTGGCCACTTGGTCAATTTGTGCTTTGCTACCAGTCAATCCAATCAGCTTCGAAGAAAATTCTACAGAGAAAGAAGGTGTTTAGAAACTTCATAGAAAAGAATCCTATGAGGATCTTCCTTTTCAGTACTCTTTATTACATGTTATAAGACATCAATGTAGGAAAAAAAATGGTACCTCTAACATATCTGGCAATGGCTTCTTCATTGTCCCTCTCAGGATCAATGGTGATGAAGAGTGGGGTCAGATTAGGCAAAGATGGAATTCTATCTGTAATCAGAAACATTAACAATTACAATTTTTCTTAGCAAGCTAAAAGTCGTTTTCTTTTCTCCCTTCAAACAAGGTCACAGGCAAGTTATCATAACATCCACCCAAGTCCACCCTAAGTGGCAAAGTAAAAAGGCCATTTTGTGTACCTTAATTTATATAATACAAACTCTGAAAGAAACAAATGCCATGAAAACCAACACTCTCTGCTTATGCTGGGTGCAGCTACACTTCCAGCTCTCCTAGCTGGACAGTGTGCCCTGCTTAGGACAAATGACAAATTGGCTCTGATGAAGGAAATGCCAGTGCAAAGTAGAGAGATGAAGGCTCAATGGTTGAAAGCACACCTCTGATGATGGAACGAGAGGCCAGATGAAGACACGATTCAGGATCTTTCCCTCACGTTCCACTCATACCTTCTATATTTTCTACATTTTAGTCAACCCTGCCACCTGCTTGGTTCCTACTATCCCCTACTATCCCCGTTGTGCAACTCTTCAGAGAGCGTAGGCTGAAAAAACATCTCTTCTACATACCCTTCCCCCAACCTCTGTTTCACAGTGCAGTCATTTTCAGAAAAGACTCTCTGAAAGATTTGTTATCAGAATTAATAAAATAGAGGAAAAAAGTGCCTAATATACCCCACAACCTCTTGGCAAAAATGCAGTCTACAATGGCACTGTAACCTCCTCCACTGTAGCCTGCCACTGTCATATTTTATTACATAGAAATTCTCTGTTCCAGAAAGGTCAGTGCTGTCATGCCCTAAACATCAGATCCTAGTGGCTGGAAGATTGATTTATATATCATTGAGCAATTAATTCAACTACTGAATATTAATTAGCATTTTGTAAAGAAGATCATCACTTATTACCACATGCAACATTTTACCACAATAAACCTTAGCCTCCTATAAAAAAGATGGCTCTGTGAACTGAATTCCCATACCAATTTCATCTACCACTTCAATCATTTTCTCAAGTTCATCAGGGCAGATGTCAGGGCAGTGTGTGAAGCCAAAGTAGATCAGCACCCACTGGCCAAGGTAGTCCTTGTTGGTCTTGGGCTGTCCCTCATGGTTTACAAGTGAGAAGGGCCCTCCCAGCAGCGGTTTCCCAATGCCTCGGTTTCGTTCTTTCTCCAGCTCTACAGGAAAAAACAAGAGATCATGAACTTCCAGGCCACAATCCCTGTCCCCACCCACAGGAGAGTCTGTGACGCCATCAGGGGTCGGGTGAGAAGTCTGTGTACAAGTCCAACACAGACAAGACTTCCAAGCAGTGTGTCTGATTTTAGACAATGTCCTGTACCAAATTTAGCCAGAGATAACTTCATTTGAAATGTAATAATCTCTAATCTCATAAAATCATCATCTGATTGTCATATTATCATCAAAGGTACATGAGATGGACAGGTACGTGGCCCGAGTTGGTATGAAATCAAAAAACTGTCATCCTTCACAAATTGAATATATCCTAAAAGTTGTACTATCTCTGAGTTTCAATGAACATGAAAAAAAACGTGAAAATAAAAACATAAGCAGTTACTGCAGAATAGGGAAACACACGCAGAAGTCATGGACTTAAAAACCAAGGTGTCTAAGAAACCCCACCTCCCCATCTGTGCCTATGACAACAGACAAGTTTCTCCTCTCCCCTTTGTGGTTTTATGTATAATGTATCTACTCTCAGTAGGGTGTAAGTAAATGTAAATAGTAATAGCAAAAGCATATATAAGAGTTTTTAAATACTTAGTCTTTAATTTTTATTTTCTATTTTAAAATATTTCAGTTTTTTCTCATTTTGGCTGAGAGGCTGGTGCCATGCCCAAGGTTTTGGGTTCTATGACCACGGAAGTGCTTTTGAGGGATCGGGCATGCTGACACCGGATGGGGCACAGCTGTCCAGAAGGGGCAAGAGAGTTCTGGGCAGTAAGCTGGCTGGGCATATCAGGAGGGCTTTAAACTAGATGTGGTGGGGGAAGGGGATGCAGCTCTGAGTGAAGAAAGCATATGTGAGAACACCATCACTCTAAGTAACGGCAGGGAAATACTTGTGAATTGTCCCAATGCAATCAGGGAGGGCTCTAGAAACGCAATACGACTGATTGCCCAGCTGAAATGCCTCTACACCAATGTACGCGGCATGGGAAACAAGCGAGAGGGATTGGAAACCATGGTGCAATTAGACAAATATGACCTGATTGCTATCACCAAAACATGGTGGGATGGATCACATCATTGGAACATTTGAACACAGGGCTACAAACTCTTCAGAAGGGATAGACAGAGAAGGAAGGGAGGGGGTGTTGCCCTCTACACTAGGGAAGGAATTGATTGGGAAGAGTTGCCTTTGAGAAACAGCCACGGACAGGTTGAGAGCTTATGGGTGAGAGTTAAGGACCACACCAATAAAGGACAGCTTGTGGCTGGGGTCTACCACAGGCCGCCTGATCAACGGGAGCCTGTGGATGAGGCATTCTTGCTGCAACTACAAGAAGCATCGCACTCGCACGCTCTCATCGTGATGGGGGACTTCAACCACCTGGATGTCTGCTGGGAAAACTACACAGCAGGCTGTGAGCAATCCAGAAGATTCCTAGAGTACACTGAGGATAACTTCCAGGTCCAGGTACTAGACAAACCAACCAGAGGAGAAGCGTTACTTTACCTGGTGCTCACCAACATGGAAGAGCTCATTAAAGAGGTCAAGACTGGAGGCAGTCTGGGCCGCAGTGACCACACCCTGGTTGAGTTTGCGATCTCGAGGAATATGGGCCTGGCAAAGAGCAAAGTCAGGGCCCTGAACTTCCGAAGAGCAAACTTCAAGCTATTTAAAGACCTAGTAGCTGAGATCCCCTGGAACACTGTCCTTAGGGACAAAGGAGCTGAGCAGAGCTGGAGACTCTTTAAGGATGTTTTCCTTAGAGCACAAGAATTCTCCATCCCCCTGCATAAAAAAGCAGGCAGGGAGGGCAGACAACCGGGATGGTTGAGCAAGGACCTGTTGGTCAAACTGAGGTGCAAGAAGGAAATGCACAGGCAGTGGAAGCAGGGACATGTGGCCTGGGAACAGTACAGGGATGCAGTCCGGATGTGCAGGGATGGGATCAGGAAAGCCAAGGCACAGATGGAACAGAGCTTGGCAAGGGATGCAGAGAATAACAGGAAGGGATTCTATAGGTACATTGCTCAGAAAAAGTAAGGCCAAGGAGAGTGTACCCCCTCTGATGGATGAGAAGGGTGAACTGGCAATGACAGACATGGAGAAGGCTGAGGTACTCAACAACTTCTTTGCCTCAGTCTTCACTGATAGTCAGGCTTCCCATGTCGTTCATTTTCCTGAACCCATAGATGGAGGCTGGGGGAGCAAAGTCCCACCCACTGTAAGTGAAGAGCAGGTTGGAGACCACCTATTTGAAAAGTCCTGGCAGTCAGATGAAGTCCCTGGTCACTAGAAAAAGAGAAACATCACTCTCTTTTTTTAAAAAGGGCAGAAAGGAGGACCTGAGGAACTACAGACCGGTGAGGCTCACCTCTGCCTGGCAAGATCATGGAAAAAATTCTCCTGGAAGCGGTGCTGAGGCATATGTAAGACAAAGAGGTGGTCTGAGACAGCCAGCAGGGCTTCACCAAGGGTAAATGTGCCTGACCAATCTGGTGGGTTTCTACGATGGAGTGACTGCATCAGTTGACAAAGGAAGACCAATCAATGTGATCTACCTGGACTTCTGCAAGGCCTCTCACACGGTCCCTCATGACATCCTGGTCTCCAAATTGCAGAGAGATGGATTTGAAAGGTGGACAATTCAGTGGATAAGGAGTTGGCTTGAAGGTCGCACCCAGAGAATGGTGGTCAATGGCTCTATGCCCAGGTGGAGGCCAGTGACGAGTGGTGTCCCTCAGGGGCCTGTCCTGGGACCGGTACTGTTTAATATCTTCATCAATGACATAGACAGTGGGATCGAGTGCACTCAGCAAATTTGGAGATGACACCAAGCTGAGTGGTGCAGCTGATACAACAGAAGGAAGGAATGCCATCCAAAGGGACCTGGACAGGCCAGAGAAGTGGGCCCACATGAAACTAATGAGGTTCAACAAGTCCAAGTTCAAGGAGCTGCACGTGGGTCAGGGCAATCCCAGGCATGAGCACAGACTGGGAGAAGAACTCACTGAGTGGCCCTGCAGAGAAGGACTTGGGGGTTCTGGTGGATGAAAGGCTTGACACGAGCTGGCAGTGCACGCTTGCAGCCCAGAAGGCCAACTGCATCCCGGGCTGCATCAACAGAGGGGTGGGCAGCAGGGGAGGGAATTGTCCCCCTCTGCTCTGCCCTGGTGAGGCCCCACTTGGAGTCCTGCGTCCAGGTCTGGGGCCTCCAGCACAAGAAGGATGTGGGGCTGTTAGAGCGGGTCCAGAGGAGGGTGACAAAGGTGATCAAGGGGCTGGAGCACTTCTATGAAGAAAGGCTGAGAGAGCTGGGGCTGTTCAGCCTGCAGAAGAGAAGGCTCTGGGGTAACCTCATCACAACTTTCCAGTACTTGAAGGGGGCTTATAAAAAAGATGTTTGCTCAACCAGATATTGACATGACGAGGGGAAATGGTTTTAAACTAAAAGAGGGGAGATTTAGATCAAAGGTTAGGAGAAAATTCTTCGCTCAGAGGGTGGTGAGGCACTGGAACAGGTTGCCCAGAGAGGTTGTGGATGCCCCATCCCTGGAGGTGTTCAAGACGACACTGGATAAGGCCCTGAGCAACCTCATGGAGTCCCTGCCCATGGCAGGGGGGTTGGAACTAGCTGATCTTTGAGGTCCCTTCCAACGCAAACTGTCCTATGAGCCTATGGTATAGAAGTACTTCAGATTTAACTACAGCTGGATACTGCAATGAGTAAAATCAGTTGAATGCTTTTTTGCCCTAACAAGAAGCAATTTGGAAAAAGGCAAGAAACAGCAGGACACAACCGCCCACCCTGCGGGGACATCACCGGGCTGTGCAAACACTCACTCTCCTCCTTCGTTTTCTTCATCTTTTTCATAGCCACGAGCAGCCCTCCGCACACGATGAAGGTGGCCACCAGCGACCGCCAGGACACCAGCTACTGAAGAAAAAGCTTTTTAGTGCCTTGGCCCCGAGGCCCGGCGGGGGGAGCGCGGGGCAGAGGCCGGGAGAAGCGGGGCTGCGGGGGCCCTGCCGGGGAATCCTGCCCGCGCCCCCCGCCCGCCGGCCGCGGCGCCCCCACTCACCCTCCTCTGCGGGGCCGCCCGCTGGCCGCTCCCCGGCGGCAGGCGGGACAGGGAGCGGCTGCCGGGCACGGGCACGGGCAGGGGCAGGGGCACGGGCACGGGCAGAGCCCCGCGGGCCGGCAGCGGCACCGCCCGGCTGCTCCCCCAGGCCAGGGCCGCCAAACCGACGCCAGCCGGGAGGCGCCAGCGCCGCGAGAGCCGCCAGCAGCGCAGCGCCACCGCCATGCTGCCGCCCGCCCCGTCCCTCCCCTTCCCGCTCCCCTTCCGGCCCCGGCGGCCGCGATGGAGGCGGCGCCGCGCGTCTCCTTCGGGGTGGTGGCGGACATCCAGTACGCAGACGAGGAGGACGGCTGCGACTTCTGGGGGCGCCGGCGGCGGTACTACCGGCACAGCCTCCGCCTGCTGCGGGCCGCCGTGGAGGCGTGGGCAGCCGAGCAGCCGCCGCTCGCCTTCGTGCTGCAGCTGGGCGACTGCATCGACGGCGTCAACGCGCGGCGCGGCGCGGCCGAGGGCGCTCTGGAGCGGGTGCTGGCGGCGCTGCGGCGGCTGCCGGTGCCGGTGCACCACGCCTGGGGCAACCACGAGCTGTACAACTTCTGCCGGAACCGCCTGGCAAGCAGCGGCCTCAACAGCCGCCCCGCCGCCGCCCCCGCCGCCGGGCCGCCCGCCGGGCCGCCCGGGGACTGCCATGCCTACCACTTCAGCCCGGCCCCGCGCCTCCGCTTCGTCCTGCTCGACGGCTACGACCTGAGCGTGCTGGGCAGGGACCCGGCCAGCCCCCTCCACCGGGAGTCCTTGCGGCGCCTGAGGGAGAAGAACCCCAACGAGAACCTCAACAGCCCGGCAGGCAGGTCCCGCAGGTCCCGCCGGGCGCCTCACGCCGGGGCGGTGCTCGGGGGGCCGGCGCCTGTCCCCGGGCTCCTGCCGGGAGTGAGCCGGGCAGAGCTCTGGGCGTATGCAGGCCCTTTTCCCCTACCTGTCGTGCTGCTCTGAGGCTTTTTAGACGGGTTCGTGTCGTGTCGCGTGTCCTGCGGCGCCAGCACGGAAGGCACCTACCTGCTAGCGCGGGTGCTGCGGCCGCGTCGAGCGGAGGCCACCCCCGCCGCGACAGCATGCAGGGACACAAGTGGAAATGCTGTGCGGGCGATATGGCCAACCCCCACCCCAACAGTAACTGTTTTCCCTCGTCTGTCCAAGGAGGCTGCGGTTCTGATCTGAGATGTACAAAATGGAAGCTCTAAGAATAAACCATTTCTCATAAGTAGATTTACAGAAGTAGAAGTAAATAAGGAAGTTACAGTAGGTGTATGCACGTATGCCTAACGTTCTTGTTCATTGCAGGGCTCAAAGAACCTCAGTTTGTAGAGTTTAATGGAGGATTTAGCCAAACCCAGCTGGACTGGTTCGATGAAGTTCTCAAGTTCTCTGATGAAAACCAAGAAAAGGTTGTAGTTACGGGTACGTGGATACGGGGGATATAAGTAAAAAAAAAAGTTGTAAGTTAACTGAGGAAAACATATAGTACCATAGGTACGTATGTAACCTGTGAACTTGGAGAATAGCTACCCTGTCTCACACTCAGGTGAGCTTGCTGGGTACAGGTAGAAGTCTGAACTTCCCACCAATGAAAGCGGCTTGTCTGGAGGCAGAGTTTGGTATGTTAAACATACTCATTTAGACTGAGTAACAAACCAGAAGTGATCTTGCAGTATCACTTAGTATTGCTGAGAGGAGACTTAATATTCTGATATACATAAAGACAAAAATGAAAAATATTTGAAAGAAGTGAAATACTAGAGCTCTACAGATGCTCTGATTTTCCCTGGGCTATAAACCAAAGTGACTCTGTTGCTTTCATAGAGAATCCCAAAAGATGGAGGGGTCTGCACTGACAATTGTTATGTGCTTGAAGTAACTCTTCTTCTTTCCCTCTCATCTGCAGGTCATCTGCCCATTCATCCAGATGCTTCAGACAAAGTTTGTTTAGCCTGGAATTACGAAGATGCGCTTTCTGTCATACACTCTCATCAATGCGTCATCTGCTTTCTTGCAGGACACCTGCATGATGGTGGCTATTGTTTAGACTCACATGGTGTTCATCATCTGACTTTGGAGGGGATTATTGAAACTCCACCAGAAAGCAATGCCTTTGGAACTATTTATGTCTATGATGATAAAATGGTATTAAAGGGAAGGGGCAGAATTTCAGACAGAGTTATGTATTTCTAAAAATGGTAAGCATACATATACAAATTGTTCTTCAGGAAGTAGTCAGACTAAAAAGTATGGGATCCAGCATATTCTTTGCTTGTAGAAATATCTACACAGCTGATCCTTACAGCTTTAACTTATGTTTTTCTCTCAGATACAGAATTCTAAAAATTATACTTCTGTAAGAAACCGGACTTAGTTTCTTCTTGGAGAATAGAGAAGGCCAGTAACTGTGTCTGAAATAAATATACTTGAATGCAGAATGTTGACTTGAACCACCCAATCTTGAACAGATTGTTACTTACTGTGGAAAAAAAAAAACTCACTAGTTGGTTGGTGTTTTGGTGGTTTTTTTTTTCAATTCATATATATTATATATGTCAGATTTAAAGCATGCAAAATTGTACCTGCATAGAAGCGTTTACATTTTTGTATGTCTTGAGTCTAGTAGAAAAGTCCACCCTGTGGACTTAACATTGCTTCAAAAAGCTCAAGTAATTTTTAAAAAAGAAAAGCCCAAGAAAAATGGACACCATCTATGCTATGTCAGAACACAGCACAGGGAGGCCCAAGCTTAAAAATAAAAATAATATAAATTAAAGCAGGAAGACTATGGCATCAGGTAATGTTGCAGATACACCAGCTGGGATCTACGTGTGCCCAGCCATGTTAGCCTGCAGCAGTATCGACCTAAAAAGCCCTGACTTGGGATGACTTAAAGCATGGTGCTGTGCTGCATCTGAACCCATGCTGGCTCACACCCTGCCAGCTTGAGTGTCCAGCACAGTCACCTGTGCTTTCTTCTCCAGGATTAGTGATGATGGAGCATGGTTACTGTCTCTGAGTTGCTGCATGGGTTCTGCTTTCCAGGACAAGAAATTTTGCGAGTTGTGACAGTGACTATGTCTGCTGGTGGCAGTCAAGCATGCATCTCACAGAAAATAAAGAAGTTTTCACTGGATTTTCTTTAGAAAAATAGAATTTACTACTCTGTCAAAACAGTAATCACAATTAAAGATAATAAAAACATTGATTTAGATATATCGATTTTACACATAAGATTTTAGTGTAGGAACAGAAATACAGACTGCTTAATCTTTCAGAGAATCTCAGTGGACTATCCAGGTGGATACCTTGGAAGTTTTACAGCTGTAAAAAGTCATTTATTGAAACTAAGTGATTGGTATACTTTTCCTTTATGTTACTGAACAGTAGCTTTCCCAAGGTACAACATGGGAGGAGAGTGTGGACAAGGGATACCAGAATATTTTGAATAATTAACATTGGAACACACATTAGGTCAACAGTGCTTTGAAAACATGTGAAGAAGCAGGCTGAACAATAATTTCCATACAAAATTCTCCACTCGGATTTGACAGTGTTCTTCAATTTATTTCTGGTGCCTATTGACAAACACTAAGCTACACTGTTGGAAGCAACAAGGCAATCCTGGGTCCTATCAAACTGATACTAACCTTTCATTAAGAACCAAAAAGCAGCGGTACTAAGGTCAGAATGTTTATGTACATTTTCCCACCTGATTAAATCACAGTTTTACAGTGTGCTGGCCAAGATTCTCGCATCTCTTTGTTCACATAAATGTACAGCCATGAAACAAAGGGGAAGAGAGCGACCAAGACTGCAGCAGTCAGATGAATTCCACCCAATGGATTCCTACAATGAAGCAAATGCAATGGCGCTATTTAAAATCTGACTGCCACCACTCATGTTGCTGTGGTTGGCTAAAGACAGCAGAGAGCCTTTGGCTGCTGTAATGTAGCTTCTGTAGTTGCATCAGCAGAGTCCCACAGAGCCCTTCACTGGAGATGTACCATGTGCCAGCAGAAAGTTTTTCTGCCACTTTCTCAGGCTATATAAACCAGGTGAAAAAAAGCCCTCTGCCCAGAGCACAGTGTATATTTTGCCAGCACAAAGCACTGTTTGGAAGATTGAGATTTTTCATGCTCCCAGATAACAGGAATTACTTTAGTAAAACTGCTGTAGCACAGTTCTCCGAAGAGGCCTGCCTGCACTGGGAGGATGCAGCAGACCACGGTACACAAACCCTCACTGGAAAGTTCTGTAAATTGGGAGCAGAAATGGTTTTGCAGCTTTCATTAGCAGTTTCATTAGCTCATGTTCACTAGCCTGTTCCACAGAAAGAGCATGCTGTCCTTTTACAAAAACGGAATGTGTCTCCTGCCCACTATGGTAGAAGCAGCAGGAAAAAATGTTTTGTTAAGCTTTCTTTCCCACCCCCCCCACCCCATCCCCCTTCAGACTTCTACCTGTGCAGGATCCTACAGGCCACAACACCAACTACTGCTGTGCTCAGGATTAAGGTTTAGACAGTAATATGAAATAGAAAAACAAGCAGCCAAAATCACCTACATGTTTTCAAGAAGCTAGTCACTAAATATGAACATTCAAGTGGATTAAGAAAAACTTACTTTGCTGAACTGCGACAAAGACTCATCCATATTGTAATAATCACCAGACCAAATAACTCTCTAAAAAACAACAACAAAAAAATGAGATCAGAAAATAATGCAAACATCTGCTTGCTTGTGAAAAATACAACTTTCCTCCAAAAAAAAAATAGATGAAGTATGGGCTGTCTCCCTTTGGAGAAGTTCAATATATTTTACAAGGATTATAATTACACTAAGTCACTTTGTCTCTCAGCTCAAATCTACAAACACACATGATCCAGCTATACAGCTGCAGCAATTCCTGCTTCCACTTTTGTTCCACTGCTAAACTTACATTCTGTGGCACATTTCCCTCAATACAGAGTGAAGCAACATCCCAATATTCATCTGTAAACAGAAGCACTACCTGCTGCTGCTTCCCCTCTATACTGAGCAAGCACCCAGCAAACAACCAAATGATTATCCAGGTGCAAAATCCTCCCTCCCTCTCAACCCCCAGCAATTCAGAGGACTCAGCAGCCTGTGACAGATAAGCATGGATATGGTATCACCTCAAAGGTTTTTAACACTAAATCCTGTTTCTACAGCTCCAGTAGCAGAATGCAAAGCTATTTCACAGTACCAGTGCTGTGTCTTTGAAAGCCAGAACTGCCCCCGCAATTAAATCTTGCTACCTCAGTCAGGTAGGATTCAGGCATAATTAGGATTCACCTTTCAGTTCTTTTGTCCAACAAATTGCTGTTTTGTAACTCTGTGATCCTTTCTCCTTAGGTTGATTCCCCTGGACAGACACCATCATTGCAACAGCTCAGATGAGCTTATCGAAGGGACCCACCAGAAGGAGATGGCCTGGTGCACCGAATTCATGCAGGGAAAATTCACTACTTACCTGCCTTCCTCTTCATGCAAAATGTTTCCTTGAGTGTACACAAACAAAGAACAAGCCAAAGCAATGGTTCCAAAAATACAACCAGCAGAATGAAGGTCACAGAGACTTCTCCAAACCGCGTTTTCTGAGGAAAAAAAATAGGCTGGCAGGAACTGCAGTGTAGCATGAAGTGAACTGAAAAACAACCCTATGAACTGAAAAGCAACTGAGCTGCTAAAAAACAGATTCCTTACAACAAGCACATACATCTCAGGCAGGAAGACAGAATTAATACCAGCACCTTTATGACCAGGGAAACCTTCTAGAAAGTGCCGTTGGAATTGTATGCTAGTGGGCTTGGGTCTTGTTTTCCTAGGAATGCAACCTCTTGGCAGCAGTGCCTCAAAGAAAACAGTTTCTTAATCGCCCTAGCAAACGAAGCAGGCTCCAGCATTCAATATGCACAGAAGATGACAAGGCAGATTACAAATGGAAGTTTGCTTAAGCAAAAGGAATGTCCCTTCTCAAGTGCAAGCCATGTTCCTGGAGGATCCAAGGCTCCAGGGAGTGACTCCCAACCCTTAGCAGCGCCAGTGAGCTACCAGCACAATGCAGGGAGCTCCATCCTTCAGGTTCCCTGATAAGCCTCTGTCTAACCTTTCACCAGTGATCATGACGAACACTGACATCTCTGCCTGTGGGCTCAGGACTGATGTTTTAAAGACAGAAAAAGAGATGTGAAAAATCTGAATGGACCCACAGATTTTTCTGGTTTACCATGTTCATTCCCAAGAGCTCATTCATGGGAGAGAGATGAGCAAATGATACAGGCAGTGCTCCGTCTGATCCCAACAATGTCATCAGCAAACACCACAAAGTAAAAAGTAGCCTTTCCTAGTCACTGACCCCTCCAGGAAAGCGTTAAAGATGACGCGCTGCCAAAATTCAAGAACTTGGTATGACCTAACTTCATAACTGATCCTACAGTAAACTGAACTTACTGCATCTCTGCAGAGGCTGAATTGGAGTCTTCCATGGACATGAATGATAAATATCACTTGTTGAATTTACATAAATGTCAAATTACACAACAGTTGTGCTATTTTAATTTTTATTTCTTAGAGACCATGGTGCAAGTAACAAATTTGTAAGTTTAACTTGCAGATTCTCTTGGCCAGTCAAATGCCATTATGTTGAGGCTACACCTACCACACAAGTAAACCTCCTCCAAAATATTCAACATCACAGATGGGTTTTGGTTTTATGAATGCTGCTGCTTTGTGTGCCTAAGGTACCCAGAATGGTGAGACAGTGTAAGGGTGTGGTTTGTGACAACAACATGTACTCTTGAGGATTTTCCTTTCTGGTATAAGTATGGTTTTAGTTTATTCAGATTAAGTATTCACCCAGCTAAAACACAGTCACTTTGGGTATATCAAGAGTAGTCATTTAAAAATTATCTCCACTGGATTAAAACACACAAAAAAATGAATTTTCTGGAATCCTGGACCAAATCTGATCTGACCAATTCTTTCAACACATCATATGGTGTTAGCCCTCAGCGTGCAATGTTGGGAAGTCAGTCATAGCATAGACTGAATGTCCCCACCACTGCCCTTACGCTCTTTGGAGCAGCTGTATTACAGCTAATGCTTGATACTAAACAAGACCTTTAGCTCTTTCAAAGCATTGCGCTGAGCTTAATTTCTTTTATATGAGATAGATAAGCAAAAACACAGCTTTAGAACAGGGAAACCATGTTGATTAGACTATGTGCTAAGGTCAACATCAGAGACAGGTTCAGAACGTGCTCCCAGACTTGTGCTCCATGTGCTCCACTTATTCCATGACTGCTTAAACCAGGGTGCAGTGATAAGATCATCCCAGAAGCAGGCCTTTATGCAGGGCTCCTGCGTTTGCTTATAGCAAGTTCAACTACAAGTACTAAAGCAATGACCAGCTTTTGTAGAAGCAGGTACCACAGCTTTCTGCCCTCAAAAAAGGCAGTAGGACATGTTTGCATGCAGCCTGATCTTAATCTGTGACTCAATGAAAACAAACTTTCTGGAGGCAAAATTTGAGCAGAGATTCTGTTTTACACACCAATACTATACCTGTTACTGAAGGGCTAAGGCCAACAAGCAGTGTAAGGGCAGCCGGGACCAAGTAGACAACCTGTTAATGAAACACAAGTATACTCTACAGCAAAATTTACGAAGGTAAGGAAACAGAAGCAGTCACCCATACCAGTACTTCTTTTCCACAGCAGTTTGCCAGATGCACAGAACAGCCATACAACTCTGTCCCTTTGGCATGCCCTGGTACTGCTAGTGCTCTTCTGAGTGCAGCAGCAAGCCAGCGCTTCCTTACTCACCACCCAAAATCCTTGCACAGCACAGCTGTGAGACGGTCAGCTGAGCACCAGCCCCTGTGCCTGGGCTTCAGGCTCACCTGAGCTCTTACTGCCCAACCAGCTCGCTGCACCAGCCCTGAGCTGCAGTGTGGTCCCCAGGGAGAGCCCCTGTAAGAAACATCCCCCTGCACCGTGACCTCTGCCTGTGCTGGGTGGGAGCAGAAGCAGCCTCTGCTGCCACTTCCCAACCCCGCCACTACCAGCTGGGCTCACCTGGACAAGGGATGTACGGGGTGTGCATGGACATGGAGAGGACAGGTACGATCCCCACCCACCCAGCAGCTCCTGACATGTACAGAGAGACCCCCCGGGCCCCTGCAGCTCAAAGCCCTGCTCACACTGATCCAGGGCCACTGGTGGCTGTTCCCGTGCCTGAGAATGACGGGCGTGGGCAGAGAGATGTGAGTTTTCTTTAGGTCTCTTCTGAGACTCAAGGGTCCCTGCTGAGGTCAGTGGTGACAGACGGTGAGCTAAGGCAAGCACAGGTGATGATGGAGACCTGGTGGTGACAAGGTCAGGAGGCCTAGGGCCCAGGCAGGGAAGAACCAGAGGTTTGGTGCTCTGCACGCCGGGGGCTGAGCCTCAACCCCAAGCAGACAGCCCCGCAGAGCGCAGCACCTGCCTTCTGCCCTGCGCCACGCTCCAGCCCGTACTCACCACCCACAGCCCGGCGTCGGGGTCGTTCACCTGCAGCGAAGAAACGCACGCTGAGCCTCCGCAACCTCTGCGCGGGCTGGGCCGGGCTCGGCAGGCGGGACAGGGCGGGGAGCAGAGTGTGGGGGCCCCGGCCGGCCTCAGGTCGCACCAGCGCCCGGGCCCACCGCAGCCTAGGGCAGCCCCAGGCCCTCGGCCGCTGCCCTCACCTGCACGGCAGCCGCCAGCCCGAAGAAGGCGGCCATAAGCAGGTTGCAGAGCTGCCACAGCCGCCTCGCCGAGCTGCCGCCCGCCATGGCCGCAGCCAGCCTCCGCCTCCGCCTGCAGGGGGACGGCCGCTGAAGCCGCGCATTCGCCGCCGCGGGCCCGCCTGCCGGGCTGGCTGCGGCCGCCCTGAGGGGACGGCCAGAGGAGGGGCGCGGGGGCGCGCTCCGCTCGATAGAGTCAGATGATACACCAAAGGGCAGGGGGCGCAAATGGTTGGGCTTGGAAGGTTTTGACCTTCGTCCTCACCAGGAGGGTCGTGCAGCCTGCCCCAGGTCGCCAGACAGGCTGTGCGATCGCTGGCCTTGGAGATTTCTGAGGCTTGCTCACCCGGTCTGGTGTTGGTGATAATCCTGCTTCAAGTGACACGTTGGGCTAGAGATGTTCAGACATTCCTTCACACCGTCATGGCGATGTTTCTGCAAAACTCGTACATGGGAGAAAATTAGATCTTTGTCCCATGAAATAAACATGACAAACCTATACAGTAAGACTTATAAGTAGCTATGCAAAAGCATAAACCCTTCAAGAGGGGCCCTGTGGTCCCTGCCTGAGCTATGCTGTAGCAATGCCCATCTCCGGCTCAGCCACAGCCACGTCTGTGTTTGCCTACAGAGCCTACCGGGAAGAAAGATTCACATATGTTATATTAATCTTGGTGGCAGGTATCTGAAACAGGATATTTTTTTTTGTCTATTGTAGAAATAACTAAGCCTGCTGACAGCTGGCATCACAGAAGAGAAAGACGTCATTCCCAGTGAGCTTCTCACAGGCATCTTGTCTCTCCCAAAAGCCATGAACGGAGACAGCTCTGGGGATCACAGATTGGAAATTTGATGATCTTGAAGAACCACAGGCATAGGAGAGGATTAGCAAGTCAGGGATAAAAGGAGGCTTCTTTTTTTTTTTTTTATTTTCCCAGCCAGGAGACTGGGATTTAAATCACTATTTTTGTAACGACCCTATAGTCTAGGATTCATTTGATATTTAAGAAGACATCCAGTCTTTTTGTATTGTCTGGAGAACAAAAGGGATACTACTCAGAAAAAACAGTACTTCCTCATCATTTCCTGATCATTTATCACCCAAAGTGATAATTATTTACAAAATGAAAGGGGGTTCTTAAGAAATATGATATCTACTGTGTCCATCTACCAAAGCTGAGTATCTGCCAGATTATTTCTCCCACTGATTTCAGTAGCAGCATTCAGCCCCACACAGAATTAGTACTCACTGAACTGTTATGCGGAAGACACGTGAATACATTTGTGGAGGGGATTAATGCTCACCTCGTCCTGTTATTTGTAACCGAGTCTTTCCTTGAGCAGGTCATGAGAAATGAAATTACTGCGGAGAATGTCACAGAGAAGTAAGAGCCCTCTTTGTAAATGGCTGCCATTGTTACAGCTACACTGAGTAGGCTTTATGGCTCATAATAATTGTGTTATTCTGTATATTAAACAATTGCTGGTGGCTGCAAGCATAACAGTGGGCCATGTCCAATATAACTAAATCCCTCTAGATGTTTAAATTGATTCACACTGACATCCTGAAGCTCAGCAAAATTAAACTGCTCTCTACAGGTGCCCTTAAGAGTAAAACTTTCCTATTAAGCATTCTGGGAAAGGAGTACCAATGGTTAGAGAAAAGCTGAAAGACTACAATCCAACAGGATACGTATATTTTGTTCTCCTCTTACCGAACCCTGCTTGAAGTGTGGATTTGCAAGAGCAACAGGCAAAATGCCGTGCAATCTTTCAGTAGGTCCCCAGGTAGCTGCATTCCCTTGGTGAGGCACCAGGAACTACACTGTATGACTGGTTCGTTTTTTTAAGGACACAGGACTTCACCAGAAAGCACGTGGTCATGATTTTCTTTGTGGTGCAACCTCTGCCTCCAGATCTTCAGTCCATTCCCCTCACCTAAAGCAGAGAAGGTGTATCAGGCTAGAAAACAGAAATGTCAAGGACTTTTAGCTGGGTAAGAAATGATAGTGGTGTTAGTAAGAATAAGAGAGATGAATATAAGACAGAGTATGTCTTTTGTTAGAACAATTTATATGATAGAAAAATAAAGGTAGAGATGTTTTTCAGGCACACCAGCTCTTTTCAGGTGGGAAAAAAGGTGTGAATTTCTGTCCATTTCCTCCAACTATATTAGCTGGTCTTGCAAAAAGAAATCTCAGCTGTGATGAACTCTGACTGTTTCCTTTGTCCTGTTACAAGTTATTGCACACACCTTTATAGCCCACCTGGTCCATGGGCCATGGCTGGGCCACCTGGAGGAGAGCTGCTGCTTGCCATTTTGTAGCTGCTGGGCTGTGAGTGCAGAGGGGAGACAGTGGCTTCTGGAGAGCAGCTGTGAGAGAAAGTCACGGAGACAGGGTGGAAGGCAGAGAAACAGTCTGCCAGGCAGAGTCAGGATCGTGTGTGGAGTGGGCTGGGGTAGGCCAAGACCTCCGTCTCCCCATCAAGTAACAGTGAGGTCCGAGATCAGCTCAGCTGTGCTGCCTCACTGCCATGGGCAAGACCAGCAAGAAGAAAGGGGGACAGAGAGGGAAGGGGCTGCTGAGCTGACAGAGAGCAACTTCTCCTGAGCACTTGGAAGGGTCTGCATGGAGGTGTCCCTGTAAGCTAGCAAAGTTCAGTGACACAAGCAACAGAAGGCAAAAGATCCCTGTCTTGAGAGGATAGGGTAGGGAGGAGGGGATCAACTTACAAACTGTTTCATCTCGATCTGTTTTATTCTTTGCTGCTCTAATTCAAAAGCAATCGTGCTGTAGTTTGTGTTTTAGAAATGTAACGGATTTCTAGCGGTTTGTGTACTTACTGCAAAAAATAAGTCGAGGCTTGTTCACTTTAAAGCTTTAGCTACTACGACAAGCACTTCCTAGAACTCCTCCCCACCTCCGCAGGCAGAAGAGACTTACCTCTGTCTGAAGGGAGCCTCCAGTAATACTTCTTTCTCCCATAAGAGGGAGGCCAAGAACATTTAGTATCCTTGAATATAATTTGAGCTACTTGAAAATTAGTTCCTCAATATTAGATGAAACTTTCTCCCTCCTTATGTCTCTCTGGAGTCTGCTTGGCAGAAACTTCAGCTAATCTTCAGTTAGGGAACCCCATATCTAAAGGACAGAAGTTTTCAGATGAGAGTGCTGGAGGGATGGACCCAACAACCAAGCTGTGATACTGGGAGAGCCATGTTGCTGCCCAAGAACCTGCACCAGAGATGTCACTTGTCACAAAGCTCACTTGGGACATTCCATCGCTGAGGAGGAAACGGGACCCAAGGGCAGATTTACAAAGGTTTCACTAAAGTTTAATCATGATCATGAGGTTGCTCCTCCATTAGGGAAAGGAGAGGTAACCATTAAAATTTGCTACAGCTTATATACAGTTTGCAACAAAACACTGCACAAACACCTCCAATTGCATCATTACACCAGTCCTGACCCCGTCAGTCACCTTCCCTCATTGCTGGGCACAGTGGGCACAGTGGGCCTCCTGGTATGGGACAGGTGCAGGCCTCAGGCTGGATTCAGTCCTCTGTTTATGTCCCGAGACCTTGCTTTTCTCTGGAGTTAGTGTCTTTTCAAAACAGGATTTCTGGTGTTTTTGTCACACAATCTACACCACTAATGGAAAAGGCAAATGCCATCCTGGAGCGTATAAGCAGGATAAACTGGAGTAATGTGTCTAGCGAGGGACACTGTATTTGAAAAAAAAAAAAAAGTGAATCAACAGAAGAAAGTCAAAGGAGGGCAGTGAGGATGCTGGGAGTTAAGAAAACATGAAGAAAGGCTGAAAGAATTGGGTTGATGCAGTATGTAGAGAAAGCCTGAATGAGGAGGTGAAGGGAAACATGTGCCTAAGAGGTCATTTCAAAGAAGGGAATTACTTGTCTTGCACGGCTGTAGAGAACAGGAAGGGATATAAGGGATTTCAGCTCAGACAAAAAAGCTTAAGTTAGGCTTTCAGATAATGTTGGGACAGTAGCATGCCAGAACAGATTGCTGGGGGATGGCACAATCTCCATCACTGGAGGTCTTTAAAAACAGGTATCCCAAAAATCTGTCAGGACAGGTATTGTTGATCCTCTCAAATTTGCAGGGCAAAATAAGATAAACAGTATGATTTTACCTAACTGTACCACATGCAGGTGGCATAAAGTAGAGATGGAAGCCAGGTGTCAGCTTCTGACAGTGTTTGCCAGTAGGCACTGTGTTTCTTTATTGTGACTTGTAAGATGTCATCTTCGGTCTTGAACTCTTGGTTAGGGCAGAAGAGAAAAGTTAAGCAGGAGGAAGAAGAGAAAGAAAGGTAGTGGAATTAGGGGAAGATGTCTCAGCACCAGGGGCTGGACTGCATATGCCCCCCTTAAGCATGTAACTCTGCATTTAAGGCTACTCCGGTGACAAAAGCAAGCTGTTTAAGAAGTATCATCTGGCCTTAGAGCACTTTGAAACAATGCTGAAAGAAGCCTCAGGTGGGGGTTTTCTCTTCTTCCCAGGAAAGTGCCAGGGAAGCTCATGGAGCAGATTATCTTGAGTGTCATCACACGGCACTTGCAGGGCAACCAGGCGATCAGGCCCAGTCAGCATGGGTTTATGAAAAGCAGGTCCTGCTTGACGAACCTGATCTCCTTCTATGACAAAGTGACACACTTAGTGGATGAGGGAAAATCTGTCGATGTGGTCTACTTTGATTTCAGTAAAGCTTTTGACACTGTTTCCCACAGCATTCTCCTCAAGAAACTGGCTGCTCATGGCTTGGACTGGCGTACGCTTCGTTGGGTTAAAAACTGGCTGGATAGCCGGGCCCAAAGAGTTGTGGTGAATGGAGCCAAATCCAGTTGGAGGCCGCTCACTACTGGCATCCCCCATGCTCAATACTGGGGCTAGTTCTCTTAAATATCTTTATCGATGATCTGGATGAGGGGATCGAGTGCACCCTCAGTAAGTTTGCAGACGACACCAAGTTAGGTGCGTGTGTCGATCTGCTCGAGGGCAGGAAGGCTCTGCAGGAGGATCTGGATAGGCTGGAGCGATGGGCTGAGGCCAACTGTATGAAGTTCAACAAGGCCAAGTGCCGGGTCCTGCACCTGGGGCACAACAACCCCAAGAAGTGCTACAGGCTGGGAGATGAGTGGTTGGAAAGCTGCCTGGCCGAGAAGGACCTGGGAGTATTGGTTGATAGTTGGCTGAATATGAGCCAGCAGCGTGCTCGGGTGGCCAAGAAGGCCAGCAGCATCCTGGCTTGTATAAGAAGCAGTGTGGCCAGCAGGACTAGGGAGGTGATTGTCCCCCTGTACTCGGCTCTGGTGAGGCCGCACCTCGAGTACTATGTTCAGTTTTGGGCCCCTTACTACAAGAAGGACATCGAGGTGCTTAAGAGAGTCCAGAGAAGGGCAACCAAGCTGGTGAGGGGTCTGGAAAACAAGTCTTACGAGAAGCGGCTGGGCAAGCTGGGATTGTTCAGCCTGGAGAAGAGGAGGCTCAGGGGCGACCTTATTGCGCTCTATAGATACCTTAAAGGAGGCTGTAGCGAGGTGGGGACTGGTCTATTCTCCCACATGCCTGGTAACAGGATGAGGGGGAATGGGATAAAGTTGCACCAGGGGAGGTTTAGGTTGGATATTAGGAAGAAATTCTTTACCGAAAGGGTTGTTAGGCATTGGAATGGGCTGCCCAGGGAAGTGGTTGAGTCACCATCCTTGGAGGTCTTTAAAAGACATTTAGATGTAGAGCTTAGTGATATGGTTTAGTGGAGGACTTGTTAGTGTTAGGTCAGAGGTTGGACTCGGTGATCTTGGAGGTCTCTTCCAACCTAGATGATTCTGTGATTCCCTTCTGGGTTTCTTTTAGCCAAGGTTTTTACTTTGGTCCCCACCCGACCCATGTTGCAGCTGCATTGCTGCCATGTCCATGCCTTGCCATGTCCCCACTGAGCCAGACCTTGATCTGGGAAATTGACTTCCCAGTTTATCCTCAAATCTCCCTTGTCACGGTAGTCTTGCCTGGTAGTCTGGTGTCTTGGCTGAATCCGGTTACTGTCACAGGACCTGCCCTGCTCGCCTTGCCCAGGTCTGGGCCCTTGCTGCTGAGGCCATTGCCCTCACGCTGCATTAGGCTCAACTCCTGCAACTCCTCCCTAGCTGTCCTAGGTGCTCCCTGACATTGGGTAGGCAGAGGTATAGAGCTGGGATACTACTCTGCCAGGGGTAAAGTGTTCCCTCTGAGAATAATGGAGAAGAGGATAAGGGCACACCTTCTCCTGGAGATTAGTGCTTGTGCTGCTGCATGCAGTGGGGTCTGTGGCCTCTGTTGCAAATTTGGCTGAGGGCCATGACTGACCATTGCCACCAGCTGCACCCATGCAAACTGTGTTTAGGAAGGCCAGTTCCTGTGGGCAGCTCTGGGTGTGAGTGCTTCCTACTCCCATCCCCGCAAAGGAGTGGAGGGGACAGACTGTACACGCAGCTTTGGAAGAGCGAGTGATGGCTCCAGAGGAAGCAGCCGCCAGGTAAGACGACAAAGGGTTGTAGCCCAAGATCAAACCCAGCAAATAGGTCACTTGGATTTGGGCCTGAGTGCGTGAGGAGTGCACTCAAGCATTTGCCCAGGTGAAGGGAAGTGGTATCTGTGGCGAGGAGGAAGCAGACTGCTGTCCTTGCAGCAGACAGAGGACGGAGCAGAAACAGGAGGTGGTCAGAAACAGCTCTTTCATCAGTGGATCTCAATTTACAAAGGAGGTCAGAATTATTTCTGTGATACAAATAAGGACACAAGGACTGTTGTAGGTGAAGGGTCTCTTCCACGATATGTGGTGGGCTAGAAAGAGAGTCCACATCCCTTTAGACCCATTGCACTCCTCTAGTCCCTGTCATGTGCTGTCCCTAAGGCTGTAAGTTTGCTGGAGCTAGAGGTAGGATCAGAAACCAGGTAGAGGAAATGTGCTGGAACCAACAGTAGCTAACGGAGGAAATAAAATGATGATGAATGGTGGTGGTAAAAGGGGGTTGATGCCCTGGCTATTATGGAAAACACAGGAGGAAGTTACACTCTGCAGTGGTTAGGGAAGATGTTTCAGGTAAGACATGAAAAGACAAGTTTGCAAGTAGCTGCTTGTGCAAGAGCAAGTCATGGGTGAAGATGAGAAATGTGATCAAATGGGTTGGACAAACTGCCATCCCTCAGGGGGCCTCACTGAGGCAGGAAGATGGGGGATTGGGGAAATGAGACGTCTGGGCACCCCTGGTCAAGGAGGACGTTACGGTCAAACAGTGGGACATGCCATCACGTTGGGACCACAGCACGGCACAGGGCTCCTGAAAGAAACACAGTGGCCTCAAAGGGGCTCATGGCAAAGGGAGTGGGCAATGCTTCACCACCAGAGAAAGCGGGAGGGATGCAGAGCAGGGATGCTGGAGATGGGGCGGGGGGCTCGGCTCGGTGGGGGCCGGCAGATGGAGGCGCCCGGGCACAAAGGCCTCCCGGAGACCCACCCCGCAGGCCGGGCGCTGCCACCCGCGGGGGGCCGAAGGCGGAGCGGGGCGCAGAAGGGGGGCGTGCAGGAGGCATCGCCGAGCGCCCCCCGACCGTGCGGGGCAAGGGCCCGGCGGCGGCGGCGGCGAGCGGAGGTCCCGGCCGCGGTCGACGGCCCGGGGGCGGCAGACCCCGGCCCCGCAGGCGGAGGCAGCCGCGGGGCAGCCCGGCCCCGGCCGCCGCCCACCGCCCACCGGGGAGAGGCTGCGGCCCGGGCCCGCAGCGCGGAGCCTGGGCGGCCGCTGCGGGTGCCCCGCCTGGGAGGGGTTAAGCGGGAGCCCCAGCCCGGGGGCGGACGGCGAGGCTCCGGCGCCTGCTATACGGCGTCGGGGCTCTAGGTGTCCTGCCTGGGAGGGTCCCTGCTGCATTGCAGCCTCCGCGCCGCTCCGTCTCTGGCGCACACAATGGCGACTCCCAGCCCCAGCAGCGGCTCCGGCTCGGGCGGCGGGAGCGGGCCGGGCCCCGGCGGCCCGCCGGCACACGCGGCCGTCAGCAGCATGCAGGGTAAGCAGCCCCGCGCTAGGCCGCAGCCCGGCCGCCGCTTCCGGGCCGGGCAGCGCGCCCCGCTCTAGGCCTCGCCGCGGCCCCGCTGCCCCCGGCGGCGCGGCGCGGCGCGGCCCCGCCTGCGGGCCCCGCGACCTCGGCGGGCAGCGCCGGGCCCGGGGGCGCGGGGGGCCGGGGGCGGCGGCGGCCTCGCCGCTTCCTCCCGGCCCGGCGCTGCCCCGGTCGGTCTGGGGCAGGCGGGTGCCGCCCCCCGGGGCGCGGGCGGGCTGCGCTTCTCGGGGCTCGGCCGCCCTGGGTTCCCCGCGCCGGGCCCCGGCCGGGCGGGCCCGGACCCCGCGGCAGCGGCGCTGGGGACCCGCTCCCGAGCGGGCCGGGGGTGCGGCCGTGCCCGGCCCGGAGCCGCGCGGCCCCCTCGCCGCCAGCTTGGGGCTGCCGCCCCGGCGCGGCCCTCCCGCCCGCCGGGCTGCCCCGGGGGCTCTGCGCGGCCCCTCTCCGGGCCGCCCCCCGCGGCGCCCCGCTGCAGCCCCGCGGGTGCCGCGTGTCGCCAGGCCGCAGCCGGAGGCTCGGCGGAGGGCGGGGCCGTGCCCGCCGCGGCGGGGCCGGGAAGCGGGGCTCGACCTCGGCCTACGCGACCCCGGGAGGCGGTGGCCCCGTGCGGCCGGCCCGGAGCGGTCGGGGAGGGGGGCCGGGGGCAGGCAGGAGCGAGACAAAAGCCGGGGGTTTAGCTGCGGGTTTTCTCCGGCCCGCTCCGTTTTGTGCCCTCCCTGCTCGTGCCTCTGCCCTGGGCGGTGACCTGCGGGGGGGTGGGCGCGCAGCAGCCTCTGCCCAAATGCAAGTTTCTGGTGGCGGGTCCAGCCCGGCAGGACCGTGCCAGGTACCGTGTAACGCGCTGCTCTTTTCCCCGGGAGCGCAGCGTTGTTGGTGTTAACGAGCTGGGGTAGAGCCCCGGGGGAGGGGGCTGGCCAGGGGGCAGCCGGGGTAACGTTTTGGCAAACGCTGCTGCCCGTGTGCTGCTGCAGTAGCCGGGCTCTTGCTGGCCTTGGGAGGATGGCTCTGACCCGACTCCCGCCGGACTCTCCTCGGCGTTGCTCGCTGAACGGTTCTGCTGCTTGGCATTTCTTGTTCCTTTGTGTCTGTTCATATGTTTTTCTCGAGACAGATGTTTAAGTAAAAACAGTTTAATGGCAAACTTGTGGTTAAATTTTTGTTGTTGTTTTATTCTGATGGAAATTTAGAGCGTTATACTAGGGTAAGGCTGCCAGACTTCCCATCTGCACTTGTTGATGGTTGAGTATTCTTGTAAAAACAGTGGATATTTATTTTTCAGAAAAGCCACAGCGAATACCTTTGGAGTTTTTTCTTTAGAGTTACACCACTGAAAAATACTCTCTGCTTAAGCAGCATTTTAGACTCTGTTAGTCTGAGGCCACACAGTGTTTGTTTATTTTTTTAATTTAATACAGGAATGGTAATACTAAGGAAGCTGTTTGTCCTGTTTTGGGAACTTTTTATTTCATTTTTTAGAAGAAAGAAGAAGGAAAGGTCATGATCTCTCTGTTGACAGGAGGAGTACAGGAGCTCTCAGCTAAAAAATTGTCATGTTTTGCTACAATCTGTTCTGTCCTGTTGGGAGGGACTGCTTGGAGGCTGACAGGGAACCTGTTTGGGTGGAGAATTGATTATATAAACTACAGAGTTTGGTGTACGGGGAACTAGACAGCAAACTTTCACTGTTTGCAGCTTCCACTGTGTGAAGGTCTCGTGTTTGCTAAACTAAGGAGTTAGTACCTGTTGGGCCCTAGGAAGGTGATACTATACAGGTTCACAATACCTTTCAAGAACCATAGTTCCAAACCTCTTAAATGAAGTGCATGGCTCAAGAACTCGACTGAAGGCACAATATGCAAAAGCAGTTGTGATGAGACCAGAAATAGCCATGTTGCAGTGCAGTTAAAACTTTGTGTTACCCCTTTTATTTTCCACCTGACCCATATTCTTCATATTTATGAATCATTCCCCTGAATTCTATGCATCTTCAGGGCTGCAAGTTTGGTTTTGTACCATGACATAAGAACCAGTGATGCAGTGTGAGTTTGCAATGACATAGAAATATCCACATCCTTTCTCCAGGGGAGGAAGGGCAATTGTTTCTTTTGTAGTTTCTTGCAAGTGTCTATTTAAACATGAATTCAGGAAGACAAAGGCCAGTTTGATGTTATGCAGGTGTTTGCAGTAAAATCTGGTGTTAAATAAACAGTTGTTTAGTTGTTGTTGTTAAGGTAGCAGATGTGTGTTGAGGTGTCCTGGGAGTAGCTCAGTGGCTCTAGAAAACTTCCTTGCAGAGGTGAGCATGTTGCTGTTGCGGTGGTCGTGAAGGGAATTCCCTGAAGTTGGCAAAAAGAAACTCCTTCCCATGAGGACAGTCCTCCACCAGGATCACCGTGTGGCTGTGCAACCACCTGTAGGAAAAAGAGGGAGACACCTATAGGAAAAAGGGGGAGACATGTGGGGCAGGAAGGGCTGCCTCTGCGGGCTGGTGGCACCCGGGCAGGTCCATCGGGCATCCCACCTCCCTCCTCTCACCAGCGCTGGTTCCCTGTTGACACTGACATCTCTGCAAGCTGAGCTGTTGCAAAATGAATCTGCCAGAAGAAAGGCAGCAAGATTTTTCTAGTTTGGATGCCGAGTGTTTGCTCGGCATGGGGTTGTGTGAGCAGTGGTGCGAGGAAGGTGCAGGAATGTGTAACTGGGTGGGGAGAGAAGTAAGTAGGACTGCGTCGTTGTTGGTCTAATTGGCTTAAATGGTATGATGAGGTGCAGCAGGGAAGTCGTTAAGCTGCAAGGAGTAATTATAGTAAAAAAATAAGTTTTGGTGAGTTAATTTTCAGCTAGAACTGTTCTCTAGTTTCAGCTAGAAGTGTTCTCAGTGCAACTGCTACTCTGAAGGAGGTAATGGGAACGAGTGGTTGTGGGGCGGGTGGGACAGCGGCTGTGGGCTCAGCCAATGCTTGTGCTGGCCATGAAGGAGCCATGGACCTGCTCTCTGGGATAGCGATTGCTTCTGGAGGTTGTGCTGAGAGGACGTGCTTGAACAAGTTGGCCTGTGGTTCAAAGCCTTTTGCAGGGGATTTTCTGTGTGTTCCGAGGGCTGGTCCTTTTGTAAGGGGTCTCTGCTATTATGTAGGATAGCAGGGCCTAGGGATGAGGAGTGGGCCAGGTGGTGGTAATGCAAGGGTGAAGTTGTCATGGAAATTGAGGCCTGTCGTGTTGATATCTGGAGCTGGGCAAACAGATCCAGGGCATCAGAAAGTCTTTGCAGACCACCCAGTTTCATTTTGTTTTGTATCAATATCCTATGGAGTTTCTGTGTAAAGCTTCTTTAGATAGCCCGGTGTCTCTTAGACTCAGTGTCACCGTACTCACACCAGGCTTATTGTGCAGTGATGACCCTCAAGCCTTGCAGTCACGTAAAGCGTTGCTTCAAATCTTTCCACCCATAGTGTTCTGCATTTCCAGCTTCATTCTCCTGTCTTCTCCTGGCTGACTGCATTAGCCTTTCTTGCCCAGGCACGTGGGAGCTTCATTCGTTCCCAAAGGCAGGTTCCTGGCACATGTGGTTGGTAGAGCTGTGTTCAATGCATGGTTGGCAGATCAGAGACAAAGGAGGGCTGGAATTTTAAGTATTGAAAATAGTTGTTATTTAATTATTTTCTTTTTCTTTTTTCTTTTTTTTTCCTTTCTTTCTTTTGTTTTTTCTTTCCTTTTCTTCTGGTTGTTTTTTGGACAAAACAGAGGTTCTGTGGGAAGTAAGATATTGACCTTTGAGAGTGATTTTAAAAAAACACAGAAATAAAAATACAAAACCAAAACAGTAATTTGAGGAATTTTGCATTTCTCTTACTGACAGAATTAGTAACAGTCTTTACTGCTGATGTTATGTAGGAAACTATCCTTTGAAGAATTAGGGTATGAAATTTAGAAATTTAATTAATTCAAAGGCATAGAGAGAATTTTAATTCTAATTGGGAGCTGAGGAGTCAGTCATCATACCTCCAGACCCAAGCAAGAGTTAGGAAACACTCGTAACTGGCTGTTGTGTATTTGGCTCCTGCATTCAGCTTCCAAGGGCCCTGGAGGCTAACCAGGACTTTTCCAAGTACTTACTGCTTGTAATACTCTGGTGTCTTTCTAAAACCAAGCATATATACTGTTTATATCTTTTCAGAGTGTACACAAACAGTTCAGACATTGGATGGGCTGGGAATTTGGGATTCTCAGTTCCCTTCACGTCTGTTTCTCTGTCCCAGCCTTTGCCCCTTCTACTCCCCTGCCTGCACCCCAGCCATAACCTGTTGGGTTTTAGCAAGAATCGGAGAATTGTGATATCTGGTTAGACAGTCTCCTGTGTGGATATGTGGCATGAATTCTGGACAGGGAGATGGCAGAGGGGTTGTTGCCTGAGTGTGTTAAGAGGCTAGACTCCTGCTCTCACCCGTGGATGCCATTCAGTGAAGTATCGGGGTTGGGAGATAGGTTTCTGCACAAGTATGAGGAAGCTCTGCCCTGTACCTTTCTTTACCTGACAGAAAAGAGCTTCCAGGAGGCATTTCAGTAGGTCACGTATCATTCATATTTAGCATGCAGCAGAATTGGTGATTGCAGAGATGAACTTTGCCAGTCGCTGTTGTCGGATGAACTTGCTGTTGGTGTGTGACCTGTGCTGTGTCTTTGAGGTGACTATAGTTTCTTCAGACAGCATGGTGAAAAGTATTGCTGAAACCGTTTGTGGGCGGCACTGTGACCAGAATGCTCCTTGTTAGGGGAATTCAGTAAGAGAGGCCATCATGCCTGCATCTTCCTCCTCTTCGTGCTACTGCCTTGGTGAGTGCAAGGAGTGACCTGAGCAGCCCTTCTCCTTGTTCGTCAGGAGGAGGGAAATGCGACCTCAAAGCCTCTGTGCTGAGGTGTTGGACCTGCCAGGGCACAGTGTGAGCAGCCTCAGTCCTGAAGTCAAAGCTGCGCCAGCAGGGAGTGGGCCCGTGGGTCTGCGAGCAGAGCGGTTGCTGGCGGCGGCCTGGCGGAAAGGAGAGACCCGTCCTGGGGGCTGTGTCTGCGGAGAGCGGCAGGCAGGCAAAGGGCTGGTGTGTGGACTTCCTTCTCTGCGCAGAGGGGCATAAGAAAGTAAGGGCATGGGGAGAAAGTAAGGAAAACAAGTGGCAGTAAACACAGGAATTTGCTTAGGGAACCTCAAAGAATGGAATTTGGGGAACAGGAAGGCAGTTGAGAAGTAAAGAGCAGAAAGTGAGCAGCAGGTTAGGTAAGAAGCAACGTTTGAAAAGCCAGCGTAAAAGAAACAGATGATACATGTAAGAGAGCAGGGAAGATAGAAGAGAACAAGATGAAAAAGTGAGGAGTTTGGGGGGTGGAATTAATCCTTGTCCTCAATAGGTGATAAAGTACACATTATTAAAGTACACATTATCTTTCACTGCATATTATTAACCTGTTGTTCTGATGTAGGCAAAGCGAAATGTATCTTTAACTCATTGAATAAAATGAGAAGCTGACTGCCATTATTCTTGCCCACAGTGGAATTATAGAGCCATTGTGTGTTAACATAGGCTGCTGTTGCAAACTGACGTTTGCAGATTTGTCAGATTGGTGTGTATACATCGACTTTGACATGTTTGCGTTTATTATAGAAGGTAAGATACTTGTCTGGTGAGCAAATCAGCGTACTTCAGTTTATTTGAACCCGCTAGTTCATTCCCATACTGTAGCCCTGCTAGGATATGGCTGACATGCCGTACTTCTCCTTCGTGCTTGTCTTAGTGTATACCTGTGCATGTAGTACTGTATGTGTAAGCAAATGTTACGGCATTTCAGCTTTCTATTTCAATTTACTTATCCGTTTTCCTGGTAAAGGAGTGGCCTGAAAATAGTAGTTAAGTCTCATCAGATGCTAGGAGTTTTTTTCTGATATTTCATGCTGACTTGATGGAGCTGACAGAATTGGAAACCACATCATTGTCTGTCTGGCAAAAAAACAAAAACACCGTCCAGTGGGAGAAAGAAGAGTGCTGTGAGAAAGGAGAAAAAAAAAAAAGGCAAACCGCCAGAAAACTTTCCAATCTTTATTTTACTGAGAAGGGGTCCCCAAAATTAGAGTCATTCATAGACATATGTGTATGGAGTGAAACATTAATTACGGGAGTCTTGTGTAACCACATCAAGCTACGCGTGTATCAGACAAATGCCTTGTTAACATCGTATAGTTAGGACGTGATTGCTGCCTTTGAAGTCGGCCATCTTCTATTGGATTTAGATTTGATAAAATCTTATGCGAGCTTAAAGAATGTGGAGGCTCGCTTCTCAAAGTGAGGAATAGCTTCCATAACCAGTGGAGGTGTGAAGGAGAAACTGCATGAGAGAAACTGCTTGGAGTGTTTGTGTCGTCCTCTGCCCTGTGGGACAGGAACCAGCAGCAGATGTCAGTCCAACTTTCACTGAAATGATGATTATTAAGAAGGTACAAAGATCTCTGATCTATGAATGAATGTTCTGCTTCTGGCACCCTCTCAAAGGTTTGAGTACACTGATCTGGACTAGCTTTCAAAAGGTGCTGGTTATGTTCCCAGATCTGATGTATCTTATTTAAAATGCACTGCATTGTATTCACTGAAGATAAATGCCTCTTTAGATACGTATATTTTTGTTGTGCTTCTGTCTGCGTGCTGAGGCTACAGCATCCCTTGCGGGGAGGTGGGAATCGCTGTGCTGCAATGGCAGCATGAAGAAAACTCAGCTGACTTTGCCAGTTGAACCTTTCTGTGGTGACTGTGGGGCTGTCATCTAGTCTCTGGGGACATGGGTTCTTCCATGGATATTCTGGTCAGGATGGATTATTATCATCACACAGCCTGGCCTCCTGCTTAATGAGAGGTGAACAAATGTATCAGAAATTCCTGTGTTGAACTTGATCTTTTGTGGTTTGGTTCTAGCATCTCTTGTACAGAGGGAAACCCAGTCCCTGCGAAGATAGCAAGTTTAGGACAAACTGCGTTTTGAAGTAAACTGGTTCAGTAGTTACTGCATTTTTGGGCTGGATTTTTTACTATCATTTTGGTCAGTTTCTGGTGATAGGTGTTGGCTGTGTGGTTGCAACCTAAGGAGTCTACTCTGTGCAATTGCAGTTAACCAGTGTGAATCCTGCACCGTCTTAGTTGAGTCTGCTGGTGTTCCCTGCAAAGGCCCTTTCTCATCTAGATATTCAGGTTTCTTTTTAATGTTGCAGGCTTGTTTGACTGCAGAAGAAACGTATGAGCAGTGGGTAAATGCAGTGCCTGTTGGTCTCTGAATTTTTTTTTTCCCTTTTAGAAAGATGTGCTGTTATAGCTGGATTAATTAACGTGTGATAGTTAACTCGTGGTAAATCCCAAGTGAGACAGTTCAGTTCGCCTGCGCTTCTGCAGTTCGACTTGCAGATAATTTGAATACGGTGTCACTTCTAGGCTTTAACAGTAGAATAGCCAGCACATACCTAGTTGTCCCCCTGTACACACATGCTACTCTTTGGTGATGATGGGTATCTGAAAAAAAATCTGTGAAGCTCAAGCCTTTCAGTAGGCAACTGACCCTAGATGTTTAGGGAAGCAAAATATCAAAACATTTTGATATTAAAACTATCGGAAAGAAGGTGCCCTTACCTATTCTAAGGGTGCCTAGGGGTTAAGTACTTGTCCACAAAGCATGAGATTGCGAGGGGGATGCATTACATCTCATTCTTCAGGGACAGAGTTGCAGGGAGGATGTGTGCAGCCTCAAAACCCTCTAGTTTTTACTCTTTGTCTGAAGAAGACAAAGGAATTTTTGCTGTGACTCTGTGCCCTGTTTTATATCCTAGTCCCACATCCTTATACCATTGCTGAATTGCTGGACAAGTTACCTCCATTGTTAAGCTCTTGCTGAGTTTTGCTAGGTGGGCTTGTTCTGCAAGCTGTACATAGGAGGCTTGGAAAACTGACACTGTAGGTGGCACGACGTACGGCAGCCTGTTGAAGGGATGTGTGCTGCAGGGAGCACAATGTTTCTGTACCGAGCTTCTGGAGCACTGGAGCAAGGGTCAGGGCTGGAAGTGGGAACTTGCTCCAATGTTAGCTTCTCTGGCAGGGGTGTTCATGCTGCTTGTGACTGTGCTTTTGAAAACCCATAGGCACCTCTAACAGCCCTCTGAATGATCGCCTTGTAGCCATCTGCCTTGTCCCGGCTGTGGGGGACAGGTCGCCTTCCCCTCTGAAGTGGCAGAGTTTCTCCAGGACAGGTAGGACTGTGCTGCTGCAGGTGGCAGGAGGGAGGAAACCACCTTCCTGGAGGCGGGCAGCCAGCCTGCTGGCTTCGCTCCACCAGTAGTCAAACTCTGCATGTCCGCAGATCCACTGCGTGTATGTTTATCCTAAATCCCATGCTCCCTGAACTAATCTAAGCCAAAGGCAGTTGCTCGCAGCTGGAGAGAGGTCTCCTTGCAAGCTTGTGCTGGGTGTTGATGCCGCGTCAGTGTCTAAGGCCACATGGAAGCTGGCACGCTGGTTTACAATAACCTCATGTATTAGAAGAGCACCATGTTGGACCTAATTAGCTTCCTGCCTTCCTTTAATCCTAGTGTTTTTACCTCTTGGTAACTACCTTAACTAGATTGGTCTTCTTCCAAGATGTTTCTGGAAGTTGAACAGCATAGAGTGGAGGAGAGAGGTCAGCAGCAAGGCAGATTTGGACTAATTCATATGGCTTAATATTTTAAACTTGGTGCACCCAGAGGACAGGAGGGATCCATTTTATACCAAAGGATGTAAAAGAGACAAACTCTGGCAGCCAAATATACTTGCAAGTGATGATAAGGGTGGGAGGGAGAACTGAAAACATGTTCTACCTCAGTATTTGAGCATGACCTATGCAAAAGCTTTGTGTCAGCCTTAGTGCCTGTGTTCAGGAGTCAGTATTTTGAACAGGCTGCGTTTCTGACTTCAATTTTTAACTTTTCACTTCGCTCTGTTTTAAGTTAGCTTAAGCTGTGTCTTGTGGGCACCTGCAAAGTTACCAAGATTCCTGTAGTCTAGCCCCTTTTATAGCGTTGGGGGAGGCTCTAAGTTTTGAAGATACCTGCGATGTGCATTTCGTGGTCTGCTTAGGTGCCCGTTACTTCAGGATACATTCTGTGTATTCTGTGTAGCAGCAGTATGTTTGTGCCTCCCTATGCTGAAAGGTGCAAATATGACTTCTGTCAGATATCACAGACTTATTTAAGTTTCTGTGCATAGCTTGCATTTCTTTTTTTTTTAAAGAAGCCTGGGCTACAAGTAAGTAAAGGTCCTTGCAGAAATCTCGGCACAGCCTACTGCGTGCCTGCTCCCCACTTGCCCAGACCCTGCGCAAGGCACGCGTGTCGTGTGCCTGGATTTGCATCAGGACTGTCATGTGATGCTGCAGACCATCTTCCAAAACGTGTGACCTTGTCTCCTGAGGCTGTAGCCCTCAGTGGAGGGGACTCTGCTATTGCTCTTTGTGAGGAAATACAGCATGGTGCTGCCAAGCCTCTGCTCCCCCTCTGCCTCCCAGTTCTGCTTTGAAATGAGCTCAGCTGCAGTTCGCATGAACATGTGCAGTAACTTTGTGCTTAGCGGGGTACGGCCCATTAATTTTTGTATGAGCATCAGGGGACGCAGGGAGTATGTATATTGCACAAATTGCGTATTTATTAGCTGCTAAATTGATTTCCTCTTCTCCAAATCGAAGCCTTTGTATGTGCCCTTTACTGGGGGCAGAGCAAGCCCTTCAGGAAGCAGACGGCTTGCACTGATCGTGGAGCGAACAAAGAGTCCAAGCGCCAGGAATTAGCCAGTGTTTTGAATAATTTATTTGATCTTTCTGAGGTGCTTCAGGAGATGCCCTTTGGCATAAGGAGGACAGCTGTTGGGAGCAGGCACAGCTGAGCTAAAAGGGAATCAGTCCTTTTATTGTGTTTTGTCCAGGCTTATTATTTCTGTGGAGCAGAAGAGTTTTATGGTTTGCTTTGGACCTGATTCTCTGGAAGAAGTTCTCTGAACTGAATTAGCCATCACTTTGCTTTTGGACCAGAGAGCAAAGTGTTTGTACTTTGAAGAGGTTTGTGGACAGAGATGAAACGGTTTCCTTTAAAAACACATGGCTGTGTTTCTTTGACCTGGGAGGGGTTATGGAATAAGATAAAAGCATTGCATTTGGAAATCCCTTCTGGGGAGTGATGGGACCATGCCTGAGTTTTCCTGTAAAGACCACTTCCCCTACTGAACCGTGTCAGCACAGAACTTGGTCTCATGCCAAGCAGTTGGAACCCTTGCCCTACCTTTGATGTACTCTTCTTTCCACTCATCCCGCTCAAACTTGGAGGGGCCGAAGGTGGGATGGAGCGGGATATTGTGTGAGGATGATCAGAACCACTTTGTAGAAGTGGTCAAGACTGGAAGCCTAGAGCAGAGGGACAGAGTGGCTGTTGTCCTTTCGGACAACCTGATGACAGGCTGTAGAGACTGTATGGACCCCAGATGTTTTTACTGCTGAAGAGGTGTTACCTTCCAGAAAAACTGGAAGAGAAACTATATGTCATGGTGCCATATAGAAGTGAGTATGCTGCTTCAGGACATGTGAGTCCTTTCTTCAAGGTACCTTTTTTTTTTTTTTTTTTTCCCACCCTCAAGGTAGCAGTAGCAGCCAGGATGTGGAAACTAGGGCATTTGGATGTCTGATGTAAGATTAGTTTCCTTGCTGATCTGGGGACGAGTAGAGGTTAGCTCTCTCCTAAGAACTACTGTTCTGATGTAGCCCAACTGTTAAAACTAGCAAGTGTGACTGCATGGTATCAGAAGCATGTCCGCAAGTTCGTGCAAAGGAGTTATGAGTGAACTCTGACATCCGTTGGAAGAAGGATCTGAAGGCACAGAGACCTGCTGCTATGGGCAGCAGCTCGGCAGTTGAGTTCTTGCTGCACAGGGACACACATGTTGTTGAACAAGCTTGCTGGTGTTCTCCTGGAAATACAAAATCTATTTTAAAATATGTTTCTAATTTGTTTATTTCTTTTTGAGAGGAGTTGGAATAAGATCCTGGAGCTCTTTATGTGCACGTAGCAGAGTTATGGCCAAATAAGCTTTCTAAAGCGTAAGCATTGCTGCTGCACCTCAGTGCTAGATATCATCGGGTTGAAAACAAGACTTTGCTATCTGGCCTGCTCATGTGGCCTTGTTCCTGCCGCTCTCTGTGAGCGGCAGAAGGAACTTCTCAACAAGCATGGAAGCGGTGAAAGTTGCGATGGTGGGAGCTGGTGTCTGCAGCTCACGTGTGTCTGTCCATATCCTTGCGTTAGATGGCTTGGCTGATTTCACCATCAAGGTACACGATTTGGAATATCTTGGGCTTTGAATTGGAAATTTCAAGTCTGGTTTGTGGCTATGACTGCTTTTTTTCCTGCCCTATGAAAATACACTGTAAATGAAGAATGTGTGAACACAGGCTGCATTTCAGCTAAGACGTGAGATGTTTCTGGGGCTGGTCATTTGCTTTAATATAGACAGGTCTTAGTCACAACTAACTTGAACGTGAGCCCAAAACAGAACTGGCAGCAGGGAACCTGCTTCATCACTGAGTTGCCAAAGGTCTGCGCTGATCCCTGCGTCATTCCAGGGCACTGTGGTGCTCTCAGCACTGGGATAGGCTCCAGGAGCTGCTTGTCCATGGTGCTATTTCAATGTAGTAAATAGAAGCTTTCTGGGAAGGTTTGCATTGGATATCCCTGTAAAATCTGATTAATACTCTGACTTTTTTGGCAGTGAAGCTCTAGCCACCCAGCATTCATATTCTCCAAGAAACCCTGTGCTGGCATGTCCTAAGTGTTCGAGACCCAAAACAAACAAAATGAAAGCAGCTTGGCAACATTCTTCAGCTATTTGGTTGTCCATGCTGCAGAGCGATGCACCAAGTTGCAGATGTAGTAACACTGGCATCAAAATCTTGCTGTCCATTAGGGCATCGTATTCAAAAGGTTTGGGTTTTACAGCCAATGCTGGTTGCTCCGTGGCACCTCAGCCATGTGAGGTGAGGGTTGGGTTGTCTACTTCCAAGCTACCAGGAGTAGTTGCTGCCTCCTGCCTGGTGGGAACGTTGCCTCCTGTTCACAAGGACAAGCAACTGCGTGGTCAGGGTTTCATCCAGAGAGACCCACAGGTGAACTGAGCAGGGTGACTGTGTTCACCATGGGATCCAGCATTCATTGCATCCACAGCAGTCTCGCAGCAATGCTGTCTGCTAAATTTGTACCTGTCGTTAAAATCCAAAAGCTGCAACTGTGATGTGCTGGAGAATTGAGTCTATTCCCAGTACTCAGTCTTGCGGGAATGGGAGTTACGAAAAAATCCTCCAAGTGATCTTATAAAGTAATTTTGCCCAGTGCTTTAGAGGAATAAATAAACCAAACTACTCTAAAAGAAAAGTTCCCCAGTCCCGAGTGCAGCAGTTATTTTAACTATCTATGAGTTTGACATGCTTGTGTCCATGTTAGGAGTTTAGTATTTTTCTCATGTCAGGAGTTTAATATTTTGTCTCCAGTAATGACCCCTTTCTACCACAGGCTCCTTTTTATAAGCGCATCAAGCTTCTCTTGAAAACAAGTTAGATGTCCTGCTCTGCTTTGGCTTCCAGAAGATGTCTTCAGGATTTCAGTCAGTAGCTGGAAATGTTCAATGACCAGACCACACTGACAGCTTTGTCACTGTTGATCTTCTGTCACCCTTAGTCTTCAACACACATGCTGCTACTCCTTCCTTCATGCTGCCTATTCAGATGTGTTTCACAGCTTTACAGTACAGTATTCCTGTCCTGCCATATGCCTTTGGCTAGGTCGAAAGCACCAACCGCTGCCACCCTTTCCAGGAAATAGATGCTCTGTTGCCATTGATCGGAAGTTACTTGCAGTGACTTTGGAATACACTTCATCTCGAGTTTGCCTGCAGTTTTGCATGTGGCAGAAAACACGGGCAGCAGAACCAGGCTGAATGCAGAGGGTGGGAGCATCATGAGCGATGCCTTCAGGTGCTCCCTTTCCCCTGCTGCCTCCCAGGGGAGCAGCAGCAGCCTCAGCGCCAGAAGCAGACCAAAGCTGTGTTAGCAGGCACAGGGTTGGGGTCAGCCACGAGCAGAGATGAGCATAGCATCACTGATTCTGGGATGGTATAAAAGAGCATCTTGGCAAAAGATCAGGAGTCCTGCTCTAGTCGAGACATTTCAGTCTTAAACCAAGGCATTACTGCAGGTCAGTTTTCTCTGGCTGGGGACTTGATACAGGTGATAAGCAGCATTGGCTCTGTGTGTCGGCTGCACGCAGACGGTTGTGAATGTTGATGGTTGTTTTATTTGTGGTGCTCTGACACCTTGCAAGAGCTTTAACGGGTAGGGAGATTCTGTGTTACTGTGTGGCACACAAGTTTTTTTTATGCAGCACTGGTGTCTGATGTCCTTTTTTAAGGAGCTCTGAGTGAGAAGGAGTTAATGGGGATGAGGACAAGGGAAGAAGATAGCTGGGTCTGGGCTGGGGCTACTGGCTGGTATTTTTGCAACAGTCTTCTGTTACCCAGTGTGAGCCTGTGGGGATTAGCTGGGCAGACTCCCAGGCTCCTTCCGTACTGAAGACCTGCCTGCCCTCTGCACAGGGATAGAACTCTTTCCCTAGGACTTCTAAAAGCCAATGGACTGGAGGAATTTTTGTTGAAACGTTACGGGGCTTATTTCTTTAGCAGGAAAACTTTGTGTCTGCCCCTACTTGTGGGATTTTGAAAGAATGAAAAAACTTGCATAACCCCCAAAAGAATCATTTCTGGCATAGTAACTTATAATAACATGACTGAAAAGAAAAGTAAAGGGATGATCAGAAAGAAAACTAGCAGTAGATAAAAATGGCATTAATAATTTCTGAAAATGAAAATCTATTCAGAGTATTTGTTTGGACTTCAAAAACTTTAAGAACCATGGTGCAGCTGAACAGCTCGGTAGTGTGCTCCCATAACCAGGAGCTGAGAAGGGAACATTTCCTGGGTAAAGCAGAGGTGACAGATGCAGGGCTGCGCCAAAGGAATGGGAAGAAACTTTAAGGCAAGACAGTGAACTTGCAAGCTAGTTAGAAAGCTGAGTTGCTTTTGTAGGGGGGAAAAAGGAACTTCCCTCATGGAATGAAATAGTGGTTGTTTTTTTTTCCTTTATATTTTTATGCTGTCTTGCCAGTGAAATGGTTGGGTAATGCATTTTTTAATTTTCACTGATCAATTTATATTATTGTTAATAAAATTTCCATTAACATTTATATTATTGTTAATAAAATTACCGTTAACATTATTAGACTAATGTGGGTACCTTTAATTACCATTCTTATTTGCTCCTTCCTCTCTGAACATATTATCAGCCTGCTTTGGTGGCTTTGGGGTTATTTTTCTGTTTTTGCATGCTATTGTAGAGAGAAAACCAGTTAAAAAAATTCTTATTCAGGAGATGGTTTAAGTTGGAGCTGCTGGTGGGAAGGGGACACCAGGTTTTATAAGGCTCACGATGAAGCCCAGAGTTGGCAACAGTGTGCCCTTGAGCGATGTACAGCACAGCCAGCAGGTACCACGGTGTGCTGTGGACAGTGATGCTCATGTGAAAGAGGATGGATTTTCTCTTTTTTTCTTGGTCACCACAGTGTTGGGTTACTTGTTGTGTGGAGCCCTGCAATGCCGTCACTGCTGCAGTGTCCAAATCCCCCTTGAGCAAAGCTGGGATTCCTGTCCTTAATTTGTGAGCCTTAGAGCTGTTGCTGTTTGAGTTTTATTAACGCCTCAAGAAAACTAAAGCTCCTTGAAGTGAACTGATCTCCTCCGTGCCTGCTGTGCAGCAGGGCTAGTGCCCTTGCTGGTCTGTTGAACACTGCTATCACTCAAGACTGGTTTATAAAATGACAAATCCTGAATTGATGGGATTGCTCTACATTTGCAGCAACGCATTCTAAAGTTTGATCTAATAAACTTGTTTAATGTATGATTTTAGAGTTAATGAACATTGAAACATAAAAAGTGATTCTTAAGTGATGCGCTTTGACTTGCAGTGAATGAACAAGAACTTGTCTCTTTTGCTTTAGGCTTTCAGATAAACTTCTGTGGAAAGGCACAAAGTAAGCTACGTATTTTTATAGTATTATCCTGTTTTATATATCAACCTTGGTACTGGGAATGTGTCCACTTTCTGTTCCAACTAACCACCTATGGCAGACCTACTCCTAAGAGAGCTTCCATTTTTCACAATGCTGGTAAAGTAAAAGTAAAATTAAGCAATTTAAAGGGTCACTAATTTTACTACTTTACCTGTAACAAAAGAGCAACTCCAGAAGCATGCAGCTAAACTAATTGTGTATGGAGCACTGGAAATTTGCTGCCTGCTGAATTGCTCTGAAACGCAAACTGGGTGGGATTTGGCAGTTTGATTTGTGCCTGCCAAAACTCGTGCTGAATGAGCACCTGATGTGCACACTTTTATACAGAGCGTGAACACCTTGAATTGCCATCTCAAGAGCCAGCAGGACAGATGTTGGATCCTGCAGTGGGTTGTTTCTGTTCCAGCTTCTTTCAAGAGAGGTGAGAGCAGGACAGGAGAGCTGTCAGGAGGGGCTGCTGGCTGGCATCAGCTGGTGCCAGCGCTCCCGCAGGCAGCCCTGGCTGCTGCAGGACAGTTTGTGGTGACTAATGGAAGCTCTGCAGAACTAATTTTTCTTTATTTTCTGTCACTGGCTTATGCTTTGTGTTCCTCTGTCATACTATCAAAGTACCTTCTACAGTATGGTGGTAGCTTTATTGGAAGCAGTCTCTTTTTTTCTGAATTCTAGATTTTTTTTGACTCTGCATTTCTTTGAATTTGCATTCAGATTTTTTTCATTTGTGCTTGACGTGCTTGTTATAGCAATTCTAATATCTAGAGATATAATTGTTATTTTTTTAATAGTTGGTGTCTTTGGATTTTATGTCAGTATACTTTGTGACTACTGTTCAGATAGATTTCGTCTGAAGCAGTTGTACGTAGAAAAACCTTTGCTGTCCATGGCTTTCACAGAGCAATGCTTTCTGTGTTAGGACTGAGGAGGACGTCTGCTCCAGTGTTACGGTGCAGAGTGAGCCTGGGTGTCAGAATTGTTCTCCCAAGACAGGATTGGAGAACATATTTATTCTTTAATAACTTTCTGTTAGCATGGAAATCTTTAGGAAACTCGATGTTTGAAGCAGGAAATTCAAACCTGTTTTGCAAGCTAGAGCTGTATGTCAGAATCAGAGTTAGGCTTTGAGACCTTTTCTGGTGGATTCCTAAGATGACAGCTACTGAATTGTGAAAAGATATGGAAGAAAATCAGCCACCCAAAAGGAGCAGTTGGCTGCTGAAGTTTGTATTTTGGAGCTGGGTTAATGGCCGTGCAGGTGAGGCTGAGTTGGAGATGGGATTTGCTGCTGGGAGGAGCTGGCATGCAGCATTTCATGTGAACCTTGGCAGCTTAAAAAGGTTGATTAGCATTTACTTAGGACAATGTCTTGCTCCTGTTGTCGGTCTTTTTACAAATTCCTTGTTGTCTGGCACACTAAGAACACTGTAAATGCTTCTGCAAGGTTTTCGCTATTTCCCCAGCAGTGCCTTTCATCTGAAGCTGGAATCTGTTGTCAGACATAGACAGTCCTTGCTCTCTGGGGCAGTTGCAGTCTGGAACAAAATGAGAAATGCTCAATACATGACTCTTCAGAGGAAGAAATAAAAGGCTTTGCCATTAGAAGGTTTTGCAAAATAATGAGATGGTTCCCACCCGTGCCTTTGGAATAGGAAGTGTGGAGGTGGGTGCTGTGAGCTCCCTGCAGCAGCGCAGCTGGTCACAGAGATTGTGCCAGGGTTCCTGAGGGTAAGTCTGAAAAACACCTCGGTTCATACTGCTTTGCTGACTTGTGTGCTGGGATGTACGAATGTAGGTAGGAACCAGAGAAGCATTGAAAAAACTCAAACACATTAGCACCTGCCTGTCAGAGCACCGTGGTTTATGTTAAAAACAGGGTAAGTACATCAGAGCAGTTGGATAAGTACGGTTGTGTATCGGGCACTTTGCTGCTGGGGAGGTGCTCAGTGTGTCCTGGAGGGTTCTGGCACCATGGTTCAGGCGCTGTGTGCACAGGAGGCGGCAGCAGGAGTAGTGTGGAAGCCTGCGGGTGCTGGACGCACTGGTGGCTGGCGGGGCCGGCGCATCCCCCTGCCTGCAGCTCTGCTTGGCGGAGCTCCTCATCCCGAAGAGGTGTTGCGGAAGTGAAGCGTGTTTCTGTAGAGGTAACTCCTGTGGTTCATCCCCCAGGACCTTGCTGGTTTGAACACCAAGGTTGCACGCAGCCTGGGTTTTGTTCCAGAAGAAGTTTCACATGCTGCTGTGGCGGAGGAGTGAGTGCCTCCGCGCATGCTGTGGGCTGCTGGGTTGTTTGCCTGATTTCCCTCTCTGCTTTGCCAACCTGCCTAAAATTCAGTTTGTTAGCTGTGTAAATTCACGAAAATTCAAAACTTTGTTAGCAGCAAGTATAACCTGGTGCAGTCAGGCCTTGGGAGGGTGTGTGGGTCTGCAGGAGAGGGGCTTGCCCCACCTGCCTGAGCCGGGGCAGCAGCAGTGGGCAGGCAGTGAGTGCCAGCCCCAGAGGTGGTGGAGAGCTGCGGTGGCTTTTCTCCTGTAGACTTAAAGTGAATTGAGAAGTGAATTAGCAGGAATTCACAGAGTTGAAAAAACCCTCTTGACAGAGAAAATACCAGGTTTCTTTGTGCCAAAAATTGTTTACAGCAAAGACAGATTTTGATGTTGAGTATTTCCCATTAAAGCACTGTTGACTGTTAGACACTGACAGTTTGATCGCTTGAATTATCCCCTAAAGTATATTTTAATTGTATTTTCCTCTTTAAGCAAGGTTTTAAAGTGTTAGGGGTATTAGCTGACTTTGTGCATGTTATGTGTAAGTGTCACATTTATTTAGAAGGAGAGGATAATGAAAGCATTAATGCATTTGTGAATTCTCGTACCTACTTAGCTTTCTGTTTTACGGGCAGATTTTTAGTCTGTATTTACCAGCTATTAACAAGAATGACAGGAGCTATTGTGTTTTATTTCTCTGAGTCTCTGCAGTCAGCACGAGCACTTGGTAACATCAGCAGCAAAACTGGTGGCATTGCAGTGCTCAGGAGGGGTCTGGTTTCATTTGGTGCTGAACGGCACATATCTGCTTCCCTTCCCATTGGCCTCTCCAGGTAAGTGATCGTTTCTGTTGAAGAACCACTGTTTGCCAGAGAAACACAGGTTAGCCTTTTCATCTGGAGAGGTGTTTCCGTGCTGAGAAGGGAACGGGCTGTTGCTGTTCTGCAGGTAGGAAGATCAAAGGTGTGCAGTGGAAGGAGTTGTTGCGCAGATTTTCTTCTTGATGTAAATGAAAGGAATGTAAAACAGACATCTGAATTCCTCTTGTAAGCTGTTGAGAAATGGCAGGGTTTGATCCCAAAAGCTCTACAGCTCTTTCATGAAAAGTAATAGCAAGTATCTCAGTTCAGAACTGCAGCTTTGTCTTCTTGAATAATTTGACAAAACTGTTTGTTGTTGTCTGAGGCAGGAGATCTATTGATTTTCTGTTGAGCTGTATTTGAGTGACCAAGGCAGTAAACAGTCATTTTATATTGAACAAGGGGGAAAGGTCTCAACATGAACAACTTCCCACTGTTGCAGGGGAGAGCAGGTTTTTGCTGCATCTCCTTGCCATTTCTTGCAAAGGTGGTGGCCCAGGTGATTCCGTTTCCCTGCTCACTGCCAGCTGGGACTGGCTGAGCAGTCTGCTAAGGGCGGTGTCTTTGCCATTAACTGCTGAGAAACTTCTATACTGAAAGAAAAAACACTGTTCTCTTCAAGAGACAAGGAAGCAGTCAGGGTCTGTTCTTTCTGTTGTTTGTTTTTTTTTCTTTTTCTTTAGGGGTTGCAAACATCAAAACTTAAAAAATGGGTTTCCAAGACTTTAAGATCGCTTCTAGTGTAATTTTATTTCTCTGATTAAGAAGCTGTAAAGTAAATATAACATTAAAGGAACGCCATGACGAAGTATGTTCTTGTAGGCTAGCAGTTCTGATGCTTTGGCCACTGTGCAAGATTTTTTAAAAATACTGTGTATGTGAGGTGGCACTTCTAAAGTGATTGCCATTGTCCTTTGATGGCAGCAAGACTTCTGCTTTAGTTATGTTTCACTTCTGCTGCTTTCTCTGGTTTTCCTGCTCTGACTAATCTTTCTAAACAAGTATTTAAATCGTGTGTTGGATACAAAGTGCCCTTTGGGGACACCTGAGACTTAAATGTGGAATGAAACATCAGGTTGCCTAAGAGTGCTCTTCAAAGCATATACGTTGTACAGTTACTACATATACTGTACTCAGCAAGTCACGTTTAGGGTGTTTAATGGGTGGCCTTTGAAATTTTGTTTAGGCAGTTTTTAGAGGAAGGAGGGTATCAACAGAGGTGCCAGGGCTGTCCTGTGTACTGGCTCTGAGCAGGGGCGTTACAGGATGACACAGGATGTGTGGGTGTACTGGAGTCCCTCTAAATTCTTGTAAGGTCCCTTCAGATAGAACATCGGTCAGTGTTTCAGTGATAGAGGAGCACTGTCCTCTGGTGAAGAAGGTGCTTGAAAGTAGTGCTTGACATTTCAGAGGTTTCACCTCTTCATGTGGGAGACTGTATGCTAGGTCTCAGGCCAGAAGTGTTTTTCTGTCTGCTATCATTGCTAATTATTTTCCTATAACAGCTTTCTCTTTCCAATTTGCATAGTTCATATATTTATAGACTATTATATTTATTCTTCATGAGACAAACTGCAGACAGATTAAAGAGCTAAATCTGTCTTCATGTGAGTCACCTCCAGCCCTGTGTCTGCCCTCGTTCTTTGAACACTGCCCCAGGTTGGTGACGGTGACCAGAAGTGATTTAACAATTCCATCAGTTCCTTGCTGCGAGGGTCAATCAGAGCAGCCTGTATGGCAGGACTACAAGGACTGTTCAGAATTTACCAGCTGGACAGACCAGGAGGGAGGCAGCAATGTGCCCTTGTGGCCCAGAAGGCCGAGGGGATGCTGGGCTGCATTCGGAAGAGTGTTGCCAGCAGCTCAAGGGAGGCGATCCTCCCCAGCTGCTCGGCCCTGCTGAGGCCACACGTGGAGCATTGTGCCCAGTTCTGGGCTCCCCAGCACCAGAGGGACATAGAAGTACCGGAGAGAGTTCGGAGGAGGGCTCCTAAGATGGTGAGAGGACTGGAGCGCCTGTCGCACAAGGACAGGCTGAGAGAACTGGGCCTGTTTAGCCTGGAGAAGAGGAGACCGAGGGGAGATCTCAGTAACGTATATATAAACACCTGAGGGGAGGGTGTCGAGAGGATGGGGCCAGTCTCTTTTCAGTTGTGCCCAGCGACAGGACGAGAGGCAGCGGGCACAAACTGAAGCACAGGAGGTTCCGGCTCAATGTGAGGGGGCACTTCTTTACTGGGAGGGTGACAGAGCACTACAACAGGCTGCCCAGAGAGGATGTGGAGTCTCCTTCTCTGGAGATATTAATAACAGGCCTGGGTGCCATCCTGCACAAGGTGCTCTAGGTGTTTCTGCTATGCGGGGGGGTTGGACTAGATGATCTTCAGAGGTTCCTTCCAACCCCAGCCATTCTGTAATTCTGTGAAAAATAATGTTGAAGGAGGTAGCATTGCTCATTTTACTTTTTCCTGTGCTAGCACATAGTGGGAGCAGCAGACTGCAAAGGCAACGGGTGTAGCAGGCTGGTGAAAACTAACCCAGGAAAAAGAAGTCAGGGCTGAACACCTATGGGAAAGAGCAAGGCTGCTGGTGGTGGTGGTAACACAGGCATGAAGTGATCGGAGATCCTGCTGTGCTCATTCTTCATGTTCCCAAGTGCAGGTCTTCCTTCTGCATGACATTAGTGCCAGGCATGGCGGGACCCATATTCCAGGGTCGGAGCCTGCAAATAATGCTGCCCTATAAATACATGGTGAGTAAAAAGCACGTCTTTATAGTAATAAAAAGGCATAGTGATAAAAAGGCAGCGTTTTCTTATTGAAGCTCCTGCACTTGGGAAAGAGTTGGTTTCTGTCTTCATTCACCTGTGAGCTATTTGAGAAGCAGACCATGTTGATCTAGATGGTGGAAGAAGGAAAGCAGAACCTTTGACAGAATCTGTACCTAAGGATTGTGATTTGTATGCTGGAGCCGTGATCTTTAGGTGCTTGGTTTCATTGTAGCTAGAATCATAGGGATTTTACTCATCTGGAAATGCATAGAAAAGGATAACCACAAAATCTTCAGCTTCCTCCTTTCCTCCTTTGCAGATTATGTTGACGCAGTTCTTTGTTTCTTTATGCTCTTTACTTTTTGCATGATTCTTGCTCTCATTAGGATTCTAAAAAAAAGCCCCACCTGAACTACTGATTTTAATCTACCTGTTCCTACTAGTTCCATCCTGTCTGGAATAGCAGAGTCTGAGTTCTTTGCTTAGTTGCACCGACTGCTTTAGCAAAGTTGTGTTCTATGTAGCTTATGGCTGCAGAAGTTTATGTGAAGTTGTGTGGAGTATAGTGTTGCAGAGATGCTGGTTCAGATTCAGAATTGTTTGTGTGCTGCTATTCAGTTCTTCATTAGAAAGAAATTTAAACATTGTAGTGCTTCCATCTGTGCTGACTTTGCAAACAGAAATGAAGATTTCTGTCACATAAGTGACTATTGATAAAAATTACAGGAGTAGCCAGTTACTGGCAGGCTAGAGGCAGTTTCAGGTTCTCTGCAAACTGTTGAAGGCTGCTGTGCCATGACAACTCCCTTGCTGCAGCCAGCCTTCAGTAGAGGGTTGGAAGAGGTGTTCATTATTTTCTGACTTCTGTCCTTCCAGTGAAGTGTGCAGAGCAGCAAGATCCACTCCTAACACTCCCAGATGTTTTGGCAGCTGAATGAAAATGTCAGGAATGTCCCATGCATCCTCATGAAGAGATTTTGATGCTGCCAGTCTATTAAAGTTCCAAATTCTGTTGGAAAAGCCGATTGACTGATGGTGTCACGTACATCTCAGCACTGCAAAACAAGGGGACTCTTTCCTATATTATTCTTCCTGCTACAGCATATTACAATTAAAAATTGATATTGAAGTCTTCAGAAGACAGCCTAAAGCATTTTATTTATTTGTTTTTGAGCACACAAGGAGATGCTAATTTTTTTTCCTTAAGAAATCTGAAACTACAAGCCGGTGTTTGTAGGATAGCATGGTCATGTTTAGTAAGGCCTCTGAGTGCCTGTCGGGCATGAGTTATTTTGGTGCTGGGAAATAACTGGAGTGTTTGGCTGTTTCTACTGGACTTTAGCATGAAAAATGGGTTGAACAAAAGAATTTCAACAGAAAGTAGACCAATATTTGTTTAAGGTATTTTTTTCCCCTGCTGTGTGAATTTTCCTTTGCTTTTCAAGGAATTAGAGATGGAAAAGCAAAGTACTCTGTGCTCCAGGAAGAGCTGTGATGCAGTAGTGAAGGACTCATGGTCACAGTGAATGCTTTCTAGAGGAAATTCCCAGTACTGCATAGCATATGTCCATTACAGCATCAGGAATCTGCTGTCCTGCAAAAATAGGATGTGAGCAAGTGAGGGGCCCTGGAGCCAGTCAAACTTTGTGTGGCCATAGTGAGGCTCTTGCTGCTGCCACGCTGGGTGGGCTGTGACAAACTTGGGTTGTGTCTGAAATACAAGTGCCAAGGAACTGCATGACAGGGAAAGAGGACGATCAGTGGCAGGTCCTTCATCTTCTGAAAGCCTGTACGTGGCTGAGCTGCTGGATTGGGGTTGTGTTGCTCAAAATGCTGAGGTATTGAGGGCTGGAGCGCCCAGTGCAAGAAGTCAAGTGCACCTCGTGTGAACTTGACTGCCTGATAGGACAGGGTTTGAAGGTTCACAAGGAGACAAGAGGATTTGTTCAGGGAAGTGTTCTCCAGGTCTAGCTCTTACCAATTGAATGAAAATATTTTTTTAGATGAAATTACAGATTGGAAAAGTACAAAAGTAGATCTGTGCATGTCTACAGGTGCCCTTTTTGAAGCTTAGCAAAAAAATTGCCTTGGGTTTGCTGAGCAGAAATTCTCTGAAGAAGGGATTAAAAATAGTAAAATACTTTCAGAGCTTTGAAAGCCAACTAAAAGCTTACATATGTTCTGTTGATTTGTATTTTGATTTGTTCTTTAGTAGTTGCACAACCTCCATTGTAATTCAACAGAACTAAGCAAAAATGCTTTTTGGGTCTGTGTTCTTGTTTTTGAGGTGCAGACCAAAGGTTTTCCTAATGCAGCAAGGCAAAATCTTTCCCAGTGCAGTGGCCTACATAACCTTCTCACGAGGGGAGCAGAGGGGCAGGTGTTGATGACCAGTCTCCGGTGACCAGTGATAGGACCCGAGGGAACAGCACAGAGCTGCATCGGTGGAGGTTCAGGTTGGATATTAGGAAAAGGTTCTTAATTGAGAGGGTGCTTAGGTGCTGGAGCAGGCTCCCCAGGGCAGTGGTCACAGCACTGAGCCTGCCGTAATTCAAGAAGCATTTGGACAGTGCTCTCAGACGTAGGATTTGATTTTTGGGTGGTCCTGTGTGTAGCCAGGAGTGGACTTGGTGATCCTTTGGGGTCCCTTCCAACTCAGGATAGGCTATGATTCTACGAATGCAGATAGATAAATGTATTTTAAATAACCTTGCAAATGAGACTGTTTTCAGAAAGGGGTCAGCTCCTTGTTAAGTCTTTAAAAACATTGATTAGATGTTCAAAAGAACAGGACATTTGGGAGCTCACAGAGAAGGAACCTAGCTTACATGAAGCGGATTCTAACTTGAAAATTTGGCTCAGTGTAGTTTTAGCTATGCATAGGTATCAGGTGATATTTGGAAAAATAAGCATATGTTGCAAAGTTTTGGATCCAATATCAACATGGATGTCTGCTGCCCTTGCATTGCAGAGGGTTTTTGCTAATGGAAACAGTGGTCAAGTGGAGAAGAAGCCCAGTGCCTTGATCAACCCCTGCCTGCTGGAGTCTTCAGCGTGTTAAAAGCATGCTCCAGTACAAGTCTGTTCACCCTAGCACAAGTTGTTTCCAGCACTTTCTTTGTGCGTGTTTGTGGAGCATTAATGTTTTCATGCGAACACACTCTCAGCTTCGCCAACCAATCGATAGCAGATAATGCGTGTTGGTACCTCTTCAGTTGTCTCTAACTTGAATAATAGAATCATAGAATATCCGGAGTTGGAAGGGACCCATAAGGATCATCTAGTCCAACTCTTGGCACTGCACAGGTCTGTCCAAAGTTTAGACCATGTGACTAAGTGCACAGTCCAATCGCTTTTTAAATTCAGACAGGCTTGGTGCAGTGACTATGTCCCTGGGGAGCCTGTTCCAGTGTGCGACCACCCTGTCGGTGAAGAACCTCTTCCTGATGTCCAGCCTAAACTTCCCCCGCCTCAGCTTGACACCATTCCCACGGGTCCTATCACTGGTGTTTACAGTGAATAGGTCACCTGCCTCTCCACTCCCCTTCGCGAGGAAGTTGTAGACTGCGATGAGGTCTCCCCTCAGCCTCCTCTTTTCCAGGCTGAACAGGCCCAATGCCCTCAGCCGCTCCTCATGTCTTCCCCTCTAGGCCCTTTACCATCTTCGTCGCCCTCCTCTGGACACTCTCCAACAGTTTCATGTCCTTGTACTGTGGTGCCCAGAACTGCACACAGTACTCGAGGTGAGGCCGCACCAGCGCAGAGTAGAGCAGGACAATCACTTCCCTTGACCGACTAGCGATGCCGTGCTTGATGCACCCCAGGATACGTTTGGCCCTCCTGGCTGCCAGGGCACACTGCTGGCTCATATTCAACTTGCTGTCAACCACAACCCCCAGATCCCTCTCTGCGGGGCTGCTCCCCAACTTGTAAGGGTTCCTGAGGTGTTCCTCTCAGCCTTCCACTAGTCAGTTTGAATCGTTTTTCAGAACAACTTGATCCATTTTCTCTGGCGTGCTCAAGGTGTGCGTGTCCGTGTCCAGGGATGGGATGCTGCCTGAGCTCCCCTCCAAGCAGAGGGCCCATGTCCCCTGGTAGTGCTTTGGTACTTGTGCACCCTGAAAAAGCTGCAGGGGCTTGTCTTGGGGAGGTGTGAAGACATGAACGTAAGAGTTGCACTGGGAGCAGGAACTGGCAGGGATCAGTGTTGCCTGCGCTGAAACCTCTCGCAGAAAATCAGCGCTTTCTTGGGCAGTGCCCTTCACGTAGGTGGTATGAGGAGCAAAAAATAGGCAGTTTGTTTAATAGGGTTCTGAGCAGGGAGCAGCAGAAACAAAGCCTCCTGTGCCATGGAGATGTGGAGCAGGGCGTTCCTTCTGACTGCTGTCAGGAGCAGCTGGGGCTGGGGACTGAAGCCCCTCTTGCAGCTTGCCTCTTCCTGAGCAGTGATGAGGGACGACCTGATGAGTGAAGGGATGGAGCCTCCATATGATGGCAGCCCATGGGAGAAAAGCAAGAGGCAAGGGAGAGCCTTGCGAAGGAGGAGGAATCAGAAGTTTCAATCGTTTCTGTAGGCTTCCTGGGGGACGTTTTTCTTAAATGAGCCCAGACTTGCTCTGCTAATCCCACCTGAGACATCAGTGAGTGCCATATGGGCCTTTTTTTGAGTTAAAGAGTTATCAGCAATTACACTTAGGAAATCCAAAGCTGCTTTGTCAGGAGATGCCTCCTGGCTTGATGGCCAAGGGCTTTCTTCATTCTTTCCTGCAGACGTTCCTGTACTCGAGTGTTTCTTGGTTTTGGCGGGTTCCTGTCATGGTCTCTAGTCTTCAGAATTATGAAACCTGATATGCTAGCTCCAAGGTGAACACAATCAGTCCCTCCCCCCAGAAAAAACTCTTGTCTTCAAATGGAAGAAGGCCCCACACTCCTGATGCCTGCTGTTCTTCCCGCTACGCAAGGTTCAGCGGTGGGTGCGAGCTATTTAACAGAGCCAGTGGGATGCAGGCTGTGATTGACATTGCCACTTTTCTGGCATAAGGTAACTAGAGGGATGATGGAAACATACTTGTTGCTTTATCCAAAGAAACTAAATCCTTTCCATTGACCTTAAGCAAAGGCCTCAAGGGCAGATTTTTTTCCTTGCTTTTGGTCTGTGTGCTCCTAAAATTGGGGAAAAAAAACAACCCCAAAAAACAACCCCACCTCGCACCCTCAGTCTTCCTCCACACAGTATATTTTAGAATTTGCTGTCCTGTTTTTTAATGAAAAAGCACCTGGCACAGCCCTTTGCATAATTTACTGTTGTTTTACATCGGGAAGGGCTCCAGGTGCCTTGCAGTAAATTTCCCAGGCCAGCGTGACTGTTTCCTTCTGACAACTGCTCCACTATGGTCTATATAGGATTATGCTGCAGAGGGAGGAAACATGACATGGCATCAACCACGGGTAGCATGAAAATTTTGCAATATCTGTGACTGAAACAAAGCATGCCTTTGAGGGCAGCCCTGTTTTCACAAGCATCTGCTCTGGCTGTAACTGCAATGTGCTGGCTGGGCGAAGTTGCTTGGAACAACGAGACCTTCCAGATTCTCTCCAGTGTTTTGCCAGCTTTGGCATTTGAGTGTGGCTGAGCGACATATTCATGCTCTCCAACTGGAAATTGCCTGAATTCCAGTTTTGGTGGAAAGGTGACTTTTGACATTACTGTTTTGTTCTCTCTGGGCAGAGAGCTGCCTGGCACCAGCACAGTTGTGCACATAGCCATACATGTGCAGGGGTGTCCTGTTGTATTCAGCATATAATGCATGTACAGGCACAGATTTAAGCTCTTTTACTGCAGCTGATCTGCTCCCAAAGCTCAAATAGTTTTAACTCAGTTTATGGCTATTCATGTGGATGACATTTTCACACAGGGTAGCATCAGGGATAATAAATGCTGAAGGTTAATGGTGGGTTTTAGACATTTCAAAGACTTCATTCTTAGGACTTTACTGATGGGAGTTTCCAGTCTGAGAGAACTGATCTTAATCTGATTGCAGTTTCTTGCTCTCGAAGCCTAACCTACTTTAGCCAGGCTTTGTAGGAGAGGTATTTATAGAAGCAGTTGCATGTGCTGCTGGAAGCAACGTAAACTGCATTTTGCAAGTTGCAGACGGGCATGTCCGCTGGTGCGGAGAGCATCTGTGCAACTGTGAGCCACCTCCCATTGTTAAATTACTGAAACGTCTTGCTAGCAGTTTGTTCAGTACAAATGTGTTACTTCATAATGTTTTCATGACTGGGGAAGGTAATGACCAGTAACCGTTCCAGAGTCCCGCCTGATCTGGGCTTCTGTATTTTTGTGGAAGCACGCTTGGGGCTGTAGATGAATTATGGATAAATGCTCCAATAAGGTGACTTCCAAAAATCAGCATACTTAGTATGTTCCTGGAGTGCAAAGTTGTCATCTTGGATCTGAATTCTGGCTCTTGGACTGTTCTAAATCACAGGTTTCATTAAAAGGAAATGTAACAGACATACTGAAAATGTTTGTGCTGTTGTTCTTCAAAGCGATTTTCTGTAGATACAGTTTGTAAAAATGTTAACTAAAATTCCAGTGTTCTCCTTCCATTCAGGCTTGCCAACTAAACTGCTGTATGTGCTGAAGTTCTTCATGTTTTGTTTCAAAATTTGAGTATTTTTTTCTTGAAAAAATAGTATGTCTTGAGGGCAATGCTGGAGATTGCGTTACTCACAAGTTAGTGCTGTTTTTGGAGTACTTGAACAAGAGTGCTCCATAAACAAGTCTGGAAAGGAAGGAAATGTAGTTGAAAGAATGCAGGTTGGAAGGGTTTATGGGAAAGGAGCACTGTCCTGGCAGGAGCAGAGACAGCAAGCAGTGAATCCTGGGTGCATTCGGGATGTCAGCATCAGTAACATCAAAGCAGGAATTTTGTTCGCAGACATATCTAACTATTTGCATGGCAGATAGTAGGAGTTCTTGGAAAAACAGAGAGTTCTGTGGGGTTTCTTCTGTGTGGTTTTTTCCCAGCTCAGGTGAGAGTATGCACTAGCTGTGTTTTGGGATGCTCTGGAATAAGTTGGACCTGGATTGCAGTTTTCCATTTTTAAAAAGTTAGCCTCAAACATTCAACCTCCTTCTCAACCAAGTATATCACCCAACCTGCCTGGCCTCCTGACATCCTTTCCTCCTCCTGACATCCTTTCCTCCTCCTGACATCCTTTCCTCCTCCTGACATCCTTTCCTCCTCCTGACATCCTTTCCTCCTCCTGACATCCTTTCCTCCTCCTGACATCCTTTCCTCCTCCTGACATCCTTTCCTCCTCCTGACATCCTTTCCTCCTCCTGACATCCTTTCCTCCTCCTGACATCCTTTCCTCCTCCTGACATCCTTTCCTCCTCCTGACATCCTTTCCTCCTCCTGACATCCTTTCCTCCTCCTGACATCCTTTCCTCCTCATTTTCTCTCTTTAACTTGTTTTAATATTACAAAGCGAAGATAAAAAGGCTGCAAAGTTCATTACAATGTCCTTTTTTTCCCTCCCTGCTGGTTTTCTGCCTTTTTTTTTTTTGCCTGCTGTTTTCTGCCATAACTTTTTTTTTTTTTTCCCCTGGTTTTACTAGAATAAGGAAATAAAGTGTGGACTAGGCTCCTGGCATATTGCTGCTCTGCAAGCAGCAGAGAGACTCTGGTGTCCAACCAGAGAGAACAGTCACATTCACACTGCGACGGTCACATTCACATCGTGACAACAAGTGGTTGATACCGCAGATTTGAACCAAGCGGAAAGCACTTTGGCAGGGGTCAATTTGTATCCCTGCAAAACAGAAACCTATAAGAAAATCCATTTATCTACTTCTGCTTTGAAAGTCTTACTGCTTGGAAACTGAGCATTTTCATATGTATAACTGGGACATTGTTATCATTGTTATTGATGTGTGGCATGCAGGAATGTAGGGAAATTATAGGAAAAAATAGATTTTTCTCCAACAGGAGGTGACTCAGAGGCTTGTTGAACTTGTACTTGTCCCAGGTGAAGTGAAAATACAGAGTATAACTCTGAAGGAATACTTTGTACTTCATGTTATCTACCAGATAGACATTTCCTCTTGCATGAAGACTGGTTGGCTGTGGTTATGGTAAAGCAGCCTCAAAAAGAGTGATGAGAACGTAATTGCAGAGCCAAGTGCCTGGATTAATCCTGGTGATGGATAGCAGCACATAAATTATGTACAATTATGTACTTAAACTAGCATCTGCTTACCAGTGCAGCAGGAAACAAGTGTGTGTTATGAGTCTGGATGGTTCTGCTGTGGCCATTGTGTAGGTGGTCACCTGTGTGTACTTGGTAAGGCTTCCCAGCTGCTTTTCGCTGGGTCCATTTTGGCTACGATCAATGAAATGCCAAGGGATGTGCATTTGTTGGGTAGGAAAATATCCTCTGCTATCTCAGTGCTACGCAGCAGCCTGGTGCTAAAACAGACTTTTTTTTTTAAATGGATTTGAACACAGGAATACTGTTGTTTTATGAATGTAATGATTTGAAATAAGTATTACTATCATTTTATGGATGGAAAATGAACATGCAATAAAAAACTGTTTCCGCTCTGAGATAAGTATCTAGAATAGATACGACTGCCGACCGGGCAGTTGGACTTCATGATCTTTGTAGGTCTCTTTCGACTGGACTATTTTATTTATGTAGACTTTCCATTGTTCTGGAAGAATTTGGAGTGACAGTGTCCAAGTAGTAGAGGAAATTTGATTAATAAATGCACTCTATGCGTTGTCTTGCTCAAAGTGAGTCATTTTTGGGGTAGATGTAATAAAAATAAGATATTCCTCCTGGCTGCAGTGAAGGGTAGGCTTGGAGGCTGATGAGAATTTAGATACCAGGCCACCCAGTTGAGCTTAGGGAGGCACCCTACAGCTCCAATTAAATTCTTTTCAGTGGAATAGAGGATGTGGGATAAATGTGGAAATAATTGTCTTTATAGGAAAAAGTAAGATTAATGAGGCTTGATTTGAGAGATGAAATTTGAAAATGCCAGCATTGTTGAAGGATACCTTGGGCTTATAAATCAATTCATCAAACAAGACAGTTAACGGATATTTTGGGGTCTTTCACTTACGAATGTACAAGCCAAATAAATTTTTTTTAAATTAAATTCTATTTTATTTTTTACAAGGCAAGACAAAATCTGAGGATGCAACAGAAGGGAAAGTACCCCAAAGCAGACCACCTGTCAACGTGAACAGTGATGTTTCTCCATATTCTGATGAACAGGTCTATACTTTTACTTTTGAAAGGAGCATTGCTGTTCATTGCTCACCCTGTTGCAGTGTGTTCAGGATTTTTAAAAACAAGTATTTTATTGTTAGGCCGCAGGACTACAAGGAGACTAGCTCCTACTGAGCAGTCTCATGTGGGTAACATACCCAAGAAAGACACATTGGGAGCATTGAGCTCTGCAGTGCAGCAGGCATCATCCCAGCCAGTTGGGTGCCCAGGCTGGAAATCCTCGCTGTCCCTTTTCTCTGTCATTATTAGTGATGAAAGGCTGCCATTACTACCAGCTGGGGCTTTATGGAAATCTGCAGGTGAATTGTCACATAAAAATGATGATGTGTTGTTTATTTTAAGTGGTTGATGCAAAGCCCTGAATAGTTGGTTTCGTGCTGCTGAATTTTGTATGAGTTTCTCGGGTGGCGTTTATTTATAACAAATGAGGTGATGTTCAGAAAATGCAACACATTTGCAGATATTTCCAGATAGATTCTTGTATTGCAGCAAGATCAAAGCTGAATTAATAATTTAGAAGTCAAAGGTATTATAGAGGAAATAGGTGATCATTCCTAAGTGAAAACTACGAACTGGGGAAGGTCAGAGGGATGCTGTAGAGCTCCACGTGCTGTCGGTCTAATCCTACCAGCAGCAGCAACTGCATCATGCAGCAAGACCTCAAGGCAGAGCGTAGCTAGGCGTGCTGTGGTGTGTCACTGGGACGGCAGGCCTTGCAGAGCCTCAGCCGGGTGCAGGTGGGTGTTTGGTGGTCACCGGCTTTCCTGCGTGTTCCAGGCTGCAGGTGTTTGTATTTCTTTTGAGTGGATCCCCAGTTCTGAGCTTTTTGGATTTATCAAGCTGTTTTTAGATGAATGTCACCATCCTTGTAATATTTCAAGCTGAAATTGTTGTAAGGACTTTAACTTTTTTTTTTTTCTCTTTCTGTTGTCTTAGATAGGTGTTTTTAGTAACTCCCTTTGTGCGAGGTAGAGTAACTACAGAGTGCAGTGGTGCTTGTGCTCAGACCTCGTGCTCTGCAGTGTTTGCTGCTTTTCCCAAAAGGCCTGCAGTATGTTTGGGAATCTGACACCCGCCTTAGGGTGCAGGCAGAAGAAAGGTCTTGGAGGAATTCAGGTATCGGGTCCATTGCTGAAGGCTGGTGCTGCTGGTGATGGGAGGTGGCAGTATCCAACCTGCAGATAGCATGGAGTGGTTCGGGCCTCCACCAGGAAGCGAGAAGCCTGAGGGGTTTGGGGTCAGGATCCTGGGAAGCTGCGGGTGGAGATTAAAGTGGGGCTGCTTAGTACAGAGGAGCATAGGTTTCCTGCAGCCAGATGGGGCAGGAGGGGACCTTTTGCGGCCCGGTGGGAGGGCTGGGAAGGGACATCTCACTTTGTAATCTTTGATCCTGCTGGTGCTTGTGCAGGTCATCTCAACTTTAATAAGAAACACATAGCTGGTGGCTAGAGTGGTGATCAGCAGCCTTCCCCGTGTTTCTGTTTCTCTTTATGTATGTTGTTCCTCATGGTTTCTCAGTTGACTGGAGACCAAGGCTTTCGCCCACCTGGTCACTGCTCTGACAGGCTGAGCTGTACTCCCTGCGCAGAGACCCCCTTGGCAGAAGCAGCACACAGCAGCTCTCTGCCATCCTCGCTGAAGCCTGATCGTGCCTCCTTGCTGTTAGGCTGAGGAGGGTCAGCAGACCAGTCAGTCCTCGTGTAGTTGGGGTATCATGTAAAACACATCCAGTGCTTCCCCTTCCCCTTTTCCGGTGTCATCCATCCTGAATCTGGTAGGCATGCCCAAGCTGTGCCAAGTAAGTCGAGCTCCCTTTGCCACCTAACTGAAGTTGAGCTCAGTGTGAAATCTGTTTAAATGAGTGATTGTGCATGGAGGGAGCTCAGGGCCTGGGTGTGGAGGTGGCCCATGGCTGTTGGTAGACCTGGCTTGATGCTGACGCTCCAGTTGCAACAGAAGGTCCATGGGACACCTCTGATGGGAGACTGGCTTGGAATGGGATGGGGGAAGGCCATGGGGTGAGAACTGACTCCATTTCTCCATTTCTGTGTCCCTAACACAAACTATGATTTGCTAACGTCATTGTAAAATATGTTTTCAGTTTCTTAAAATGTGTTTGTTTTTTCTGTTTATTTCCAAATGCTCTTACAAAATGGTATTTTGTTGCTCACAAAAAGTTTACTTTCTGTTCGTTGTCTCGCAGGTAAACGCAAAGCGCTGAAGTTAAATTTTGCAAATCCACCTTTCAAGTCCACAGCAAGATTTACTCTAAACACTTCTGGAGTTCCTTTCCAAAATCCACACATGTGAGTATAAAGCCAAAGGCATAAGTAGTGGAACAGCTTTGAAATTATTTAGCCAACAAACAGTGTTATTTTAAATGCAGTTTGAATACTTGAGTTATTTCTAGGTTGTTCAAATCAGTTAGTTTGAATCACTGTAGAAGGAGGTTGTGGGTTTTTTGCCTTTTTTTTTTTTCCAGAATTAAAAAAGGTAAAATTTGGGATCTTTCTGTTTTACACTGGAGCTACTGTCTTCCAGAATTAATTAGCTTCAGATAAGTTGTAGCCAATAATGCAAGACCTGTTCACTGTCATTTTCCTGTCTCCTTATATACTGCTTATTACTTTTCATTAGAGAGAAATTTGTGTTATTTGTGAAAGACATAACTATGCTATATTCTTTAGCACTAAAATGAACAAAAACTTGAGGAACGTCATTCTACTAACGTGGAGATTCAAGGGAGTTGTACAGTGATTAGCCCTCACTGAATTTTCTAGTCCACTAGCTTCAGTATACTATCTAAAGTTTGAATGCAAGTGTGGCAGAGCTGTTCCTGACACCAGTAAATAATACTAATACATTGCCACAGAAAGTATTAGCTTTGTATCCTCAGATCCACCAATCTAGATTGATGGGTGACGCACCCACAGCCTGTTCGTGTGGCAGAATTCAGCTAGTGTGCAAAGATGTCCCAAAGTTTTCCTCTTCAAGTTCCCTACCAGGTCTTGAGAGTTTTGTCAGTGGCAAGTAACAGAAACTGCACTTGAAACTTCCCTTGCTGCCTGGACTCTTCAGGGTGTCCTTGGTTATAGTGTGCTTCTGCTTTGCTGTGCATGTTGCTGCCTCTTTCCTTCAGCTTGATGCCTTCTGCTTCCTGAGGATATATTCCCTGTGGTCTGTTCCTATTTCTGGTAGCTTCTTTTATGCTGGAGGTTTTTAAGCAAGCTTTTTCTGAGTTAGAAACATGTTTCTGATGAGCTATCACTGGTATTTACAACATTAAAAAAAAAAAAAAAAAAGAGTACTTGCAAAGATTCCTCTTACCACACAAGCAACCTTTCCAGGAAGTCCTCCTCTCTCTTCCACTCATTTCTTAAAAAAATAGTGTTCTTTCTGGTTGTAGAACTAGCATTTATATATGCACTTTTTGTGTGCCTTCCTCAATATCATCAAACCCTTGTTAACATTTTTCTGTAGAACCCCATCTTGGACCCTTTCCTCTCTCAAAACTCCCCATGTACATTAAATAAGGAACTTCATCTCAGCTATTGAGTTTATACTATAAGCCATCTATAGAGCTTTGACTTTCCTGTGTTTATCTCCATGGATCTCTGTCTTGGATTCCCTTGAAGTCACAGTGGTTCCAGTCTAGCACGGAAGAGCTTTCACAGTTAATTGGTGACGTCTTAAGTATCATGTTTGTGCAACAGACTGTCAACATTGTCCATTGAGAAGGCACTACTCAGTCTTCATGGGAGCTGCAGTCCTTGGCAGGGCTGGGATCCTGGGCTGGTTAACAGTGTAACTAGTTCTAAGGATATGGAAATGTTTTGGGTTGGATATGATAATTAAAGTGCCAAAAATGGTGGTGATGTGTCTGCACTAAAGCTTTCTTGGGAGGCTACAAGCTGTAGTAGTGGTTTCCATTTGAAAGAGATGAATGATGTTGGTTGGATTGCCTTCTCTGTGATGAAGCTGAATAAGCTTGGATACAGCTAATTGATCCTCTCAGCCTTTATGTGGTATATAGTGGATGTCGTTCTCAAAGGCAACATTCACATCTTCTGGTTGCACGCTTCTCCCAGTGACACAAACGTTTCTCTTGCAGTTGGTGCATTGCGGTGATGTATCTGTGTCTCCTGTCTGCATCTCCAGAGAGAATGGAATGGTTTTCCTTCGTTGTCTAGAAAGGTTTTTAGACTTCAGTTTTGAATTGGATATTCTATCCCAGCTGGCCAAGCTGCATTCTCCATTCAAGATGTGTTTCTGTTCACCGAGTTATTTCTCTCCCAGCCTGATGGAACTCAGTGGCCTTGGGCTCGCTGGTGCCAAGTCCTGAGATGAATACTGTCTTGATGCTGCTGTGGATTTCCCTGTGTAGACCCTGTTGGTCCAGATAGGTGGATCTGAAGATACAGAGAGGTCAATTTCTTGCATGAAATTTGAGTTTCTCTGACTTGGATCCACCAATCGGGAGGCTGTCCTGTGGCTCCTGTCTCAAGGAGGGCCGAGGTTTCTGCCTCTGCATTTCCTTTCTGAGCTCTGACAGTGAACTGTGGTGAGCAAGAGGAGGCAGCCAGCAGTGACCTGCAGATGCACTGAGATGTAAATTGCTATTAGCTATTACCTATTGCCGTATTATTGCTAATTATTATTATTGCCTATTAGCTGTATTTTGCTTGATTAACAGGTTTTGTACAGGGAACTGATCAGGCTGGATTGGTGGATATACAGGTAGGAGTGTGGCTTCCTACTACGCAAGCAGAGAGCAAAGTAGGCAGGTGGGGTTCTTCATACCCATGTGGTGTGTTAGGGGGAAGGAAACCTTCTTGTAAGCTGCATCTCCCAAGCAAAGAAACCACTGCTGCCAAGGGAATGCATGTTGTGCCAGGGTATAGATTGTAGCTGGGCTCCTCATTAGTGCCCGGGGCTTTGTACTCTGGTGAAACGTGTATGGCCATTGCTTATCCCATAAAGGTGCAAATTCAACCTTCTTTTTAGGGCTTGCTTCTTGATTTGAAAGGTCTCAGGAGTGTTGAGGAAAAACAAAGGGGGGGCAGTGTGGAGGAAATAATTTTGGGAATCACACTAACCAGGGATAGAGGTTCCTGCTCTTGTAAGCAGGGGTGATGTGATGTGCACACGCTGTTTTGAAGGGAGCTGAAGCCTGGTGCTTGGCTGGGTTTCCACGGGAAGGTTTCCTTGGTGAGCTGTGCGTGATCTCAGCTTCTTCTCACTTGGTGTTGTTGGCACATTATCTGGAGGAACAATTTCAGAGGCCCTGAAATCCCAATTGCAAGATGTGATGTTGTTAATCACTGACTGATGCTTCCCGTGTCTTTACATCCCAAGGCGCAGAGCACCCATGACAACCCAGTGAGTGCCCACCTGCTAGGAGGATGCTCCTAGAGCTTCACTGCTCTCAGGAGTAGGGGCTTTTTGCAAATGTACAGTTTGTGCCCTGGAATACTGTTTGCAGGAAGAGAGATCCTAGATGATGTAATCTGAAAGGAGAAACTTGGGACATGGGTTCCCAAATTTTCTTTCTGATGCCACCTTGTTGTTTCTTTCCCACCTGCAGCATTGTTGAGCCATGTCTTGCAGTTTGGTTCTCAGGTTGGGGCTGCACCCCGTGCCCCAGGACACACCGTAAGGCAGCGTGCTGTCGTGGGCCTGCAGGGAGTGAAGGAGCTGGGTGCCAGGGCTGGACTTGGAGCAGCACTGAGGAAGGCCAGACTGCGTGGGGAAAGGTGGGAAGGCTGTATGTATATAGAGTGGGTGCAGCCGGTGGGAGGTTGGGACCTCAGAGCTTTGCTTTGGCTGGTGTCTCTGTGATGGCCTTGGAGCTGAAAGATGCTGGGGACTTTCCTTCTCCATCCTTGCACATCCCATGGCACCTCAAGCCCCTACCCAGGATACCTCCTGTCTTCTTCCTTCCCACTATGTCCACTGCCAGGTGTGCTGGGGTGTCTTGAAGGACGTCTTTGTCACAGATGACCAGGATACCAAGCAAGGATGCGGCCAACGGAGCACAGGCTACAGCTGCTCAAATTGGAGTCAGTGGCAAAATTGCCCACATCTCAAGTGGTGCTTGGGTTTTTCCCTAAATGTTTTCTGAATTAGTATTTGTGTTGAAATCAAGAGGCTTTGAAGTGACCTTTAAATAGGAGACTGACTCAGGGGGGCTTTGGATGAGGTTAGAAATTGGAGGTGCATTTCTAGTTGCTGGAAGTGGGGGCTGTGGCTCCCTGAAATCTCCCTTCCTGGTGATGCCAAGGGCTGTGGTGCCTTGTTGCAGTTGAAAAGTCCTGTGAATGGCTTTCTTGCACAGGTCTGGCGGGGCAGGTGAGCAGAGCCTTAGGATGAAATGTTCACAGCAGGACCAAGGCCAGAGGGTTTGGAAGGAAGATGAACTCTAGTTCTGTGACTGATGGAGCGTGAAGCTATAGAGAATGTGCATGCTGTGTAGTCCAGCTGTGACTGCTAGCACCAAATTTACTTCCTAAGTACAGAGAGTGGTGTTTTTTTCTTGTTGTGGTATGCTGCCCAGCCTGTCTGTAGAGTATCTAGCGCAGTGATATACATACTTTTGCACGAGCTATATGCAGTAAAGGAAGAATAGAGCCTAAATTGCAGAGCTTCGTTTGAAAAATAAAGCCTTTTAGAATTATTAGTGTAAAAATAAAACCTGTATTTTTGCACATTACTTTTACCATGGTTATGCCTGTTCAGCATGATTCTTCAGTTAAACCGTCTTTGGAGGGTAAAATTCTTACTTGAAGGGTTGTAAATACTTTACTGACAGCTGAAGCCCCAGGCCAAGGAGGTGTATGCAGTGGGTCCCTTCTGGCTGCAGTCAGGAGGGCTGTGTGTGATTGCTGTGCCGTGCAGGCTGGGTAGCTGCCGCTTGAGACCCCAGTTCTCCTTAGTTCAGCCTGTGTTTCTGACTTACACCAGACTAACAATCACTGGCTTTGTTTGGCCCAAAGCAGACAGACAGAGGCCAGAGGGCACAAGCTGTCATTAGGGTGAGCACTTCAACTTCCAACCCACTGTTTCCCAATTGCTACTTTCAGCAGACTGAAAAACATCTCACCTTTTACCTCATCTGCTCTGTGTCCAAACAGGATTTAGGTCACAAGCAAAATGAGCTTAAATAATTATCTAGATGTAAGTTCTGTGGAGCTACTTGTGACTGGTGGCCTTTGCTGAAAGGAGTTGCGCGGGGCAGTGTGATGTGGCTGGAGAGCTGTGTGCAGGTGGTTTGCTGGCAGCTGGCCCTCGCTGATGGCCATTGAACCGAGTTGTTCAGTTGGCTGTAGGTGAACTTACCAGCTTTCTGGAAAGTGTTGCATTCTTCTGGTGCACTCAGTCTGGACTTCAGACTACAGATTTTAGACGCACCTGCTAGTAAATGAGCATCTAAAAAAGAATTTGTTTGACATCTGGTTTTGCTTGTTGAGCGTCCTGTCTGCTGGCTGGGAAGTTTACTGACTTTCAAAGGTGTCAGCTCTTCAGAATTTCAACACAGAGCATTGCAATCTCATCTGGAAAGGTGACAAGATGAAACGATCTCTTCTAATGCTCACAAGCCCAGCTTCTGAACCATCTGTTGGCCTGTTGGACTCAACAGCCTGACTTGGCTATGGTATCACATGTGGGTGTCTTTATGGGTACATCGTGACTTAAACTTCCAGAGGTGCCCTGTGGACCTTCTTCCCCTTATGACTCCTGGGCAAGTCACATGTCCTTTCCAGATTGATGCCCCAAGAGCGTGTTGGCAGATGTTTGATTAAGACTTTCGAGGTTGGACTCTTCAAAAGCAAATTGAGGTCCAGTTGCATTTCAGACTCTGCTGCTTCCTTTGTTTCCATATAGTTTAAGGACTGTCATTATTCCTGGCAAGAATTTTTCTGGCTGTCCCGAAGTCTCTCTCAAGTGTCTCCTTCTCTTTTAATCTTCTCTTACACTTTCCAAACCTTTCTGGCATGTGGTTTCAGGATCTGTAGGTGTGTAGTCTACAGTTGGCTGAGTTCCTTAGGAAATGAGCTCTGAGAATTTCTACCGTTTGTCTGAAAAATATTAAAAAACAAAGTGGAACATCCTATATTGGATGTTCCCGATTTCTTGTGTGAAATTCCTTGGAAATAGTTATTTGCTCTGCACCTCTAACAGTTATTTCATGTCTTTATTATTACTAATTTCTGATACCCTTCTGCTGCATGATACCTTCCCATTGCAGGGTAGGACTCCTTAGACACAGGTTTCAGTATAAAAGATACAAGTTTAGAATTTGATTTTTCTTTTTCTTTTTTTTTCTCCTGTGACTGTTTTGCAGTGTTTCCTGGAAGTTGTAGTATTTGAATATAATCACTGGGAAACTAGCTTGTATTTTCAAGTAACCACAAGTAAGATGGAAACCTTCAAGGACCCAGCAAATTCTTTCAAATGTTAGTCTGAGTCCACAAACAAACAGGTTTTCTCTTTTAATACAGACCTCACTGTAGTTTGAGTGCTAGAGCAATGGCTTTTACACATCATCTTTTTCTCAGGAGCTTTTTGTGGCAAACTGATTAATTTTGTTTATATTTAACACTCCTGTTTCTTACAAAGTTTACAAATTTGTTTGGCCTAGATGGGAGAGGTGACAAGGTTTTGTAGAACATCCCTGTTTGGTATCAGACTTCGAGTAGATCACCTCTTCAGGAAAGGTGCAGCCAAAGTTAGTGTGAGGTTTTGATTGTGCATACATTCTACCTTAAGGTCTCTTTTTTTCTCACCTTCTAAGTTTTGTTATTTCTCTAATGTGCTAATCCTGCAGAGGAGCTTTTTGGTGTTTGATGTTTATTAAATTAATTTTTTTAGCAACTTCAATATCCCATAGTCCCTGGTAGGACTGTTTTCCTCTTTCTGCAAGGGTTTTGTATCTCAGCCCTCTGCTTCTGACTTTGGGCCTTTGATGTCTGGCACCAAAATTTGGAGCTTGTGTATCTCCATTATGCTAATTCACATTGACTTTCAAAATTGCTGAGCATCTGTAGCTTCCTGACATGTTTTTGGGACCTGGGCTCCTCAGAACATCTGGAAACCTAATCACCTACGTTTAGGTAGTCAAATCAAATACAACCTTATCTGGCTCCTGTTACCATAGCATCTGAGCGCTTCACACATGTTCACTGATCTGGCTTCGCAAACCTAAATTGTTGCACAAAATCCAGTGTTCCCCATTTTGTAGACAGGAAGCTGGAGCCTGATGTGATTTGGGAGAGGTAAAGGCTACAAGAAGCTTGTGCCGGGGTAGGGAGTTCAGCAAGGATCACCTGATAACGTGTGATTCAGAGTGTAAGTATATATTACCTGTCTCGCTACCGGCATGGTTAGAAGCTGCTGTCCTGGCTCTTGCATGCAGATAGCAGTAGCCAGAGCTACTCCATTTGAGAGCAGGATTTCAACTTCGCAGCTTTGCTCTCCGCATGCCATACGCTGTAAAACTGATGCCGTTTCTGGTGTCCGTGTGGACGTCTGTCTCTTCTGCGGTGCGGAAGAGTGATTGAGAAGTTAGGAGGCTGTAAGAAGATGGTGACAGTGGCAGTCACTTTCCAGAGCACCAAGACGTGGCCACTGCTGCCCACATGTGCCCAGCACAGATATCTGACACGCTGCCTCCTTCAGCCTGTTTTCATCTGCAGCATGGATGAGGGAAGGTGGGAAGAGGGACAGAGCCTGAGCTGCCATCTTCTGCTGCCTGTGAAGGTGTTGTTGATATCCTCTGCAGTTTTCCTGCTCCAGGGACACCTAGGTGGTATCTAAGGAGATTCTGTGAAGACCAGCAATTTCAATTTGATTATCATATATTTTTTCTGAGTTGAATGGTATTTCTTACATTTGCTGTGCGGAAGAAGGTAAAGTGTTGTGATTTGATGGAAGTTGAAAGCTGTCAGGTAGAAAGCAGTGAGGTAGAAACGCTCCTATTCAAACAGAACTCAACTTTATTTGCCATCAAACCTGCATTTAGTGTGGCTGAATGTTGCTCTATATAGAGGCTGTACAGAAGAGCAAAGCTGAGTGATGTCTCCCAAGGATATAAATACCCAGTAGACTTTCTTTCTAGTGCCTGCCTTTCAATGAGATGTACTGCCTACCCTTTATTTAGTAACACAGCTCCCTGGGTGACCTGTGAGTGGCCAGATCCCTTCCTGACATTCCTTAGGAATCGTCATCCTCTGCTCCATCTGCTTATGGCAAAAGCCAGGTGCTTGCAACATGCTCAGGACCGAACTCCAGCTCTAGAGGTATCCATTACTCTCTGGAGCCCAGAGAAGAGCTAGGATATGACCATGTTTCTTGTTTAGTCAGCTTGGTTTATAAAACCTGAGTATATGGTGAATGCTCTAGTAGTTAGTTTGCGTGGTCAAATGAGGAAGATATTTTGAGAAATGTCTGTTGTCCTGACCATTGGAGAGTTAGCAATTTTCCCCCTAATATTTATGCCCTTGGAAGTACAGTATCTTTACTACATTTGACATGAGGGACAATGCCGCTATTCAAAAGCAGTTCAAGGTTTCAGAAGTACTGAGTGTTTGGTGTGGTTTAAGGATTTTGGTTTTATTTACCTCTGCTGTTTGTATCCCAGTCATTCAAAGAATGTGCTAGGTCTGGCTGGGGCAGCAGCTGTAGCATTGGTGTCAGTAGACCTCTGGGACTCCCGAGTTACAGCACTCTTCACATGTCAGGAGGAATGCATCTGGTCCTGCCATGCCTGAATAATTCACAAAAAGATGTAACAACTACAGTGCTTATTTAAGCAAAGTGAAAGTAGGACAAATAGTTTCAGAACTGGTATCGGCTCTTCTGTTCCCTTCTTACTACTGTGACAGTAGAAGCATTTTTTCTCCTTTTCCTTTCTTTATTTCTAGGATCTGCACTCCCTAGAAGCAGTGCACGTGTTTATATGCAAACAGGTTGTAAAAGTGTGGTGTTTAGAGACTTAAAAAAGCATTCAGCATCCCCACGCACCCTAAACTTTTCTGTAAGGTTATACAGAACATGGGAGCTTCTGGTTAAAAATCTCCTATGGCACCTGTGTGTTGCGTGCCCTGTGCCCCAGGGCGTACCTGGGATCTGTTGAGATGTGCACCTTGCTGCCATACTGCGTAAGGTCAGAGGCATCTCCATATCTGAATTCACCAGTTTGTAAGGCATGCTCTGAAAACATTTAAGACGGTACCAATTTCAGTTAAAATTTAGCCAGGGATCAGGAGATGCTGTTACTCGTCTTATATAACAGCTCAGAGGCTGGAGTACCTTCTTGACATTTATCTTTTAGTTTTTCTTCTTGACCCATGAATCAGGTTTCTCAGTTGTGGATCAGTCCAAGTTGAATAGGGGCAAAGAGTTGTCCCATTCTGTGTGTCTCACAGATGGGTCTCCTGGATGTGGACCAAGTCCCGAGGCTGAAGAGAGCCTAGATTCCTATGTTCTTGGACAGATACAGTAACTGTGAGCTTAACATGAGAAATTTGCTGCTGTTTGGAGAGAAAATGTGATAGAGCAGTCTGGGCTCCTGTGCACAGTTGATACCTTGATGCAGAGGAAATAATTTCAAATGATGTATTGTAACTCCATATGTGCAATCCATTGAGGCTTTGACAGAAGCTCAGGTGAGAGAAAACCTCAGATGCACCCTGCTTTGCACTGTTTCCTGTGGATTGGCTCACACGCCCCAGCATTCAGCCTGACGATTCCTCTGAATCCCAGCTCTGCAGGTCTGTGTCTCCTGCCTCAGTGTACAGAAGCACACAGGTGTCCATCTCAGTGCTGTGATGCCGTTCCTGAAGCACACTGCTACTCATCCAGTGTTGCACTGCTGCACATCAGTGTCTAGTTACCTTTCTTTCATGCATGTAAAATGCGTGAACACATATATGTATCTCCCCCTATTTTGTGTCGACCCTTGTTTGGATAAATACTTTATTCCAGTAATCGTTTACAAGTAGCAAAATTGGTCATTGCTTACACACTGATATGAGTTTAATGCCTGTGTATGAGTAGTCTCCACTGTATCATACTGATGGTGTGTCTACTCTAAGTGATTGTCACTGTTGGATTCAATACAAGTTTATCCATCACAGGCATTTTTTTGCTGGTTTGTGTGACAGAGACCAATGTCAGACAGGATTTTATATACAAACTGTCAGTATTCATGTTTGTGATTTAAGTTGGACTTGAAACCTATGTTTCCAGATGTGGACCTTGCAAAGCACATCCCTGCAAGAAACCCCAAATAAACAGCTAATGTTGCAAGCTGTAGAAAGAAACTTTGTTCTATGCCATTCTACGTACCAAGGATCACACTACATTTCAGCAGAGCAAGATCTGTGTACCTCATTTCTTTGGACATTACTCACCACTTTGTAGTAAACTATCTTGCAGTTTTCCCTGGCTACTGAGAAGTGAGCTAAGTACTCTGATCTGTGGATTCAAACTGAAGGAATCAGTCATCCCTGTTGTCTTACCTGAACATTAAGAAATGGAGAATGAAGAGAGGAGAGTGCAGATTTAGAGACTGCTTTGACCTCGCAAATCATCATCAACAACATCTATTTTGATCATCTGTATATATGAGTGACTTTCAGTACATACTGTGGAGGCCATCTAGAATGAATGAAGAAGATGCTCCCAAGGAAATCAGCTGCATAGAACTCACGTAGCGGCCTTTGCTGGAATTGAGTGGATGGGGTGGAGGGGGGCCGTTGGCCTGCAGGGCTGAACTGGTTTTGCCATTCTACTTGTTTGAGGAGCTGACTTCTGAAGAGGACTAACTGAGCTCATGACATATCCCAGTGAAAGCTACAGACATCTTTTTTTGAGGTTCAGATGGATGTTCTTGCCTCTGAGTGGGAGGGCTTCTCAGTTTTGGGAAACTTCTGAAAGCCTTCCTACCGTGGACTATGGTGACCACAAACCATGGGCTCTTTTAGAGCCTGTCTTAATTCTCTCCTTTGTGGAATATGTTTGGAGTAAATCTGGATGGCAGTTGCTCCTTTGTACCCCATGTAACTGATGACTTTGCAGACACAAGTGTACATCAGCTGAAAGCGATTGTTTTAAATACAACTTGCTCAAGCAGTGTGAAGGTGGTTGTCCTCTCTGAGGAGTGCGGGCGGGTGGGGGTGTTCTCTTTAATCCACTTGGATTTACTTTGTCTCTCTGATATGCTAGGTGGATATTACATACCACTGAGAGATGGGGAGGGTGATTCTGTGGGGCCATTGGCCAAACTCAAGGCGAGCATCCTTAGAAAGCTTATAGAAATTAGCCTCTTAGCTCCTGAGAGTCAGTGGAGAAAACTGAGCCCCGCACATCCATTTCTGGGGAGGACAGAATTTAAAATGCCACGTTACTATCAGATTGTGGAGCATAGGACCTTTGACGGACATTTGCTCTCACTGGCCTGTAGGAGTCTTACCTCTTAAATGAGGGGCACTTTGAAAAATGCAGATCACATTTGCTCCATTTAGTCTTACCAAGAGCTCTCTTTTGGTCACTGAACTTGTCAGATGCATCTCACTGAAAAAGAAATCTTTGTCTTGCAGTTAGGTGATTCTTTGCCTCCTGTCTGTCCTTGTCTGCCACAGAAGAAAAAATACTGCCAGGTACATTTTTCTGGAGTTGCACTGAATTTCAGGTTAAGGCATGCTTTTCTGCCCAAATTTTTCTATCCCAAATAGAAAATAAATCCTGAAGCAGAAATTGTAGAGCTTTTAGCTTTCCTGGACTAGGGTTCGAATTTTATAATGTGTGGAAGTTTAATTTAGTAAAACTGCTTGCTTAGAGTATTTAAAACAAAAAGTTTTCACATGGTTGAATTAACAAAGTGCTCGTTATCTAGCGCTGTCAACTGTTTCCAACAAGGAGCTGGACAAAATCATAAGTACAATTTGCTGACCATTTGTAGATAGCTGCATTGGTCATTTGTATGAGAACTTGAATGCTTGTTCTCCTCCACTAAGTGCTTGTCAGGAGCCTGTCTTCTCTAACCATACTGAGATACCGGGTCCTTGTGTCGGGCAGCGAGATACCGGCAACTGGAGAGGCTCAGAGATACAGAACCCGATTTTTGTTCTTAGACAATGTCATAATACAGAGTGGTAATTAACCTTGGGTTTATTGTCAGCTATGCACCTCTTAAAAAGAAAGGATGTCGTTGTTCAAGCCATGCAAATTTGTTCATTAAGCGATGTGATAAGATGAATGACAAGCCCATCTGGGAGTGACCACCAGTCCTAGATTGGTGGATCCGGGATGGAATATAGATTTTTAAAAAGATAATTTTTTTTAGTAAGTTCTGCTTTAGAGACCACAAGAAAAAACAGTGCAGTGTTGGCCCATGTGCCTTAGTGACAGACCGTTGCCTCAATATGTAGATATCTGGTTAGTAAATTAAATGCAATGATTCATGTTTTTGATTACAGTAATATTACATTTGGAAATAGAAATTGACATTGCTGTAAGAAAACAGGTTGCTTACAATTTAATGTGTTAAAATACTGTTTGAATCATCAGATACCTACACCGTCTCATTGTTCCCAGTGAGAGGAGATTTAGGGGAAAACTAGAAGAAAAATATATAGCTAACTGATTTTGTATGCTAACCACTCCGTAGGTAGCATGACTAGTTGAGTATTGTGTTATATGTTGTTGTGTCATGTGATAACAGCACCATGTTTTCCTGTCATTTTCACAACTTTTCCTGGCTGAAGTGATATACAAGCAACACTGGGTAGTAATCACATTGTCCCGTTCAGTTTCAAAAGGAGAGAAGCGGACCTCATCCAGAAACTTTCCAGCAGGCTACAGTAAGCTTAACTGTCTGTTAGCCATTGTCAAATATTTTTCATACCTGCAAAAATGGCATCTATTAAAGTAATGGGAATTGTCTCAGAAATAGTGTCATTCCATGAATAATACTTGTGTAATGCTAATTAATGATATTGCATCTCAGTATCATTTTACAAACTACTTAAGAAATATATTCAGATTCCTTTGATTCTTACTGATGTGCTTGTGTCTCTGTTTCCTGTTCTTTCATGGATAGCTGAGCATGGCTCAGGAAATGTAATGTTTCAGAAAAAGAGTTAGCATTCTCAGAAGGATTGTTTAAATTAATTAGCTCAGTTTTTTCAGTGTTATTCTGAAATTCTTGAATCCAGTATAAGCTTTGAATACCCAGCCGCATTGCATTCAGCAAATGTGCGGCAGTCTGGCTCATGTCCAAGTCAGAATGAGTTTGAGATTAATGTACTCGGTTAAATTCAGTACAGGTTTCACCATGATGAATTGAGAGGTTTCCTCTGTGTCAAGGGCAAGGTTAATCAAAACCTGTTGTAACTCAGTAGTTTACCAGGGGAGCTTAATACAAAATACTGACATTTTAAAAGTCTCAACCAAACCCCATTTAAGATAGTGAGAATCATAGCAGGTTTGAATGTGTGCTGGACTCAAGGACTGTGAAAGACGCTGTGGACTCTTCCATGCTTTTGTTAATATTGTTTTTTTTCTGTTATTGTTGTTTTTGGTTTTTGGTTTTTTTTTTTTTTTTTTTTAAAGTTCTGGAGGAGCAGAGAAAGCCAGAGCAACATTAGGGGCAACTTGTTCATGATGAAAGTGAGCAAACGTGCTTTTGGTTTTAAACTGAGTAGGTATGAGATGCAGAACTTAATCATTTACTTCCTTTGATAAGTTTTCTGCATCTCTTCTTTATGTGTAAGAATCTGTTCTTAAATGTAACTGATGAGCTGAGCTTCAGGACAGTTTACATGGGTCAGGCCAGAACCAGTTTAGTTCTGCCCCACTTGAAAGGACCTCCATTGCCTGTCAGCTTTTCTAAGCTAAGCATTTCTTCTGGAGATTTCTCCATGATATTTAAAATAGGGTTGCTATTTTATAAGCATTAGTTTGCAGGGGCTGAAAACTGTTTTATGAATAACGCAGACAGACAGAAGGTACACAGTCTCTCTGGGCTATCTGAAAGACTTGGTAGAAATGTGTTAGCCAAAGGCATAAGCCTCATTTTCACTCTGAAGCTATGAACAATGCATTGTATTATTAAAACTCTGCAGTTTGCATGGAGACTTTAGCTGATTGACCATGTTGACCACAAAACAATTGCTGAAATCTCATCGTGTCAAGCAGCTTTTTACCAAACTTATGGAGAATTAGAATATATTCTAATTAACCGTAGTGTAAATAGGAGCTTTAATGAGGTACTCCCTTCAAAAGATCTGGCCTTATGTAGACTTATGAAACACAGTTGGACTGTCTAGATCTCTTTGACTCTGCAGATTTGTTTTATTCATATCAACTCTAATGTTGAATCCCTCAACTTTTCGAGCTTCTTTGCTCTGAATCCTGCAGAACTCTTAACTAGATAAAACAAAGAACTAGTAAAGGAGATAGTTACCCATAGCATCTTTCTGGCCTTGCTTTGTGTCTGATAATGTTCAGTTTTGCCTAAAAAATCAACCAACTTTTCTCTGCTTCTCCCCAAAGTCCTTCTTTTTAATGCCAAAGAAATGCTTGTTTTAAAAAATTTTGGCATCCCTGCAATGAGGTGCTAATAGCAGGGCTTGGGGAACTAACAGCCTGTCCGAGAGCTTCCAAATGTTTTCATGGTTCTTCCCAGGAGGTTTCTTGGGCCTCTCGCTGGGGCAGACCTTCCCGCGTGGATCCAGCTCACCAAGCTTGCAATGAACAAACCCATGTCCCGAGTGCGTGTGACACTGTCCTTGGCCCAGCTGCGGTGCCTGGCGCCAGCAGTCTGCGTGCCTCCTGCCAAGCTGGACCCACAAACGGTTTTATTTCTGACAAAGGGCAACTGTTTGGAAGAGTTGTTGTCTTGCTTGGTGTTCCTAATCCCTGGAATAACTGCTGTGACAAGCATAGTAACCATCTGCAGTAAGACCAATACTTTGGTGCCTTTCAAGTGCAGTAATCAAAATGACCTCCAGAGCCTAGGATCACTCTTTATTTTTTACTTTTAAAACTTCTCGGAGGCAAGACAAAGAATTAGAAGCTCAAGTCCTGGACAAGTCAACAGCACCTCTGGTCCTCTAGGTGTTCTTGAAAATCCTACTTGTAACTCTTTGAGGATTATGTGAATCTAGTCATCTTGTCAAGATTTTTAATGTATGGTTTAAAAAATAAAGCTTCACAAGTCCATTTTAGGCATTCTGATCGTTGGGAGTATTTATGTCCAGTTTTGCCCAACATTCCTAGCCTTAGAAAGATTCAGATTGCACAGTTTAAAAAACGAAATGCTAGAAGGAGACCTATGTCTGCCCAGTGCTGTGCAAACTAATGAGCGCTAAAGGCAGTGACTGAAACTGACTGCAACCTGATCTGTTGCAGAAACAGGAACTGGCCATTAATTACTTTTCACCTTCACTAGACACTATTCTATATGGTTACCTCTCTGATATTTAAAGCAAGCTCAGGATTTAGGCAGGTGCTTTTTATTACTCTGGGAGCTTGTCTGCCTTGTGGATTTATCTACGTATGTATCTACAGTAGTGCAAATCCAGTGACAGATGTACTGCATTGGTGACTTATTTATTCTTTATTCTGTTTTACATCAGACAATTCCTCTTTTATGTCAGTGCAGAGTCTGTGTACTAGATTTGCATTTTTGAGCTGCTTTCCTGGCATGGAAATAAACAAATAAATAAACTTATATTTATATATATGTGTGTGTATATATATATATATGTATATATATATATATACACACACACACAACTATTTTGGGGGGATTTACACTGAAAATTTCCTGATATAAACAACCATCATCTTCTAATGCTAGAAGTAATCATTACATTCCAGTTATTGACTCTTAAGTTAGGCCATGCTGCTTAAAGGAAAACTGCATTGTTTACATCTGACAAACTACCTAAATGAGAAAAATCTATATTAAAATGTCTGATGCCTGTCAAGCTTGTCATTTGGTTATTTGATCATTTCCCTGGGTATTTGGAGGGGGGAAAAAAAAGGCAGGAAGTCTGATTGCATACAAAGCAGATGGCATCATAAATACATAATGGAAATTAAGCCAAGCTAAAATGTATGAGATTTTTTGAGTGGACTGTGCTAATACATCTCATTTTAAACCCCTGGGTTCCTGGGAGCTACGTTGCTTTGCACCAGAATACAGCTGCAGAGGGCACTCAATGAAACCTGAGGGGGGGGCAGTATTTCCTAGCTCCCATCTTCTTCCCTGCTGCCTGAAACAACCATCCCACAGCTGCGGAAACAATGGCATAGATCTGCTTTCACACTACAGCTGGGGAGAAACAGGCTTCTTGTGTAACAAAAATATAATGAATTCAAATTTGATTTCTCTTCTGATATAGAGTAAGAAAAGCAAAGTTTTCTGGGCAGTAAAACAGACAAAGGGAAGATTGGAGACAGGTTTATTTGCTTTCTTTGAATAAACCATGTCAACATCTAAAGTTTTTTTAACTTTATGAAAACTTAGATAGGAAATATTGTTTCAAAATGATCTGGAAAGGGTTTGCTCAGAAAATCCAATCTCACATTTCACCCTCCTGGAAGCACCTCTTTGCCTTTCTTTTTCCCTGCCATTTAGAGCAGGATTTAGCTCTTGTTGAATGGTCTTGCTTCTTCCTGCACTCCAGTTGGCAGGAGGTAGGCAGGAAATGCAATGCTCGTTGGCCGGTCCCTCCTCAGCATGTTGCTCGTCACCTACATTCTTCCATCAAAACCTGAACTATTTTTATGGTACTGACAAAGTGGTATGGTTGAGCAGTTAGATGGTGACTGATTCATGCAGCTTCCAGTGTAAGCTGCCTGCAAGACAGCTGGCAAGTCTGGAGGTCATGTTTCTTTCTTTTTCCTTCTTTTCCTTTCCTTTCTTTTCTTTTTTCCTTTCTTTTTTTTGTTACTTTACTGCCTGATTTTCATTCCTTGCTCTTCAGTAAATAGATTTCATGGAAAACCCTACTAAATGCACTATTGTAATTTGAGGAATCAAATGCACAGAAATTCAAAGAATGTAAATAGTGCTAATGAAGGGGTGCCACCTCTACGGGCTGTTGTGTTCGTCACATCCGTGCTGTGCTGTAGCACTATCAGTAGGTTCCTCAGATTTGTTCTTAAGGGCAATGAAGCTGGAGGGATGTTTTAGAGAATAGCAGATTGAAAATCTCAAGCTACGCACTTTAGAGATGGGTAATGAGCAGGGAAGGACTGCTTAAAATTGGTGAGAGGATCTATTCGGTAACAATGTTCCTTGAATAGGTCAAAGGTTCAGGAAGTGCAGCTGCTCAAAGCCCGAAAAGTGCTAAACCAAAGTATCCCAGGGAAGCCAGAGTGCAGCAGATGAAGCCCTTTGAACCTTAGTTGCTCCAGTAAATTGACCTTTGGACCTGACCTCGTTGCCCTCACAAAACCCAGGTTCCAAATAAAACGTGGTGGAGGTTGGGTCCACCATCATATCCAACTGGGCAGTGTTTGCAGCTGCTGATTGACAAATGCTCTGTTGTGTTTACCAGTTTGGAATCAGCTGTGGCGTGTTTATTCCTCTGGCTGATAAACTTGATAAGCGTGATGTGTTTGGTCAAATACCTCATGTATGTTCTGCTCGTATGATTGGACCCTGGACAAACATGTGGTCGCTTGATCAAATGCTCAGGTGAAGTGATCAGAGTCCAAGGGATGAGTTTGACAGAATCTCCCTTGTTCACAAGGCGGTCAAAAATACCTGCTGGCTTTAATATGTGTGGAATTGGTGTGCCCTGCAGGGGGAACTGTCTTTAATACTGTTAATGCTATGTTAAAGTAGGAAGTTCAGGCTTTTGGCATACTTCATGACCGAAGATGTGTGATTCATCTAATTAATTAATAAAAATGAAATTTTGCATGGCATTTTAGCGTGAAAAGTGTTGAAAATACTTGTGCATTTCCTACTAATTCAGTAATGCGTTGCTGCATTTGAATGAGTAATTGGAGGCATCTTAAAACAACTGTTGAACTCTTCTATCTTACAAATTTTGGGCATTGTTCTGTTTTTCTTACATGGACAAATCCTGGTGGCTTCAGTAGAAACAATTTTTGCTAGAGAACAGTAATCTAGGCATTTGGTAAAGATGCACTTGAACAGGCACTTTTTGTTTTTGTATGTCACAAACAGCTTGTATTGTTTTTTATAAGTTTAAATTATTGGCTCTTTATTTGGTTTTGTTTGTTTGTTTTGTTTTTTCAAATAAATTAAATGACTACCTAAAATGTTTTTAAAATTAATTGCAGTTTTCCATTAAGAGCAAGCTCTCTTTCTAAAGTTCCCTTGATACAAACATAAGATCTTGTCCATGTTGAAAAGAAGCCTGATTAAAAGCGAGGCAGTTGCTGCAGAGCGTAATGGTGTAGGGCAACAAAAGCTTTGGGAAGATGGGGCTGGGGAGTGCTCTTCAGACTCTTGGTTCTGCATGTTATCAGATCCTGCTTTAAGCTTAATGTATTTTGTGCAAAGCAGAAAGAACTGTGTTAATGACTGATTAGAATGACTCTAATATATGAGACACACTGAATTTCATGCCACAGCTGGAGAAACTTAGCATTAATTGAAGCTGTGGGCAACAATATGTCATTTTTGATTTAAGATTTTCCTTCACCCCTGCATCCCCCACCCCAACCAAAATCCCTCATGGAGTCAGATTGTTGCTGTAGCTTTTGTGAATCCCTCTCTTCTAATGTTTAATCAAGTGCTGAAAAGAGAAATTTACAGACTATTTAAAATGTGGAAAAATTGCTTCCCAATATTTTTGACAGAGAGAGACTGAGAACACACAGCATTGAATCATCAGGAAAATTGAAGATTTCCCCTGAACAGCATTGGGATTTTACAGCAGAGGACTTGAAAGACCTTGGAGAAATTGGACGAGGCGCTTATGGTTCTGTCAACAAAATGGTCCACAAACCAAGTGGGCAAATTATGGCAGTTAAAGTAGGTGATGCCCATACTTACGTTTGTACTTCAGTCCATTAGGGATGAAATGTGATGGAGAATTAATGTTCTTCCATCTAGCACCCATCTACTGCTCTTTTCTATTTATTTCCAATATAAAGGCTGCTTTTTGCTGAAAATGCATTGTATAATGGGCATATTGTCAAGTGATTTGTGAAGCTCTCATAATTGCTTGTGCCCTTTTAAAGATGCCTATCAGGAACTTACTGTTTTGAGGGGATCACGTGTCTCTGGAGACTGATAATGGGGTATGGGTCTTTCACCTCTGGGTCACTGGTTCAGATACAGACTAGGTTGGTAGTAGGCACAAGCTGACATCCCAGCAGCTTTTCGGTGTCTTTTGTGAAATAAGGTAGTGACTTTAAATTTGCTTTTTTGTAAGCATGTGCCCATGATGTAATAATTAACAGCCTCACCCCTCACCAAGAGGGGCTGAAATGGGAACCTTCTAGGGAGTGTTTTGCTCTTGCTGTTATGTGATGGAGTATATTTGCTTTGTTCTTCCCATGCTGGATCTACTGTGGAGATGGGAAGTGTACTGTTTTTCAGGACTATCCATTTTCTACCTTATGCTACCCAAAAACTCACCATGAAAGCATGAACATTATGCAACTTCATTTCCTAGCTGGGCAATATGGAGTAATCTTTGTCTTGCTGTAGCAGTGCTTCTCACTGGGTATTTTTGAGGAGCTGCTTGTCCATTGAGCTGGGTTTGGTGGGACAGCATCCATTTTCTTTCTTTCACGTCCTTTACTTTGCTTGCTGCTAGGTGGTAGCTCATGACATCAGTCTTTTAAGTCTGGTGATGATATCAACTGTAAGTGCTCCCATGAAAGAGTAGAAGAGAGCTTTGAGCTATGTAGAAGTTGGTGTCACTCTCTTTTTCATCTCTCTCTGTCATCTTTGGAATATTCTCTGATCTGATCTGGAAACGTTCACTCCTGCTGGTCTCACGTGGCAGGTAGACATGTCGCAGTCCTAGCTCTAGCTACTATGGTTATAACTCATACTTGTCTGAAGCGTGCAGGGTATTGGATACTTTGATATTCTCCAGTAAATGTTGACTTCCTCATAGTGGTGGGATCATTGGCCAGGTCTCACAGCTTTTTGGATCACAGTGCAGTGATGTTTCAGGGTTTTTTTTTGTGGTTTTTTTTTTTTTTTAATCCCTAAAAGTTTCCAATGGAGCTAGAGGTTGCCTGTCACTAAAGATCTGCTTCTCCTAGTTGCCTTTGGTGGAGCTTCTAGATGGAGTTTGTAGATGATGGGTTGAAAACCACGGATGTGGTGAAATGATTCCTGGGCACCTGTAGCCTCAAGCCCAGAGTATGAGACCTGGGCAACAGGTTTTGCTGCTGTAATCATGATGGCTTTGGGTTATAAAAAACTACCTATAGCTGAGTGGGGTTGTTTTCAAAAGATCTGCAGTGGGTATAGTTGTGTTGAGAAGAACGCTTTGTTGGGCTAGCTAACATCACTGAGAAGGAGATGTGTCTGCTGGCACAGATATTCTCTTGTCCCAGATTGTGTTTGCAAAGGGACTTTGAGGATGGTAGAAAAGTAGCCTCAGTGTGGAGGGTCTGCAGTGCAGGTACAGCTCCCACCTGCGAGGTGGGAAGCTGCAGTGCTGTGTTCTTGAAGCACACAGCTGGAGATGACGTTGGACAACCTGTTGAGTGAAGAGAGGTGGGCTGAACCCTAGTGGGGTGCTGGGCTTGGGGGCTCACTTCTAAACAAATAAAACCTCATACTTCTACATTGTCTGAATGCTGAAATGTCAGGGTTGTGGGCTGGGATGATGCCACCTTCTTTTCTCTGAACACACCCCTTGGGTGGGCACAGCTATGCCTGCGGCACCTTTTCCTCCCTGGAGAGAGAAGGAGGGCTGGAGGGTCTGGGCAGCTGTATCTACTTCTAAAATGTTAGTAACAAGGGGGCTAGTGGGGATTAAACACAAAACTGAGCAAAGGAAAGCCCGTGGGTGGAACAGTGTGTGAGGTCTCTAGGGCAGAAACAGCTATTCCAAAGCTTGGATGGTGCAGTTGTAATGAGATTTTCAGGACAGCTGATTCTGAAGTAGTTACTAGTTCATCCCAAAGAGCTCATGTACTCCAAGCCTTTTCTTTCTCGGATGGCTGTTGCTTTTGGGGCAATCTTGGTTGTGCATTAACCTGCTCTGTCTTAATCTGCTTTATGGGCCATCTGTGTTTGGGGCTGTTCATCTTCTGCTCTGTTTCCCTCAAGCCTGTGGTGTCCTGATGGCTTATGGAGCTGTTGCCATCTGAAGACCCAGCTCCTCACCTGCGTTCATATAAACCAGCTGCTTCCTATGGTGTTTCTTTACCCTACAGGCAAACACTTGTTTTATTCTCTTTCAGCTCAAAATACTTCTGTAAGAGAAAAAGGTTTAGAAATTACCTAGGTTTTTCCAGGAATATCGAGGTTGTTTGAGAAAAAAAAACATGTCAGTCTAGTGATTTGAGGTCCTAGCTGTGATCTAAAGGACACCTGCTTGCAACTTGGTGGTGTGGCACTGTGCTGTGTGCATGGCATCAAGGACACTGAATTTCAAAGCCAGTGTCTCTGGGTATTTGGTGGTGCTGCTGTGCCTCTGCTGTGCCTCTCCTGTGCATCCCCAAGAGCTGATTACAGTAACAGCAGTGCAGCAGGCAGATCATCCTTGGAAGGGCATTCAGCAAGAGGAAATAGGTTTTCGGAGGCTGCAAGCCAAAAGCTTTTGGCTGTTCTGTACTGATGAGTGAAGCACAGAGATGGCTCCAGAAGCTGCTAGTTAGATGCAGAGAAAATTGCTGCGTGGGCCTCCTCCAGCTGCTGCTTCATTCTCCTCCATCACTACCCACGGCAGATTTCTGGAGCAATCAGGTATCTTCCCACCCCACTTCTTCCTGGAGGGCCAAGTCCTGTTTGCACTTACCATCTTCAGACTGTGGCTTGTCAGCCCCTTCTCCTGCACACAGTTTCAAATCCTGCTTGTTGGACAAGCGTGCTGCACTTATATAGTAAAGAGCAGATGAAGATTCATTCCTTTCCTCCATGCTGGAGTTTTCAGCTCCTGCTGTGCCCAGGCAGCCTGACAGCTTTGGGCACTCATCCTGCTCAACTTTCAGGCTTGAGCAAATGCGGCTGCTGTAGCAAACCCTCAAATCCTGTTTCCAGCTCCTTCCTCTGTCTTCTTCTAGCTTATCATGCCAATTCCATGGTGCTTTGCAGTCTTTGGTTCCTTGAAGTGTGGTTTAGTTTAGCCTTCTGCTTTCACTCTGCTTGGTGTCCTTTGTTTTCCCTGAGCTGTCCAAGCAAAGCCCTTTTGCTGCCCCTCCTGTCTATGCTTCTTACCGTTTCAGGAAAGCCACTCAGTCTCTACTCCTGCATGTGCTGAAATACCACCAGAATAACTTGAGATCTGCAGATGGAGGCACAATTTTGTTTCATTTTCCTCTTTTATGCAGTTTGGCTTGATCAGTCAACGTATAGATCTTGGCAGATGTAATCCTGGCACCTCTAATGAGGGTGTCTAGTTGCTGCCAGGCCCCTGGGTGAGTCAGAAAGCTTTCATCTGGTACTCTAGCATCAGTGGCGGAGGAGGAGAATGTGCCTCTTCGTGTCGCTGGTGTGAAACCACTTCAGCAGAGCTTTAGGCTGATGGAGCATTACTCAGGGAGAGGCTTTGATGATGAATTTTTGTGCCCAGTCCTGCTCCTCCCTCTCCTTCAGCTTTTGTCACTCTGTGCCTCCAGAAATACATACTTAAATAACAGAAAGCCATGGCATGTATCTGCAAGGGCGGGCTGAAGGCTGGAGCAGCAGGACATGGCTAGAGGAGCAGGCAGCTCACACCTGTGAGGCTGCTGGCTGCAGAAGGCTGGGAGCTGTGATCTTTTATGGAAACAGACGGTTGTGGTCTTCGGTGTGATGTTTTTGCATCACTTACCTTCTATCCCACAGACAGCCTCTTTCTAGGGCCATCAGGAAGAAGGGGGGGGGTGATAAAGAAAAGAGGAATCCAACTCTGATTTGTATCCAACCTTTTTCGTTTTTCTCCATGAAAAATGTTTTACTATGTTTGCAAGATCATAATAAGAATCATCTTGTTCATTAAGTCCATTTTTTCTTACAGGTCTTCCTAGAGATTCAAAATTCCTGTTTTCTCTGGGTCAGCTGGCATTGTGATCTTCCCTCTCACTTAAAAAACAAACAAACAAAAAACATCAACAACAACAACAAACAAAACCACTATTCATTTTCTTGAGCATTTATTGACATACAAGCTCATGACTCGTCCAGGTGGGATAGAAAACAGCCCTGTTCTGTCCACTGCCAGCTCTGTGCACATTCATCATTGCAAGGCCAGTTTTTACATTAACTCCTCACTTCTTGGCAGGTTTCTCTTCTGGACTCTTGTTTTCCCTGAAAGCAGTGTCTGCCCTGGCCCGCGTTTACCTGCGTGCTGCAGCACCAGTTCTCTGTGATATTGTCTAGTCCAGCTTCCAGTTCCACCCGATTTCTTTTGACTTCAATCCTGGTTTCTCGATTGCTCTTCAGTCTGTTTTTGTTCAGTCTGTAGCAATTCATAAGTGTCTCATGAATAATCTCCGAAGCTTGTCTGCTCTGCAGAAAGCCCTGGTCCCTTCTCAGGATCTGCTGCACTGCTGTCACTCCTGATCTTATCCCAGAGGCTTCACAACATGTCTTGTTCTCCAGTCCCCTTTTGTACGTGCCCTCCAGTATCACCATATGGTGTTGTAGCTGCTCCGGGGAGGGTTAACACATCTTGTTTCATGAGGATACCACACATCTGAAGAACCAGACTGTCTAGCAGATCAGAGGATCTTCAGGAAACTCCCATTTTATTCAGGTGAATTGTTTTTCTTGGGAAGCTCACCAAGCAGCTGAGGGTTGTCGTTCTGTCCTGAAGTTTCCCTTTAGAACGGTGATCATTCACACAAAAAGGGTCTTTAAAAAATCCTTGGAATGCTTGCCTTTCCAGACTGATAAAAATACATAAATGAAAAATCTCCCAATCTGAATGAATGCTAGGAACTACTCTCCCTGTTGGAGCAGCATCCTCTGCTTACTACATAAATAGCATAGGTAATACATAGTGTGGATTTTATTAGCCAGAGTACTTAAAAAGGCCTTAGAAGGCTAGGAGGTTTTCTTGTTTGAAGAGTTCCCAAGGTAAATTATGAAGCATTTAAAATAGCCAACCTTTAGTCTGTACAGTAGTGCGTGTGCCAACCAGAAGCCTGAGCACAACAGCGAAGAGCCTGAGGTCGGCAGGAATGTGCAGCTCACATCTGCGCTCACCTTCCTCTCTCCCATTCAACCTCCTGAACCTCTGGGTGCTCGACAGGTCTTTTCTTTCCAGCAGTAGGGAACACCAGGACCTTTGGGTTTCAGTATTAGAAGCTTCTACCAGTTTCTTCCTCTTCCAGTTCTCTTGCTTTGACCTGGCTGAAAAACATGCTGTCAAGAAACTAGCAGAATGGCTTGTGCTTCAGTTGACCTTTAGGCTTCTTGTCCTTGGCCCATGGAAAAGTCTTGCACCTCTTGTGATTTTTCTGCCAAAAATAGCTATGACTAGGGAGTAATAGTAAAATAGTAAAACTGGAGAGGGGCATTTTTTTCCTTAGTCCTTTTGTTCAGTTTTCCTCCACTCCAGAATTTGCAGTGATTTTCAGCCACATACCAGAATTTTCTGTATCTTCCAGTATTTATTGTATAAATCAACCTAGTTGATTCAGTCTTTCTCTGCAATATTACCTAGTCTAGTCTCCAGTTCCAGCCAACATCCTCAGATCTTGTTGCTGATTTCTTGTGTTCTGTTTAGTCTAGTGGTATTTTTGACCAGTCTTCAGGCAGTCTTCCACTTCTTCTGATCTACGCTTGTCCTGAGAAATTCAGAAGCAATTCTAAGATGAGTTGGGTATCAGAGAAGCTGGCCAAGGCACTGTTTGGAGATGCATAAAATTCAATAGGATGTCAAGCCTATAAAGTGTCCATAAAAGATCACTGTTCTTCCTGGATAAGTCTGTAAGCTATGGAGCCATTTCTTGTTCAGAACACAGTGCCTCTTTCACATCGTTTTGCCTTGTACTCAGTGCTTGCTCTCTTATCCGTAGTTTTAAAATAGGTGTTTTGTCTGTCTTTCCTTGGCTTTCACAGAATTTTGCTGATGGCTGCCTCACAGTTGAAATAGTTTGTTATGTATCAGGTACACCTGAGAGCAGAAGTTGTATATTTATGTATACTTCTGTAATTTATCAGTTGTTTCCTGCATGTCTGATAGCCCATAAAAGCCCTCTGAGATGACACGTAAGTGTATTAAGTTCAGTCAAGGGGCAGATTTTTCTGACCTTCCTGTTCCCATATGATTTCTGAAGAGAAGTATTGGGATTTTTGCAAGCTGGCTCTGTTGTAAATCTTCATTTCCATTCTTCTCACAATTAGATACCCTCCCTGGAGTTGAATACTTAAGGTTTATTGAGGAGAATCTTCTGTTTCACTCATCTGTCTTGGATAGCTGTCTGAGAGTTAGGGAAAACAGTGCTTCAAACCCTGCTGATATGACACTGAGAAAGGAGTGAATGAGTAAGGGTTAAGAGGAAATGGTGAGGGAGTAAGCCTTATTAGAGGAGATGGGATACTAGTTGTTACCAGTAAAAGACCTGACATGCTTCTTTCAGCACTGGAAGTGTTTTGGATGGGCAGGTAAATGTTCTTGTCCTCAGCAGCAAGTGGGAAAAACCCCTTTCTTCCTGCTCATTTTGTAGCTTTCGGTCCTTGCTGTCCTGCAGATAACACACATCCCTTTGGGGACACTGTCAGGTGCTGCTGCAGGACTTTCTGCTGAGCACACCTGTGAGCTGTGTACGCAGGACAGCACTGTTTTCTCTCTTGGCTCAAGACGTAGGTTTTCAGTTTGGTGCTTGTGGCTTTCCCTTCCCATTGCTACCCACTGCACCTGATTTTTTTCCAGTGCATACTGGAGTTGAGTGATGTCTCTTCTGTTTTGGGTCTGGTTTCTGGGATCTGTCAGCTTTTAGGTTTGAGAGTGGTACAATCCACACAGCGTAGTTTATCATTTTGATGTTGATGCTGCACAGAGCGTCACTTATAGAGCTCTTATTTCAGATATCAGAAACCTTTTTCCTAACCTGGGTTTGTGCTAAAAAGGTTGGAGAATTTTCTTCTGAAGGATTTTATGCAGTTTGTTTGAGGCCAACAAGAAACTGCTGAAGATTAGACTTTCTATAATCTCCACTACAAAAGCCACTTCTTCCTTATGTGGCCTGTTTGGCCATGGCAGCAACTGCATGCAATTGAGTAACCAGGCTGAGAGATGTAAGAGCTGAAACCAAGTCAGACTTGTCCATCCCAATCTTACATGGTGTTGTCGGGCTGCTGCCTTCCTTGTCTTCCTTTTCTGCCACCTCCTGTGTCTTTGGGAGAGTATCTGTGGGTACTGCTGCAGTGTCTTGCGCTCTGCCTCGGAGTTAGGTAGCAGGTCTTCATTGTGGCTCATGTGCTGTTTGAGTACTGGCTGCTGTTGACTTCCATCACCTTTTGCTTTTTCTTCCTTCTTTTGCTCATGAATGCTTCCTTCTTAGCTGATGAATTAAGACTGTTTTCTTTTCCAGCCTGGGCGACCTCAGCTCAGCATTGTGCTGCATGTTGCCTCTGAGGGTTTTGCGCTCTTCTTGAATTATCAGACCTCTGGTCTCCAGCAGTCTTATAAAAGACTCCCCTTCAGTCTCCAAAGCAGTGTTTGTTCAGGAGTTTATGCTGGCTTTTTAAGGTGTCCTTTGGGTGTCATGGATGTTCTGTATTATAACCTTTACATAACTGTACATCCTTGGGGTCCTCTGCCTGCTCTTCTTATTTCTCCATGGGGAGATTGTGGCTGGAAAAAGAAGTTGTTGGGTTTGGTTGTTGTTCCAGGGTGCCATTAAACTTACCTTCTCCATACAAGTATCTCAAATGCTTTCCAGAGTTGAAGAAGTTAGAGCAGAGAAGATGCAGAGAATGTCAGAGTTGGGATGAGGTACTTTCAGGTGAAGTTGTAGAGTTCGAGAAGCATGCTGCAGGGATGGCTGAGACAGGAGTGTGCAGCTGTGAGAGGAATGCGAAGGGAGGCTGAGGAGATGACCAGGAGAAAGGCTTTTTGGGGAAAGCAGTTAATGGAATTGGCACAGAAGAGAGCTGTGAGTTACAGTATGGAGAAAAGATCTTTTGGTATTGCTTCTCACCTGTTTTGTGAACTTTTCAGAGGAGTGGGTAGCATCTCAGTGGGAGACAAAACTGCTCCTCAGAGGTCCCACCACAGTGGCTTTGGCATCCATCGTCTTCTATCAAGGTCAGAGCAACATCATTGTTATTTCATACAGTGCTGATGGTGTGCCATCCAGAAAGAGACTTTTAATCTTCTTAGCCTTTGATAAATCAGTGCAGGGTTGAAGAGCTTTATATGATATAGATCCAAGACAAAGAAGTGATCGAACTTATCAGACCTTCTTCACTGATGTGACTAAACTTCTGCGAAACAGATTTGAACCAGTGACCTAGAGGTGAAGTGTTTTAGTTTCATTACTAGGCCCTTGAGTCGTCTTCTTGCTCTGTTTGCAACTACAAAATTCCACCCACTCAGTGACATGGCAAGGTGTGGATGTTACAGATTGTGGGTGTGCTGGGCAAGGCTCTTACTAGTTTTCCCTAGTACTCTAGAATTCATTGGGAGGGAAGAGGGCAGTATGAACACAATTACTGTTCTAGGCCAAACTAGAACTGCTAGAACATAACGAATGAATGGGGAAATACCAAAATACCAGGATACAGCAAAGGTAAGGAAATTGTAGTCTCAGTACGGTCCTCATTTTGTGTGGATCATCACAAAATAGTCCAAAGGTACATAATCATGCCCTCATAATCTCAAGTGATGTAATATGAATAGCCAACCTTTAAAGTACCTTCATATGCTTAGCCTTGTGCTTGCTAATGCTTGTGGTCTTGCTGCCACCAGCAGCTGCTCACAGGGCAGTGAGCTCTGCCAAGTAGTGTCAGTGGGACTGCCTTCTGGTATCATGCAGGTTTTTCCCACAACCTTGAACATTTTTTTTCTTTCTTGGATAGACAGTTTTTCTCCACAAGGAGAGTCCAGGCTGTTTCTGTTGCTTTGGACTTGTCATTTTTTTTCTTTTTGATGATTTCTCAGTGTGACTCAGTTCTTCAGTATCATAATTTTACTCACTGGTGTTTCAGAGAATGCATTTAATTAGTGCAAGATGCTAAACGTATCTGTAAAGTTACATGAAAAACTGTGGATGGACTCCTCCATCCTTCATTTAATGAGCTTCATGGTTGGATGTGTGCTCTTTTTATTTTCAAACTTAAATTGTTCTTTCAAGCCCAAATCAGAGTTTTCTTTATATATACACTATAAAGTATAGTGGGTATATATACATTTTTAAACATACAGCATATAATCTATATCGTTCATACAGTGTTAGTGTTAGCTAGGCCAGTACAAGGTAGAGTTGTTAGTTTTATGAGAAGGACTGTTGCCCACCATTAGCATTACCAGAGCAATGTGTTCCCTCGATTACATTATGGGCCTTTTCCACTGTGCCAGCCATGGTAAAGGCAAGGTGGAGGAAAACTTTTGTCTTCTTTGCTTTTCTTAGTCATTTCAAACATAATGTTCCTTGGTTAAATTTCAAATCAGTCTCTGAGCCCCATCCAACATGGCTAAGAACTCTGTGGGAATGTTTTGAAATGATAACCTGAATATATTGTTTTGCTGTAGGTTTCAATGAAATCTTTGCTCTTTAATTTCATACTGCCATTTCATCCGAAAATGCTGATGCTCATAAGAGTAAAATTTGATTGGAGATTTTATATTCTGTATTGAATGGCTTTTGGGTTTTTCAGTTACAGTTCTGATTCGAAAATGGTTCAATTCTCTCGAGTGTGCTTTATCATGCCTTGGGGATTGCCTGCTCAGCCTTGGGTTTGGGGTCCCTGGCACGTTGCTCCACTAATGGTTCTGAAGATACAGTAATGGCTTGTAAGTGATAAAGTCTCTGCCACTCTTCCTCTTTCAGAGAATTCGGTCGACAGTGGATGAAAAAGAACAGAAGCAGCTTCTGATGGACCTTGATGTAGTAATGCGAAGCAGTGACTGCCCGTATATTGTTCAGTTTTATGGTGCGCTCTTCAGAGAGGTGGGAACTCCAAACTTGCTTCATTTATAGCAGAATTTTTTGTTTTTATTTTATTAACTTTTTTTCTTTGCAGTTGCCAGCGTGCAATAAGGAAGAGAAAGTTAATTTATGTTAGGATTTTTAGCTTGGTACCTTTAATCAAGGTTATTTAACCAAGGTATCCAGATGTCTAAGTAGTGTTGAACACATAGATGCTATTCCCATTCGTTGTTAGGTCTGTCTGCATATTTCAGTCTCTCTTTCTTTCCTGTTTTTCTCATTTGATGAACTTGTGGTTCCCCTCTGCACTGCTGGGCTGGGCACAGCTCTGTGGCACTGCACTTGAACACAAATGTGATTTATGTCAGTAATCAGATATGACCATGTGGAGGACGCGTGCAAACTCAGTATCCCTGTAATAAAGGTGGCTGCTGTGATCAGATAGTTATTTGCTGTGTGTATGTATGTACATGCATACGTACCAGGGCTGTGTCAGAGACTCATAATTGAAGTGCCTCTTCCTTGAAGTGGTTTGTACCTGCAGATGCGTAAGACAGTAAGAGTGACCTGGCTGGGTCAGACCAGTGGGTGGTCCTGTCTCTGGGGATGGCCCAAAGGATCTGCATAAAGAAGCACACGTGATACTTTGCCATAACCTTCAGTTGTATGTACCTGAATGTCTTCTGAGCTCTACATGCTATCTTTTGCTTAGTGATTCTTCCTAGACTTCTCGTCCAGTAAATGGTTTGTTTTCCCCATGGATACATGTACATTTTTTGCATCTTCAGTGCTCCCTGAGAGGCACTTCGCTTGGTCGTCTGCCTGTCATTTGAAGGCCTGTCACCTTGATCGATTTTGAATTTTCATTCTGCTGTTCTGAATGGTGCCCCTAGTGGTTTCCCTAGTTTTTGTATTTGAAGAGAAAGTTGTTGCTCCTTACCAATTCTCTCCAGGCCACTGAGGATTTTATGGACTGTTGCCCTATCCCCTCTCTGTCATGTCTTCTCCAGACTGAAAAGTGCAAGCCTGTGTCATGCATAGAATCCATTCCAGACCTTTGATCATCTTTCTTGCCATTCTCTGCATCTTTTCCAGTTTTACTCTGTCCTTTTGGGATGGAGACCAAAATTGCTTGACTGCTCTTGAAAGGAAGGAGCAATATCTGCAATAGCCACCGTAGGGCCTGTCATTTTGCTTGGCCCTTTTATGCATATAGGTATTATGCGCTGTAGAGTGGGTTATTCAATATGATGCTTCATGAATTATACCAAGTGAAGACCAGAATTAGAGCATCAAAATCTGTGTAAGCTGACTGTAGTTAATTCTGACATAGATCACTTATTCATGTCCAGGAGTATAGTGTTAATCACTGAGTGTTTGTGACTGTTTTAGCATCTACTTATTGTAATTTAAAGAATGCATTTTGCTGCAGGGCCACAGAAGGTGTCCTTCTTTCTCCTCGTGCCTTGCTCAGGCACTCCCATTGCATTTGAATGACCAGTAAAAACAGCTGGGAAACTGGCATTCTGCATGCAGCCTGGACAGTCTTATGCCATGCTTGCCTGTTTTCCTCTAATTGAATCTAAACCCTGTACACCTACCCAAGGGAAGAAGGAAAATAGAGACCTACTCGCTGCTGTTCATCTTTGCTTATTATCTGGTAGTAACCTGTGCAGAGTCTGTTGGGGCTTTAGTGGAGAGCTGTTGAGAGGAAGAAGGTGAATCTTGCAATTAAAACCACAAATTGGGACTGAATATTCAATTCCTGCTTCTGGAGAATCTTTCTCTGTTATTTTGTCAGGTTATTCCTCTGACTTTAAATCTCAGTCTCTAAAATAAGGATAAAAATAATTTCTTTTTTCATGCTTTGCTTTGTCTTATCTGTTGAACGCTTTGAGTGAGAAGGTGTTGTCCCTGTTCACGCATTTCAAACTCCTGGTAAGTGTGGAGCCTCAGCCTTGGCTGAAAGTTTGCAGCTTTGCTGAAATACAAATGATAAGGCTGTCAGCTGGTTTGAAGAAAAGTCTCTGGGCAAGACAATATCTTGCCAGATTGCTGATGAGCAACATGTTCAGAACTGTGTGAGCCTGTCACCTCTGCAACTCTAGGCACATCTCAGAATGTAAGTATACATACATAAATAATACAGAAACCTACCTTGATCAACATCCAACTGTCAGCCTGTTTTTTTCTGCACCCTTTGTTTTGTCAAAAACTCCTGTCTTCCTGCAACCAGGCAGCATTCCTTGGGTGCTCTGGGGAAGACTTCAATAAGGTCACTCAGGGGTATAGTGTGTCCCTGGAATCCCCTCTGCCCACACCCTCAGCATCAGTGGTGTGTGTTTCTGAAATGAAAGCAAACTTCCCCCTCTTCTCAGTCTGTTATGGCTGGCACACACCTCAAAGGTATGCAAGGCAAACTGATAGATAGACTTGGATGAGGTTGTCTGTCTTGTCATATTAATTACATGTTCTAACGTTAATTACATTTTTTAAAGGCAGAAAACTATGACAGCAGAGAAAGCAGAGAGATAAAGTATTTAAGGGAAAAAAATAATTTCACCAGTATGTTTGAACCTGTCTCACCCCCCCCCCCCGTGTTCCCAAAGTAACTGATCCAGCTCACTGCTGCACCATCCTCTGGAGTATAAGAACACATGGTATGTTATTAAAAATTCCTCTCTCAGGAAGTCCTATAGCAAGACGTGTAAACAAAGCCCTTTGTTCCTGGATTTCAAGGTGAAAAGTAAGGAAAAACATTCCAAAAGGCACATCCTTTTGGGACCTTTTGCTCTGAGCCAAGACTCGGATTCTCTGGGGATAGACTGAGCTACAGATGGGAAGTCATCTTCCTTCTGCTCCTAAAGGGTGAAGGACTTCACTTAGAGTCTCTTCAGAGGAGCTTGAATGCTGAGTAGGCAGCTCTCACAATCAAATAATTAGCAAGAAGATTATAACAGCTTCAGGGAGAGCAGCAGGACAGCTGCTGGGCTGTTCTGAAAGGCACAAAGCCTGTCTGGAAGAGTGAGCTGTTTGTGCTGAGAAGCAGAGCTCAGCTTTTGAGTCCTGACAGTTCAGGGAGTAGTAGTAGAAAAAACAAATTGGACAAAACTGTTGAAGGACTTAATTTGAGGACAGACATATATCCCAGCTTGCAGTTAGGAAAACAACCATAAACAGACAAGTTGCTGTGGCAGCCTCTCTAAAAGGTTTAAAGGTTTAAAAAAGGTTTAAAAAGGTTTAAAAAAAATAAAAAATTACAGGTGAATATTTTCCGTAGTTGTATTTTGGCTCACTTTTCCAGCAAGTTTTTTCTGATAGAGAAAGATTTTAAATAGTGCTTCGTCTTTGGCAGTTTTGAGCCTTTTTTTCCTTTAAATACTATTTGGTCTTTGGCAGTTCTGACCATTTTGAAGCGTCCTCTCGAAAAATTTCTGGATACCATAAGCTACAGCGATACCATTGAGTCGTGAAAACCAGACTGAGGGCATGAATGCCAAGTGTTGTTAACCATCACCCTTCAGGGGAGCTTGACAAGGGAATGAGTCTTCTCTGGGAAGTAGTGCTGGTTGTCCCTCAGCCGACAGCGTCTTAACCCATGGTATATTTGCTCCTTGTTCTTTAATCACATGGTACATCCTTCTGTATATATGTCTACATACGTAGTTTAATGTGTAACAATGCAAAAGCTATATATTGACTACCAACAGTGGGACTTTACATCAGTTTTTAGGCACACACTGGATGAGACTGAATTATGTATTTATTTAATGAAACGGGAATATAATGCTGGGGTTTTGGTCCAGTAAGCACTCAGTTCAAAACTATAGGATGTGTAGGAATTTTCAGGTTACGTGACCTTTGTAGACTTCTCCAAAAACTTTTTTTTATTGGTAAAAAGTTAAAACTTTGTGAAGAATGAAAGTAATTAATATTCCATGAAATTTCATACTGCACAGAAGCATTCAGAAAAAGAAAATGACAGTCAGTTTAACTTCTCTGTGACAAGACAGAGCCACAACTAGAAAAAGAAACAGGAGAAGAATAAATATTTCCAATATCCTGCGTTCTCGGTCCGAGATAGAATTGTCTCTGCACCCCCCTAAGATCTCTGACAATTATATGAAATAGGTACAATATTCAAAATAGCTGCTAGCCATTTCGAAGACTTTCAAGACTGTCTCAAGTGCCAGCAGAAGACATGCCATTCAGACAGGCTCTTAAATCTGTAGTATTTGTTATTTCAAAATCTTCATGTATGCTTGGTACCATAAAGATAATTCTTCCATCTGACTAAGACTCTGTATGTGATATACCTGCTCTTTAGAATTTCTGTGGAGATGTCCAACATGCTACTTGACTATGGAAATCTTTGGCGGTTTTGGAATTGCTCGAGGTGTCTGCCCAAGCAAGCAGTCCGCAGTCCCTAGGAAAAGTGTCCTTCGTGCCTTGTAAGGAAAAGGGAGGATGATGAGAGTCTTGATTCTCTCTCATTAGTATAGATGCTACTTGTGTAAAAGGTTGCCCTGCAGTGTACTAATGTGATAAATCTGCAAGTACTGATGTTGTAGAATCACAGACTTGTTGAGGCTGGAAGGGATCTCTGGTGGCCATCTAGTCCAACTCACCTGTTCAAGCAGGGCCACCTAGTACAGGTTGCCCAGGACCATGTCCAGACAGCTTTTGAACACGGAGATTCCACAACCTCTCTGTGCAACCTGTGCCAGTTCTCGGTCACCTGCACTATCATGTGTTTCCTGACGTTTGTAGGGAGCTTCCTGTGTTCTGGTTCATGTCCACCGCCTCTTGTCCTGGCACTGGGCACCACTGACAAGAGCCTGGCTCTATTCTGTCTGCACCTTCCCTTCAGGTATTTATACAAATTGATGAGATCCCCCCCTGAGCTTCTTCTTCCCCAGGCTGAACTCTATCATCTTTTTGGCCCTCGGTTGGGCTGTCTTCAGTAGCTCCCTGTCTCTTGTAGTGGGGGCCCAGAGCTCGACCCAGCACTCCAGGTCTGGCCTCACTAGTGCTGAGCAGAGGGGAAGGATCACGTCCCTCAGCCTCCTGGCAATGCTTTGTCTAATGCAGCCCAGGATACCATTCCCCTTCTTTGTGGCAAGGTCATGTTGCTGGTTCATGTTCACCTTGGTGTCCACCAAGACTCCGGGTCCTTTTAGTGCCAAGCTGCTTTTCAGCCTAGTGGCACCTTTGTGACATGCTCAGTTGTGGGCTGGGAATTAAGGACGCTGCATTCAGGAATTGCTGGTTAGGACACAGTTTTTGTGTATGTCCTGGAGCATAGGCAGTGATACTTTGAATGAAATAGTAAGTGAAGGGCGTTCCTGGATATTTTTTGGTATGCCTACAAGAAGTGCATTAGTACCTGGTAATTTAGTACCTGAAAAGGACTAAAATATAGTTCTTTGGAAGAATAGCTATAACTGGAAGAGAAAAATTAAAATGCTTCCTTTGTCGTTTTCTAATCAGAAATCAGCCTGACCTGGAAGCATAAATTGAAGATAAACTTCTGTTAAGATAGCTTTGCCTTCACAATTCAAGGTGAAGCAGAACTTTCCCATGCACATCAGCATTTCTCTGTATAATTTGCTAAGAAAGGGGCTAGGTGACAAGTATTTAGTTGCACCTGCCAGTCTTCCTCTTTGTTCTCAGTAAAATTCATCAACTTTGCTTTTAGGTAAGTCCTTTCAAGTCTCAAGAAGAGATGAGAACTTGTAGGATTTTCAGTCTTATCACCAGTCTTAATGAAGCTGCGTAATTGAAAAGCTGTCATCTTTCTTCACTGATCTTGCTGACAGAAACTCATGTTGATCAGGTAGATTTTAATATTACCAGATCAATAAATGCTCCCATTCAGGATTTCTATATCATTCTATGGTATTTCAAGAGACCAACTAAACCATGTCTTGGTTTTTTTCCCTTTGGGTGCTTTTGATCATGAGTAGTTTGTATTGTGATTACACACAAACATGTTTGAGTGCTCAGTCACATGTACATTGCAACCCTGCAGACGTACAAAGTATGCTGTGAAGTTTTTGTTAGTCACAGCTCTGATAACCTTGCCTGTTGTTTCACTTCAGTTTGCTTTTCCTGTACAAACATCACCCGTTGTAACCTGGGCAACTGAAGACACTGACGTATTAGTGCGATGGGACACAAACGTGAGGCTGCAGGTGGTTGGTACTATTCCGGCATTCTTGAACAAATCCAGTTCCCTGTAGTGTCTCGGTACAGCAGCACGGGAGTATAGCACATTACCAATTTTTTATGCAAAGCTGGTCAAAACAGAAGCAATGTCTTCAACGATCCTGCAGGCAGTAGAACCAAGTCCGTGTTTGCTTTCACTGTGGATAGTTTGTAGTGGTCTGGTGTGGTTCCAATTTCACCTGATTCACGTGCACCACTAATGCTGTATCCACTTACCTTTTCTTAGCCGCTCTTGATGATACAGACATGCCGTAGCTGCACTCTGCATTTGTTTGCAGTGTTGAAAAGGGAAACTTTTTGCATGTGTTACCTAATTTCATTTCTGCAGTTTAAATCAGATCAAGTTCTCAGCCAAATCCATCCATTCCAACCTTTATCCAGCAGCCTGAGATCTCCTTTCTCCATGTCTCTCTCCGTGACTGGCTTGTGTCAGTCACTTGAAACACCAGTTGTGTTCTCTTCCACTGTGCTGCATTTGCCTCTCTCTGGGCAGTGTCTCAGCCTCTGTGTTTGGCACAGTGCTTGTTTGACCAGTGCCTTTTTCTTTGGTTCAGGTGAAATGCTTGTTCTCTGGGCTCAGGCTTGTAGCAGCCATTTCCATTGGGTGGGCGATGAGCTGATACCACCTTTGCTGGCCCCTTCTGTTCCCACTAAACCAAGTGCTTGGACTGGAGTCAGGTCTTGGTGGATGCCATTCATTCCTTGGTGTGTTCATGGTGTCCAGGAGGTCATTCTGAGTGGGCACAACCCGCCTTTTTGGCTTTAAGACACATGGCTCTGCAAGCTTTTTTAATCATCTGAGTATAGCTTGAGAATTGCTCTTGGCTGACATGAGCACCGGCAGATTGCTTCAGACAGAAGTGACTGGAGGTGCACGGGATGGGAGCACGGGGCTTTGCTGCGCTGCCAGCATGCCTATGCTCGCTCGCTCTCTCTCTCTCTCTCTCTCTTTTTTTTCTAATTTCATTTCCATGTATGTACTTTTAAGTGTTTGTGGTTTTGTTCTTGATGGGGAAAAATCTACCTTCTGCAGTACAGGGAGGCTTCTCCTCTATTTCTTACTTCCTGTATTCCAGGAACGTGCAGCTAAGTCACCACCAGGCAGGCGCCCAGTGCTCTGAGCCACCCAGGCAGCCAGGGGCAGTGATGCCTGCGGAAGCTGCTGCTCCTCATACAAGTGTTTTGGATGGTGCCTAGCCAGAACAAGACAACCAGACTGGCCTACCGTCTTTTGCACTCTACTTTTGACAGCTAATGTGGTTCTAACACTGATTGTGATACAGCCTGTAGAAGATAAGAATACATAATTTCTGGGGAGGGTGGCTGTAGTTCTGGTGTTTTAGTATTCCTAGCAATGAAGCATTGCATGAAGTGCATTAGACTCTATGGAAACAGCTCATACCAAGCGTTCGATTGTCCACTACTGGAGTTAAAATGTTCAAAAATTTGAAATTTGAGATCAATCCGTGGCTAAGCCATTTATCACCATATACTAGATACATACTATGACAAAAGATGAAATCCTTTTATACATCATCTTTGTGGGGATCCGTTTCTTCTCCCCAGCAAATCTGTCATGAGCAAGTTGATTCACGGATCTCAGCAGAGAGTTTCATAAACATGTTACCCTCCTATGGTTGTTTAGCTTAGCATTTGATTTAACAGAGAGATGTCTTACAATTTTCTGCATTTAAATTACCTGCAAGATGTAAATCAACAAAACCACCTGCCTTCTTAAATCTACTTTCATTTTCTCTTGCTTAGATCTTATCTCCAAATGTGGTATGAAATGTTCTCTGACCCATGCAGGGTTGTCATAAAGTGCAAGGGACTTTTTTTAGTCTTACTGTGCATGGCTGTATCTCACCATGCCATCAGCCTTTTTGAGAGCCAGGCAGTTTTTGAGACTTCCATTCATTTAGGTTCAGGCATCTGAGTTGTAATGTCAGGTCTGATCTTGTCAGTTAGATTTCTCTGCTGGTAAATGGACTGGAAGAAAGGTACGTATTGGTGTTACTCTTCCATTGCTCTCAATGACTAATTCAGACTTGCTGCTGAAATGGCTGAAATTAATCAAGATGAAATCTATCCTTCCTGTCAAATGCAGGTTGCTGTTTGTGTTTTATTGGATTCAAGGGATGCTCTCTGGGTTTTTGTTTCTCATTTAAGCTTGACAGTTACAATGATTCTTTTCTTTTTCCAGGGTGACTGTTGGATCTGTATGGAGCTCATGTCTACCTCGTTTGATAAGTTTTACAAATATGTATATAGTGTATTAGATGATGTTATTCCAGAAGAAATCCTAGGCAAAATCACTTTAGCTGTGAGTATTTTGTTAAACTTTTCTTTTTGAAGCTGATTTGAAATATTCAGATCTCTCTTACTTGCTTGTAAAAAAATTGCTTGATCTGCATGCAGTACAACTGCTGCTGTTATATCGTATCACAGTTTTAATGAACCTTGAGAGTATTCCAGTTTTAGCGTGATGTATCACGTAATAGAGAAGCAGGTCCTGCCATCTGTAATCTGTATGCAGAGGCCCCAGAATTTTTATCCAGAGCCCCAGCAATTTGGGAAGGACTCCCTTACCTGGCTACACTATGCACTGGAATTTCGTGATATTTTTGGAGTAATGGTCAAAACCAGGCTGAGAAAGGGAGCTTCCTTCCGCTGTTTAGCCCCTGTGTTTCTGTTGCTCCTCAGCAGCAATTAGATTGTGCTGCCCTGGCTGACGGTGATTGCTTGCTGACTGTGGGCAGGAGGGGGCAGCTCTGTAGGGGGCAGCTTGTGCCTCTGCTAGAGGCTCACAGCTTGTGTCACTGAGATGGCGTGGGCATGGCAGCAAACCTTGGCAAATGGCATGACTTGCCTTTCCAGACAGCCTTCCTGTAACTGCGGGAGGGCTAGGGCACTGACAGGAGCTGAGCGTACCGTGAGCCCTGTGTTTGGGAGGGGCTGTCAAGGGGCTGCATCTGCAAGTAGTCCTCTTGTTACCCTGCGATGCCGCTTAGCAGGACCATGGGTGGCAGGAGCCAGGTGCCAGATAGAGGTGGCTTCCCTGGAAGCTGGGTGAAGTTTATCTCATCCCAAGGATGTTTCTAAAATAAATGAACTGTCTCCCCATCTCACGTTTGTAAAGGGAAAAAGGGGTTGAGCATAGCCAGGAGAGGTGAACCCCACCAAACTTCTGGGAGTAGGTTTCTGGTCTAAGTTGCATGCTCTCTCTCTCTGAAGTCAGTGGGAAGAGGTTAGTGTCTCTGTATACGAGCTGGGTTCCTATCCCATGGCACTTCAGATGGTCAAGTGAAGCGAGGTGAGTCCCATCCCAAGTATCTGAGCACACCCCTGCTCCATCGAGGCCATTGTCTACCCCAGGTCCTCTGGCATTGGATTGTTTCATGTTCTGTGTACCTATATTCCTCCAGAAGTGAAGTGAAGGAATTATTTTCTAAGTGAGGGTACCTTTAAGGAGCCCTTAAGAATTTTACTTGGCTCTGCCAAAATGAACCCTTGGTTGTCTAAACACAAGGGTAAGTTTTGGCCCTGCAATAAAAAACTTTAGGTTTGGGTTGTGGACAAAAGGGTGTTGAAAAGTATCCTGAAACTTCTGTCCTGTTGCTGCCCCTGAAACTCTGTCACGTCTGTTGGATTTCTGGTAAACTGAGCCACTCCAGTCCAGAGAAATCTCTGGTTGCGTTGAGCAAAGGCTCCTAAAATGTAGGTGGGTTCTTCAGCAGGTGGAGAACATGACTGTTGTTTTCTTCATCTTAACCTGGAAGTCCAGGTCCATTAAAAATTTTTATCTCAGAGCCTGCCAAAGTTTTTAATTATGTAAATGCTTGAACACAGGGTTGTGCGAGCAGGAAGGAGTGTGCACACTGGAAAATGCAAGCAGGAAGGGGAAGATTTTGATTGCTAGACTTTGTCTTCCTGCAACTTCGGAGAGCTTAGCAGCTCAACGTGAACATCCTATTGCCGTCATCATTAAGACAGTCTTTTGGCCATCTATTTCAATGATCTGTTCATTAGAAGTGAAATTAATTACAATGTTGAACTTTCAGCTGTTTTCTTTTGTTTTGTTTTTAAATTATCCTATATACCAGGCTCTCTGAATATCTTTTCCACTTGATGGTGAATGGGTGAATCAGAACAGCCTTCTCTGCTGCTCCTCACGCCACTGACATGAGGAGCTGCTGCTCAGCCAGTGGAATGGGAACAGCAGAATAGGGCATTTATTATTTACTGGAAAAGTACAATGTAGGGCTTGAAATAAGTTCTTACTGAAGATAATTAATATCAGAAATTGCTTAACTTCATCTCTTGCTTCTCTCTCCCAAAGTGTGATCTTTCAAGGTTACAAGTGTTACGTGTTTTACTTAAGCACTTCGCCTCTTTTCTGTCACCTCTTTGGAGGAAAAAATATGAGAAAAAATGTTTTAATCATCAATTTACAGCATTGATATCTTTTCATATTTAATGTTTTTTCCCCTCTTCTTGGAACTCCAACAATTTAATAATCACAGGAATCTTATGACACTTGCTTATTTTTCTTCTGTATTTCTTTCCTAGACTGTGAAAGCACTAAACCACTTAAAAGAAAACTTGAAAATCATTCACAGAGGTAAGTTTGTATCTTTTCTTCTTACCTACCAAAATAATTGCAAGAATTTTAAGCAGCCTTTCCATCAAGTCAAAATGTAACTTGCATGGGTACTGCCACAGGTGTGAGCATTGGAGAGCGAACACATTCTGCACAGGTGGTGGCTGTTTTGCTGCCCCTCCAACCTGTGTTTTTCTGTACCAAGCAGTGGTCAGACCGTTGTAGTGGTATTTGAGGGTTGTTGGGTGTCTGCCTCTACCTCTGGGCACACAACCTGTTTGGGGCAGGCTCCATCTCCTGCTGCTGCCGATTGGAACCTGAGGCGATGAGCACGCCACGTTGTTTCCTGCCCGTCCCACACCAAGGCTATGCACAGCATTTGCTACTGGTGCTGATTCTGTGCAGCTGCCGTTTTTGAAATTGAAACCTCCGGCCATGACTTAACAGTTTAAATTTCTTTCCCTTACAGATATCAAACCTTCCAATATTCTTCTGGACAGAAATGGAAATATTAAACTCTGTGACTTCGGCATTAGCGGACAGCTCGTAGACTCCATTGCCAAAACACGGGATGCAGGGTGCCGACCATACATGGCGGTGAGTGGGGATGTGTGAGGTGCTGGCATGCCCATATGCAGGTTCCTATCCCCCTTCATCAAGCCTAGCACAGCATGACTGAGCAAAGAACTAGCTTGGTTCACATGGGGTAAATACTCTCTTACCAGAAGAAACCAAACTCTAGAGTAAGCGCTGTTGCTGGCAGTGTCAGCAAAGACATCCAGGCAGTGGCAAAGCAACCAAATTCCCTTTTTTTTAGCTGGGTTCTTCTGCTGCTGCCAGTGCTGCAGTTGCACTAGAACAGAGAGCATTTCTGTATCTTGCAGAGGCACCCATTCGTGCTCCAAAATAAACAGCACAGTACAGGGGGGAAGGCAGTGCAGTTTGGGTGTGAGGTTTTCTTCAAGAAATCCATTTATTATGGTAAGATTATATCATAGCAGTGATTGCAGAGTAAAATCTTTCAGAATTATAGTGATTTTTGAAAACCACTTTATTTCCAAAGTATGCCATAACTTAATTCCAGGAAAATGTAATTCTGCAGAGTAGCAGTAGCAGAACAGCTGCATGGAAATTGTTTGGTCTGGGCTGTGGTTCCTGGGAGTCTGTCCTGCTTGCTTCCCTCCATCTCCCAGTGATAAAAGCTGTGGTTGTGATTTTCAAAGCTGTCTGAGGGTTCAAATACTTCTGTACATCAGGCTGTTTTGAAAATGCATTTCTGCATTTCACCTGAGCTGAATTTTGAGGAGTGGCTTGTGTCTGAGCTGTTTATCTGCTGGTGTAAATATAACTATTTCCAGTGACTGTTTAACTCTCATTGCTTACCTTATGTCTCAATATGCGAAAAAATACTGTTTTCTGAAATTGAACTTTGGCAGTGGTAGTTAAGACAAAATAAAAAATAAAACTCTCCCTTTTAAGTTATGGTGCATATCTGGTCTAGGTTACTGCTCTCCTATGGTTTTTCCTGGGACAGCATGGTCAGATAAAACCCGTTTGTCCCGATTCTAATCTGTGCAAACAGAGTCAGAGTTCTTGAGCATTTGGTCCTTTTTGTTCGCTGTCCTTGTAGTGAATCTAGTTACTCAGTACTCCAGCTGGATGGAAAAGTACTGATGCGATCTGTTGTTGGAGACCACTGCTATAGTTCCAGAACTACCTATCTTGGTGACATGGGGCACTTTGTTTAAATAAAGACCTGGAGGGTCTGGAGAGAGGACAGGGTCATGTCTCCTCTCTGAGCACTTTTGGCAACTGTGTGGAGGTCTATGCAGGGAAGAGGATCAGCTGGAGCTGCACAGTCAATTATGTTCATGGGGAATAGGATTCTAAGGGCAGAAGCAGAGAGTAGTGCCCCAGGATGGGACTGGAGCCAGTGCAGAGGCTGTGATAACCTGCTCTGAGGCTGAGTATTCACCCCTCATCCTGCGGGCAGTTCTGGTAGCATTGCTTAGTGGAGTTAGGAATGCTGTTGACTTTTCCCTATCCTCTGAGGTGTGCGTCAGTTCTGTAAATAGGGGTCTTGAAAACTTGCTCTCCCCTTTTCCCTCACAAATTCAGTGGACTATAATTGCAGGTATTAATGTTCCCACTTTTTCTTAAAACCATGGATAGATGGTTAGTTTTGCATGGACTGTTGGTTTAGTCACTACGTGACAATTACTAGTGTGTTTGTAAATAGCTGTGCTTCTTCATTTCCCTTGGGACTTGGGTGGGTGGTTGATAACATCTTAATTTTCCTCCCTGTCCATATGCACTGTATTCTTTGTGCACCTCTGTCACCAGCTCCAGACTGGGTTGGACTTTTCAGCGAGCAAAGATGTTTCAATTCAGTTTGTTTGTAAGAGCCTTGGCATGGTATACGGTTTGTGGGATGAGCCAGCAGCTGGCAACTGGTGTGGGAGACTGCTGGCCTCTTCCCTGCTTCTCTCCAGACACAGTGACTCCTCTCCAAGTACACGTGCATTTCCACATACCAGGAAGCCTCGGAAATGGGGAGATGTCCCCAGCAGGCAGACGCAACTGCCAGCTCTCTTATCTACACTAGCAAAAACTGATGGCTGTAGTGGTGCTGAATATACCTGGGAGTGAGTCAGGCCAGTCACGCTCCTTTCAAAGGGAAAATAATTGGCTTTAATGCAAAATAGGTAAAGGCTACTAGCTAGGGTGCCACAGTGTAACTGCATTCAGACAAGACAGGTCTAATAATGGCTGCTCGATGATGCTCTGTGATGATGAAAGTATGTTGCTCTGCAAGGGCTCTTTGGCACTTGCAGGAAGTAATTCCTGCAGCAAGAGCACTTGCCCATCTAAGGAACCTGATAACCCCATGCTCACTGGTGCCGGGTCCCCACATAGGCATTGATAACAACATTGGATGTCTGCCAGTTTGGCTGGGAGCAGTCTGATTAGGCAGCAGGAGCCACATCCAGCTGCTAAGCAAGTTCTTTGTGTTTTAACCAAAATTGTTAGAGCTGTTACAGAAAGCAGCATGTCAACCTTGGAGCTGCCAGTTCTGGAAAAGTTGTTTTGCTTTCCACAAATTTCCATGTGACATTGCACTGAAATAACGAGCCCTGTGTTCTCTGAAAGAAAGAAAGGAAAGATTGGAGCCTCCCTGTTGTCCCAGGATAGCAGGACTGCCCCCAAGGGCAGTTCAGGCTGTTTGTGTGGACAGCGTGATGCTGAGTTCTCCCAAGACCCGTGTTGGTGCCAGCACTGTGGATTTGCTCTAGGTGAGGTTTCGCAATGTGGTCATGCCAGCCTTACAAGCTGCTGCCAGCAGGGGAGAGGTGGCTTTTGAGTATTCCCTGGTCCTCCCGACTGCTGCTCCTGCTTCTCTTCTGCTACATTGCTCTTCTGAGCCATGGAGAGGCAGTGCAGGGGTTAGTAGTTATAAAGCAGACCTTACCAGAAAGGAGACAGAATATTTCTTATGCAGTTGGCTTGTTGAGAAGGTGCAGAGCCTGAATGGTGGCACAAAGGAGGGTTGGGAAGGGTGGTTGTGGGAAAGAAGAGCCTGACTGCCCTGTCAGTGGTGAGCAGCTCTTGGTCAACTTCACTCCGCTGCAAGATCAATCCCCTCTGGTCTGGTCCTTCAGCTTTGTTCCCAGAGCAGCAGCGCCTGAGGATTTTGTCAAGTAGCCCTGCCTCCCTGGTGGGCCCTGCATTGTCTCCAGCTGTAGATAATGCTTCTGATTAGGGCTGGAGGGGAGACTTTAAGTGCCATGCTGAAGCTGACAGTCTGGGGCATTACTACTTTTCACCTTCTTGATGCTCAAGAGATCCCAATTTTTGTGTCAGAGGGGAGTGATGAGACAAAACTGGAAGCAGCTGGGCTATGGAGGTGAGGATCCTGCCAGTGTATGGTCAGATGTCCTGCCCTGTCCTGCTTCTCTGGGACCTCTCTCAGGACAGAGACATGACTGTCTCATGCATGTCCTCTGTCCCTCAGGTCCTCTTCCCAGGTCTCCTGGGAGCCGCCCTCTGCCGGCTGTGGCTGTGGTGGCACCCCGCGTTGCTTCTCCCACCCTTCCCAAGCTGTTGAATTGATGGCCATGCACAGAGCTGCGTGGCATGGGGTATACAGAGCAGCCTTCTTGGTGCTAATGCTTGTCCCAGCAACCGTGCTTCTGCTTGTCCCGCATGTGCATGGTTAGATGGTAAGCGCAAAGCCCCAGCAGAGCAGCGCACAGGATGTGCTGCCGTCCTCACTCTCCTGTGGGACAGGTGGGCATCACTGCTGGGGCTTGCCTCTGTGTCCAGGAGGGCCTGCGTCCCCACCTTCGGGTGGATCGTACGGAGTTTGGCCATGCACAGAAAATGAAGAATTCCTGAGACAGGCAACAAAGCTGTCCCTGTGCCATGCTCCCCGAGCCTCCCTGTGGATGTGGAGGGAGAAGCTGTGGGGACGGGGCAGCTTGGGGCAGAGCCCCTTCACCTGGGCAGAGCTCAAGCAGAAGCCTGCATTTCAGCTTTGCATTCCATTCCTGACCCAGTGCCAAGGTTTTCATCGGGCTTGGTCATTCATTTAACTGAACAGGCAGCCTGTTGGTTTGACTTCATGCAGCTAAAGTCCTTTGGATGCTCCTGAACTGTGCTGTGTGTTGGGTTTTTTTCTTTCTTTTTTTTTTAAATCTGAAACTTGGCACCTAGCCATAATTTTTAAGATTGAGAAAGCAGATTTGAAGGGAAACTGTGAGACATGCGGCACTGTCCCTCTGCACGCAGCGCAGGCTGGTTCCACACTGCTGCTCGCAGCGTAGCGAATGTCTGGGAAGATGCCTGAGCTCTGAGCGCAGCTCTCCGAGCTCGCGTGCTGCTGATGTCACCCGCATGCTTCAGTGGTTTCGGCTGAGAACATGCCTCTGCTTACTCATTCATAAGCTAAAATCGTCCGTGAGGTTTGCCCAGTGTGGGACTTCTCCTGTCCAAACTTAGCTCCTTACATCATGCGGTGCAGAGCCTGTGTGGAGCAGCCTCCACTGCGGAACTGAGCCCGCGTCCATGCTTTATCCTCTGTCCTGCAAGAGTCACAGCATGGAGGACTTTCCACCTTGACCCTTCAGCCTCTCGTCTGCACAGGCAATTGGTTTACCCAGGTTTATACCTGGGTAAATGTGCTAGCACCTGTGTAAGCAAATCACTTGGCCAGGATGTGAGTTTCATGGAGGAGAATATTAAAGAGGAAAAGGTCATTTTGGCCACTAGGATTTACATGGAAAGTGCTTAAAAAACAGGTTTGGGAGATCATTGCCCTTGGGAGGCATCAGAGGTTGCTGAGTGGATCTTGCGTCATCAAGCAGAGAGGAGGCAGGAGACGATCTGGTCCATGTTCCTGGCTGGTGAGCACAGCTGGAAACAGCGGACAGCTTCTGCTCTGTGTGGGGCATGGCTGGTTGGGCTGGCCCCAGAGTAGCTCCCTACTGTCTTGTTTAGCTGTAGAAAAGGCTGATTCAAAGCCACACCTAGGAAGACACAATCATCGGAGCAGTGAAGCTGCAGAGAGGTATGGGTCTGGCTCCTCAGGGCAGGGTCAGGCATGGGCAGAGGCAGCGAAGGGAGAAGGGAAGGGTTACACAGGTCCCAGCTCTGTAGGTGTGCTTCTCTCATTGTCCCTGAGCTGTTTGGTTCTTGCTGCTTGTGTGGTTGAGGCTGGCAAGGCAACCTATTCAGGAGGACCATGGGGATAGTGCAGGAGGACTCTCCACCCCAGTGCTGATCCTCTTCCTACCGAGAGCACGGCACTAGCTGAGGGGCTGTGAGAGCTGCTTGACGGCACCAGGCTACCCCAGAGATTACCCTGGCACTGAGGTCTGGGCACAGCCAAGTCCAGCCTTCACTTTCTACACCTGTTCCCTGCTGCAGTGTCACCCTGGGCAGTGGAGCAGGCAGGACACAAGGGCAGTGTCTGCTCCGGGGCGTTGCTGGAGCTGGGCACGCAGCCTCCACCCTGCATGTCTGCAGTGCTTCGAGCGGTACAGACCATCCCCTCAGAGACTGACCATTCTTCTGTGTTGTCTCTGAAAAATGGCACATGGAGAGGCAAGCAGGGCTTGGCATTGCTTCCCGGAGAGTGCAGTTCAGATGGGCATTGACAGGGTTGGGCACATGGGCCAGGGTTGTAGGGCCCCAGCTCCTGGAGCTGTGGCAGGCTGTGGCCTTCAGTTCAATTTTTGACTGAGGTATATATTTCATCCTGTCTTGTCTTAGTATTTAGGCCATTTTTCTGAGATTGAAGGCAATCTGAAATAGTAGCTTGAATCTTGCAAAGTCCTCCATGTCTCGGCTGCACAGACAGGGGGCACAAGTCCATTTGTGACATTGGCATCAGCCCTGCAGTGCTTGAATCCCTGTTCCTCTAAGTCTGTTCGTTTAGTACCAGACACTCCAGAACTTGTGGAGTGCAAAAGCTCCTGATTTCCCACAGTATGAGAAGGATCAAGGTTAGATCTAGTGGTGAGGGTGCTGCTTTCCAGGTGGAAATTTTCATGGATGGTGAGAGCAGAAGTTGGGCTGACTGAATGCACATGGGGAATCCTCTTGATCCTGTACTCACACCAACAGGTCCTGGTTGAATGGAGGAGATCTTTTAGAGAGACAAACTAGATCCTAAGGCTCAAGTTGGTCGTGACTCCAGTCTGTCCCTATCTGAGCAACCACACAATGCTGATGACCATCTGCATTTTGTTAAATTTGATTTCTGGTTCAAATGTCCGTAACTTCATCTCTGAACACTACCTCTTGTCTCCCTCTTCTACTGCTTAAAGTGTCCTCCAGGATCAGAAATCTTCACGTTGCTTTCTGCTGGATTCCTCTTCTTTCCTGCGTATGTTCAAAGGTAAATCATTGAGACTGGAAAAATAACAGCTCATGGCAATTCAGTCTTAATTACTTCAAGGACTTCTAAAGCATCCCCACCAAAATAGCAGTCCCTCAGTGATATTCTGTGATGAAATTACTTAGCAGTGCTGAAACAGTACCTTACAGCCCTCCAAATCTGCTGCCTCTCCAGAGCTTAACCCTGTGAATCCAGTGAAGTTCTTAGAAGCAGTGGAGGGGATGGCATTGAAGGGTTGCATCAAGCTCTGGGATACTTGGCTGTGGACTTCCAGAACAACACCAGATGAAGAAGCCCTCCAAAGGTTTCTGTCCTGCTTTAAAGATGCCTCTTCAGGTGTCAGAATCTACAGTGCGCTTGAAGTGGTCCTGGTCGTTAACTACACTCGTAATATAGTATTTTTAATGAGCAAGCCTTGTTTTAATGGATGGCCATGGTCTTTTGTTTCTACTTTGTCTGAAGAATTCATGAGTCTTTCTTGCCACAGCCTCTTTCCCCAGCAGGTACTTTCTGACTCTGATGAAATCACCTCTTAAGCTGTTCTTTGAGGAGATTAAGAGACTGAGCAGTTTATGTCCTTAAGGCAGATTGGATTGTAGTTAATGTCTATGCTATAAGCCCTCCAGGTTTTTTGCATCCGTTTACAAATGTAGACTCTGAAGTCAAACAAAATTCCAGCAGTTGTCCCCCCTCTGGAGTATACAATGAGAGCAGGTGTTCCTAGTGCATAGCCCAGCTGCATGCCTTTAATCGTGATGCTCCTCTGGGATTTCATGCTCCCCATTTTTCTAGGATTATGTCTGTCACTCCAGAGTGCTGTTTTTTCTGTTTCTGCTTGAATGAGTCAGCATCCAGTCAGAGCCCAGCTTACCAAGCAGCTCAGATCACACTTGTTCTTCAGGAGCACTTACTTATCACACAATATTTTAATAATATGAAGAATTTAGCAACGTTAATTTTGTATTTTCTGCGATATCATTAGCCATAGGCCAAAGAAAGATACCTTTGAGGTCCCATTATAAATGCTGTCTTTCCCACTGAATAGGGTCCTCTTAAACTCTTGGACACTTATCAGTTAAGCCATTTACTAATGCAAATTATTGATGCTTGTTTAGCTGCCATCCAGGTAATGCACTGTACTAGTCCAAGTTTATGACAGCCACATTTACCTTTTTTAACAAGATGATTATGGTCATAAAGAATATACTGTGTCAAGCCCAATAAGGTGTCATTGGCCTCATAAACGTTCCTGCCAATCTTTCTGTGTCCAGTGAGTGTCCCCTGTGCACTAGTCCTTCGCTGTCCTGGGATCCTCCTGCTACTGAGATCGAGGAATTCAAACTCTGTTAGAAAAGCCAACTGGGAGGAGATGGTAATCCCATGCGAACGGAAACCAGCGTCTCCACCTGGAAAATGCTGCTGGAGAAGTTTTTAAATGAAACATTCTCTCAGAGTAAATATGTAAAGGAAATAGGAGGGGAGGAAAGGCCATTCTCTAGAAACCTGATCTCTGCTGATAATCTCTCTGCAGCCACAGGGTTCATGGCTGACCTGGGCGAGGGGGAGGGACAGGAAATCAAAGAACAGAGGGGATTTGGAAAGGAATGTCTGAAAAAAAAAGTTAAAGCATGGATAAATATTTTGGCTGAAGTATTTTTTGACAATGATAATACTCTTACCTGCTATGTAGTTTTTTTCATCAAGATGCATAGAAAGGTTTACCCAGAGCCTAGTGTTCCTACTTGGATCCTAGAGATAAACCGTGGAGCAGGAAGAAGCTGCTTGTCCACAGCCATGCAGCAACGAAGACAGAAGAAGAAGGCCTGTTCTCTGCTTCCCTATCAGCTGTTCCACCCATCACTGTCATGTTGCCTTTGCTCTGCTATGTCGCACTCCGGCTGAGGAAGCCCTGTCTTCTGCTGCATCCTGGCTAGGCTGCTGTGTAGGATGTTGCAGGACCCCTGTAATCATCGGCTCTGTGATACAGATCCAGAGAAAACAAAGGGTTAATTGCTTTTTCATCAGTCACCTAGTACTGGGGAGGAGGGGTATAACCTCTGAAAAATTTGACTGAGTTGCCTCGCTGCTTGTGTGGATGACTCACATCTGTGTTCTTAGACCAAGGCTTTTGCAGCACTGAGGTCACCTTCTGTGAGCTCTTGCATGCCTATGAGGAGATCCAGGAAGCTTATTAGGCTTTACTGCACATAAAAGTTGAGTTCCAAATGAAATCAGACACCTCAGCTCTTTAGCAGCCAGAATTAGGTGTCACCTAAGGGAGAGCCCCCGAAACTTCCTGTAGAGCAGAGCAGTAACATAGCCAGCAGGAGTGGCTGGAAGTCCGTGTCTTTCTGGAGCTCTAGCACCTACCCTAGGTCTGTGTCTGGTCTGCTCAAGAATCAACACGGTGAGTCCCAAGGAGGACAGTCACTTTACAGAGCAGGTCTGCCTCTCTCCTAGGAGGTGGTGGTCATGGTGGTGAGCTGTTGGTGAGCATCTCCCAGGGAGGTGGGACATCAGGCTCCTCCTAGCCTTACAGGCTCTGAACTCCCAGCCTAGTCTGTAGAGAGGGCAGGGAAGGGGCTCCCTCCATGGACAGGAATAAAACGTTTGGAAGTCTCAGCGAGCAGATGGGGGGGGAGCTGCATGCGGGAGAGGCAGGTCTGAGAGCCCAGCAAGTCAGTGCCTCCTTGCCAGCCCTGCTTTGAGCCCGCTGCTTGCTTCCCTGCTTGGGCTGTGGCGTTACACTGCTGCTGGGCCTCACTCCGTGCTCCAGTTGAGTGTGTGAGAGGCCCATGCAGGGGTTAGCCCTGAGGGAAGAACAAGTTGCTCTTCACTGTAGGAATATTCACGAAAAATACAGCAATCTGAAAAGTGACAGCATTTTCCTTTACTGAATAGCAGAAGAATTTCCCAAACTAGTTATTTATGGTCCTAAAGATGGTTTCCATTGCTATTGCACAACACTACAGGCAGCTGTTCATAAATGTTGCTCCCATCCTTGCTGTGGCTTCTGCTTGGAGTTGGCCCTGAGAGCCGAGTCGCCTGGGCAGCAAGAAATGCTCCTGTCTGCAAGCACTTGCTGAGCCCCTCGCGGGGCACTGCCATCTAAATGAAAAAGCCATGATAATGGAGTCATCACCATAGGGAAAATGACATTTTTGTCTTGAGAGTTGCTGAAATCAATATATATATTTGATATATTGGTTAACGCAGCAGCAGATTAGTGTGCTAGGGAGCTTATGGCTCTTGTGTGCAAGACTCATATCCAGTCCCTTTCAGAGTGCTGGAGGTCTTTTAACTCTGATTGGCCTGGGTTGTAACTCACTGTATGATTTGCAGCTGAATTTAGCACAGATAACTCTGAAGCTGCAGCCAGCACAACCCCGTTTCCAGATGTGCAGTGCTTTACCTTGCTCCCATCATCAACCAAAGCCAGGGGAAGTCCCTGGACTTCATTTCTTTTTTTTTCATCGCATGCTGTATGTGTGTGAGGAGATCGTTTCCAATGGAGGTTGGCAGCTTCCAGCTCACATCCATCTGTTTCTGTGGTTGAAGGGGAGGGAACATTTATATCCTGTAGATTTTCTTCTACTTTGTGTATTGTAAAATTTGAGCTCCTTCTGGTAGTTATTCACTCCTTGTAACCTTTTATTTTCTTTTGCTTCAGGGACACATTGGCTTAAGTAGCAAGTAAGAGTATGTTCCATTCAATTTAATAATGTGTAGGCAGTTTTGAATTTGCAGTGCATTTAGGATAAAATTCCTTGGTTATATAACCAGTGAAAATCTAGTTCTGAGCTTCAAGAATTGTGTTTTCCTAGACATACTACTTTGCTCATCAGCAACACGAAACAGCTGAAGACTTCGGCGAGTTGTATGTGCATTTATTCTTTTGTCAAACCTCACATTACATGTATTTGCTTAGCTGGGGGCTTGGAAGTGAGGGGAGGATCATTGCTTCCCATTTCTGCTCTTTTTTCAGTGCAGACACTGAAATGAAGGGAAAACCTATGTCAGTCTGTGCCCTTGTTTAATGCATTCATGCCCTGCCTCTTCACACCATCAGCACATCCAGTGGTTGACTTCCATCTCAGCCATTTCCTTTCCTCACTTGCACTTGATGTTCGAAGGACATCCATGAAGAGCTGGATTTGTCTGCAGTTCTTGTTCCAGGTCCCAGGAGTGTGACATACTGACCCTCCCTTTGTTGGTGTTAATTACTCCCATGTTGTCTACATGGAAAATTCCCAGGATTCTTTTTGCTCTGTATTTAGACAGGATTTATTCTGGTCCATCCTGCTTTCCCTTTAACTGTGCCACTGCTTTCTAGGGCCGAGTCCCTGTTGCTCCATTTGTACTCTGCTTGGTCATGGTAACAGGCTGCCCCTGCGTGGGTGCTTCAGACTCAAAGCTGTCCTCTGCACAGCCAAGAGGTGCCCTGCAGTGCCCCAAACAGGTCCAGCCTGATGAAAGACTGTCACAAGTGCCACCTACCTCACCAGTCCCTGTAATGCACACCCTTTTGCTACTTGACTCCCAACCCAGAATATCTGCTCTCCATGCAGTCCTATAATTCATTGTGCTACACAAACTGTGAATTGTTAGTTCAATTTGCGAATCGCTCTTGGTCTCCCACATGCTGCTGCATCACATTCTCTATTGATCAGTGGTGTAGGAGTCCCATCACTGGCCAACATCATTTTATGTGGCCCTGCACCAACTGGTCCCACTGCCATTCCTGCATGGCAACATCTATCACATGGGCTGAGTGTGAGTGCACCACGGAGGTGTGTTTGATACTTAAGAGGCAGTCTCTTGTCACAAGGTTCACGTGAAATGGCTCTGATATCCATGGTGTGAATGCACATGCCAGCTGGGGAATCCATCTTCTGTTGCCAAAATGCATATGGCCTGGCAGAGCTAGCTGCCATGCCCCTGAAGAGCTGCCTCACTGTGGGGCAGTGGTCTGTAGTAGTCTGCTGCGCAGCTAGCACTGATATCGTGTCTGCAGAACAGGGAAAGGACAGTTTTAGCAGCTTCACAGCCTGTCTTCCTGCCTGCTGCTAGAACCCAGAAGGCAGGAGAAGCATGCCACCAGGATCTGTCAGGAGGGGATGGATGCAAGGAGAGCTTTGCACTGAGGTAAAGCAGGGCTAGTGTCTGGCAGACACAGCAGTATGGCAACAGGCGTGTGGTTGGGCTGGGACATGATTTCTCACAGCTGACGGAGTCAGGCTGTTCTTCTGAGTTCCCTGAGAGCAGTCATGCTGGAGAGCAGGCTGTCGGCAGACAAGGCTGTTGGGGGTGTTGCAGGTCCATCATGTTGACTGCCTACATTGAGACAGGGAAGGGATAGACACAGCATCATCCGTGGGCGTGATTTATGAGAGAGTCACCAGAAACTCCTTCCATGACAGAAGGTTCCTGCCATGCCACATCTAATGCTGGCCTGTTGTTGATGCCACATTCTTCTGTCTACCTTCCTCCTGGCATTTTCCATTTGCTGTCTTTCTTGTCAATGTTTTGGAGTACTGACAGAAGTAAATCACAGAGAACACTTTGAATTGGTTAGACCCATTAGATGACATTACTTTCACATACTACTTTTGAGCTGAGTAGAAATCTGAGTTCCTCTTGTCCTCAAGCCTGAGTCTGAGCCAATGCTCTAAACGCCCACTGGCTCTTCCTTGAGATGTTTTACTTCTTTCTGAAACATCCAGTAGCTTCCTGAAATATCCAAGAGCATCCAAACCTTGAATGTTCACTGCTTATCAACCCTTCCCCAGCAGGGACTGGGAACACATTTTCCATTCAAATCCTTGCCCCTTCTTCTGTTTTCAAATAAATCCATTCCCCGCTGTCTTGGCTTCAAAATGTTGGAGAAATTGTCATTACGTTTCTGTTCCCCATTTGTAAAAGAAAGGGATGCTTATATTAGCTATTAATTCTGTATCAGCTGATTTAGTAGTCTGTTGATATGGTGGAACGAATATGAAACGACTGCACTCATCCAGCAAAGATAGAATGCTGGGTTGTGAGCGGTTAGGTGCATGGGTTTACTTGCAATATAAATAGGATTGACTTTGACTGAACTTGAAGGTGAACATATGAAGGACTGATGGTAGGTTTAAGAGAACTTCATTTGACCAATTTTATTAATTTACATCCCCTCCCACCAGGACTACTGAAAAGTCCATCCCACATTTCCTCATGAACGGGAAGGCCTAATATATGAGGTTAAGACAAACAGAAACGTAACTAAAGAATAAGAAAGCAAAGGAAAGTAGAGACCTGGGAGGGTGGGAAAGACATCATGTTTAGAGCATTGCCTTTGAAGCCAGCCTATTTCAAGGTGGATATTGCAGCTGGAGGTAAGGATGAGATAGAACATCAGAGGTATTGGGAAGGTGATATACTCTATACCCAGTCATAGTAGAAACAGACAGGTTGTAGGAACAAACACATGTAGAGCCACTCCAGCTTGCTGGAAGTTACCTCTCCTTTCTCTGTGTGGGTATGTGTGGGTGGTGGTGTAGCCATGTTTCGTTGCTGGAGGAGATCCTTGTAACTGAGGAAATGGGAAAGGTTTGGAGGCAGTCAAAGCTGGGGCAGCTGTGTGTAAGGTGGGCTGCAAAGAGGAGAGCTGGCAGTATGATAGAGCAAACAGAAATACCATGTGGGGTTGGGGATCGGAAGGTATTGTGGGGATGTGTTAGTCTTCTCGCACATGTGGTGGTCCACTGGAAGGTTGAGGGTGCACTAAGGGATTTTGTGGATTTCATAGCACTCTTCAGCATGCATCTGCTGTGAAATCGTATTAAAAAGTAGCTCACAAAGCAACCAGGGCTTTCATAGTATTTCATTCAGCTGATAATTTATTATTTTATTGTGATTCAGGTCTCTTTATCATTGCTACAGTTAAAACTGAAAGAGATCCTGTTTTTTTGGCATTTTTAATAAAATAAGGGAGAATTGACTTACGAAGATGACATGCAAAGTATAAAATGCTGGTTGTGCTCTCTGGATAAGTCACTCCAGGGTGACTTAGCACACCCATGTCTAGCTTGATATCATTTTCTATGGGAAGACTTTTTGGATGTCTGAAGACTTGGTAAAGATGTCTTAATTGCCTTCAAGGGATACCCAAAAACTCATAAAGGAGAGCTGTTCTTAAAATGCATTGTTTTAAACCTCAGTTCCCTGGGCTCGTGGATGAGAAGATGTTTATTCCAGTTCTTATGATTCCCTAGGGAGGACTTTGCTGTAAAACAGAGAAAGCAAGACTTTACATTTCAAAGGGATACAGAGGTTAAACAACACTAAACAAATAGACAGTAACGATTATTCAAGCCATGTGCAGAAAAGAAAGAAAACTAAAAAAAATTGGACTGTGCTGAATTGCGGTTTGAGACAAACTTTTACACTGTACCTCCATAAAATCGGTGTTTAATTCCATAAGATGTTTCTCTGCTGGGGTTGAAAGTGATAAAAAAGTTTGTCTCTATACATGTGCCAAACTCTGCCTGGTTGGACAAACTTAGAATTTTTTCCAAGTTTGCAGATGCTTCTCATTCCTTCCTATGTGGCACGGTGTTTGACTGGTAATTCTTTCTGTTTCAGCCGGAAAGGATAGATCCCAGTGCCTCTAGGCAAGGTTATGATGTCCGCTCAGATGTCTGGAGCTTGGGAATTACATTGGTAAGTGAGCGGGGTTTAAGCCCTCTGATGCATGATAGTTTCCTGTTGGGTAACTTTAGTGCGCTTTGTGATGTGATGGAGTTGGTCGGTGTCAAACGTGCTTGAAGCAAAGCCCATCTATGCTGCAGTGAAGCATTTGTATTTTGTGATTGAAGTGGGCTCCTCCTAGCTCAGAAGGAATATGAATCCCTTCAAGGCAGATGGCTCTCCTGAACCCCTGAGGATACATTTAGCCGCAGCTATGTTTTGCAGAGACAGATGTGAGTGAGGAAGAGGTGTCGGATTGTAAATGAATTTTGTCTTCAAAATCTTGTGTGAGAAGGGATGGTGAGTATGGTGCAGAACTGAGCATCCAACCTATGTAAATAAGCCTCTTACAGCCCTGGTGTCTGGTATTATTTGGCTGTGCAGAAAATTTCAGTTAATCCTGGATCCCAGTTGCTTACTCCTCTCTGGCCAACCACAAAGCTGCTGGATATACACACTGATAATTTGAAATTATCTTCTCTTCTCAATGTGGTGAAGCAGAAGAGGAAGCCAAAGCAGTGAGTCAGTAGCTTCTATGAATGGGCTATCTTCCCTGCTGGCATTTTAAAATGCTTGATTTCTCAGTATCCATTTTCTGTAGTGGTTGGTAGGAAGCTTGGGAAGGAACTGGAGGATTTTACTTTACTACTTTAAAAATCTTAATAAGAGCATTGGTTCATTTTATAGACGGTGGAAGAGTGGCATGAGTTTGGCATACCTGAATTAAATCTGGAGACACTCCTAATGTAGTTAGCAAAACTAGCTTTTGAGTGTAATGTTCCCTGCCCTTCTCTCAGCTAAACTTCCTGTAGCAGCTGGCATGAAGAATCTCATCTTAGTCTAACTTTGTGTTTTCTTCCACTGCCTGAACTTACCTTTGTGTAACCTATCCCATGCTGTTGCTGTCTTTTTGCAGTATGAGCTTGCCACAGGGCGATTCCCCTACCCCAAGTGGAACAGTGTGTTTGACCAGTTGACACAAGTAGTAAAAGGAGACCCACCACAGCTGAGTAACTCAGAGGAAAGGGAATTCTCCCCAAGTTTCATCAACTTCGTCAACTTGTGGTAAGTGTTCCCTGCTTGAAGCACTTGGAGTTGGCTAGTTTTGTCATTGCTAGGTATTTAGCATGTAGCGTGCCAAGCACTTTTTAGCTTAGTTTCATGTTTCTGTAGCAATGTGAGGGTGAGGACTGTTCACATTTCACTTCTTTGGAAGGTGATGGGAGGTTTGTGAGTCTGAGTAGGGTCTGAAGGGCAGACTATTGGATGTTGCTCTTCAGGGAAGGAATAAGGAAAAAACCTATGAGAGTCTGTGTTCAGGAAACCCATGATAAGACCCTTGGCGGGAGGTTTGCGTGACTGGAAAAAAGGGCCTGGCCTGTGCAGCCTGTTCATTAGTTAGTTATGACACAGCCTTGGGACAGACCTCCTTTTTGTTTTACCTTCTTCAGGAAGAAGCCTGAGAAACCTGGCAGTATTGTCTTGTGGTTGAGCTGAGGATCTGTACTTTTCCTGCCTTTTGCATAGCAAGGCCAGGAGCCTTCCTGCCTGGGAGGACAAGGCTCTGCTCAGCAGGTGGCTTGCTTGGCTGTTGGCTTCTTTTCCCTTGTCAATCATATGACAAGGTCAAGGCTCAAAAGGCTTTTATGGCAGGGTCTCTGCAGTTCAGTCAGCCCTGAATTGAGGGATTGGGTGTGTAGAGAGATTGCACGGGAGAAACCTGGAGCAGTCCATCTGCCTGCCATGTGTGCATGGTCCTGCTGAAGTTAAGGGCTGATTTGTGTATTTTCTAAGTACTTTTTCATCAAAATGTAAAAGGTCATCAAAGTAATTTTGTTGATTTAATAATGAAGTGCACGGAAGATTGATCAGTGTGACCTGTGTGGCTCTTCTGCTGGGACCTTCTGTTCTGGGCTGATCCAGGCGCTGGACATCCTGAGGCTCGGGGTGCCCTTCTCAAAGCTCTGCAACACAGGAACATTCAACGTGAAACAACTCTTAACTTTCAAAAGGTTTTGTTTCAGGATTTTCAACCCACTAGAGAAATGAAAGGTTCAGGTTCAAAATGGAAAAGTTTTTTGTGTTTGGATTTTATTCTTGTTCAGAATTAGGAATTTTAATGGAGCCCAGGTTCTAGTTTCCAGGTGGCTGTAGGAAGACCTTGTTATCTTTGGTCTGCAGGAAATGAAGCATCAAAATGGTTTGCTGCTGCAAAGAAGTTTTCATTTTTCAGTCATAAAGTATGTGGTATTTGATTAGAAAGTCAGAGTTGCTTTCCCCATGTACAATACAAGCAGCAGTGTGGTTTTTTTTCCCCACACACGTATCCATAGAGGTGCAATATCATAACAGTGTGTTCAAAACCAGGAGCTTGCTCTTCTGCCTATGTGTGCTGTTGTGTTTGGCTACAGGTCACCCAACAGCGGAACCTGCATGGCATCTCTGGTAAGCAGCAGTGTGTTTGGCCAACATGTCCAATTGGGTCAATTCATATTTCCTGCCCATTTACCCCTCCTAAAGCGTTCTGTTCTGGGACAACTGCAATGCATAGAGCATGGGACAGTTTTCAGTCTAATTCTGTTTTTTGTTTAATATGATTTTGAAAATAATCTGACTTCTACCACTTATGTGTTCATAGCAACAATGTAATAAATATTTCTCTTAATAACATTCAGTTAACCATAAACAATAACCTTTGGCGTTACTTAGCAGGCAGGTAAATCTCCTAAAGACTGTGCTTTTAGGTGACAGCACAAATCTCCTGGGCATTTTCCCACAAATGTGAATCTAGTAATTTTCTATTTTTGTGTATTCAAGTGTCAGGAAAGATGATGAAAGAGTTGTGCAGTGTTGCTGGCTGCTGGCTGTGATAGATCAGTGAGAAAATGTTATTTTTGATAAATGTTAGAAAGTTTCTGGGATTTTTTTTTTCAAGTTGTTTTGCATCCCAACAGTGCTTTGAATGCCTCGGTAGAACAGTTTTCTCCATCAGCCCACCTCCCTGTGTTCTTTACATGCCTATCTGAAGTCACACGCCTTCTGGAGCTGTTTACAGCAATTAATCTTCTGCTTCAGAGTTTGCAAAGTATCCAAGCTCCGTGTCTGGCTTTTCAGAGTTTCATGCTGGCAGCTGCAGAGCTAACAGTACTTGCAGGAAGCGTTGCAAGCTCCTGAGGTCCAGCATGACTGGGAAGGATATCAGATGTTCCAGCAGAAGAGCTGTACAGCACCTGGTGCTGCAAATGGCTATTCCAGATCTGCAGCTTTGCATTGAGTTAGGAAAAAAAAAAAAAAAGATTTATGAAATTTTTTTTGCTTTATGAAAGCATGCATGGAAATTTCAGAACAAAACCTGGACAGTGAGCTGAAGCTTTGACTAGTTGCACTTAAAAGTGTTGTAAGGAGCATATTTGAATCCTCAGACTCACAAAAGTCAGAAGATGAATTGAATTTGTGTAGGAAAAGCTTGAAGCGAGGGTGTTTGTGCAGCAGCCACAGGATTTCTTACCTTCTGCCTTTGTGCAGCTCTGCAGACCAGTCAGAGGACAGAGAAGAGCCAAACGTGAGTGTGCGGCATAATTACCCACTGCTCTGAATAATTTGAGGTCACATTGTAGTAGCTCCTGAATTTTAAAAAAGGTCCTGCCACAGCCTCCATGGATGGTAATACAGCTGTCAGGAATTGTATTCATGCCCCCCCTCCCGCCCCCCTCCATCTGGGTACAACACTACATCCCCCCTTTGTCTGTGGGGTGGCTGCAGCTCTTACCTTGAGGGCAGAGGCTGCTGGTGCCAGGTGTCACCAGGTGTCTTCTTGTCGGGGCCAAGCAGCAGCACGGCCTGACCCTGCATGGGGCTGACCCACCTCCTTCAGATGGCACCGCTGCCTCCGAGCAGGTCCCACAGGCCCTCCGAGGCAGTGGAGGCAGGCTGGAGGGAGCGATGGAAGAGGGATTCCTGCTGCCCAGTGCAGGAGCTTGGTTGGGCCTTGGCCTGGCGCCCTTGGAGAGGCCATGTCCACCCCAGGGCACCCAGGCAATGCCTGCCCCCAGGCCTCTCCTGTCCACCTGCCATGTCCCTGCTGCTGCAGGGGCTTTGGTGGCTTTTGCTGCCACCTGCTGTCCCCACCATAGCCTGGCCATGCCCCTGTGCTGCACTGGGGCCAGGCAGCCAGTGGGTCATCCCCATGGTATGGGGAGAAGGTGGCCACCAGCAGCCACCACTCTCCACAGCGAGACTGACGGAAACACTGGAGGCAGAGGACAGCATGGGGAGTGAGGACAGCATGGCAGGCTCTCTATCGCCTTGGCCAGAAGGACTTGTCAGCTGTAGTGGTGCTGAGCCACAGCACCTCTCCTGGCGGCTGTGGCCCACTCAGCGAGGGACGTGCCACCAGTGCTTGGGATGATCTGGGAGGGCCTGGAAGCTCTCTCTTGCCCTTGCAGAGTGGTCCGATTGCCTGATGCATGGTACAGCCCCTGCCCCAGCCCACATATGTGCCAAGGGGATGGTGTTGTGCCTGTGTGCCCTGGCAGACAGTGCTGGCTCTCCTCTGCTCCTTGCCATGCTGTCCTCCTGGCTGGAGTACAGGCCAGGGCTGCCTACTGATTGCTGCTGCCCAAAACTTCTGGTTGTGCTGGTCAAACCCATTTCCATATGGGTAGGACCATGACAGTCATGGTGGAGTTTAGCTTGCAGCTGTCTTAGGCCTGTCCCCAGTGGGATTTGTTGATGGCTATGGGGTCTGTACTTGTGCCAGCACCTTCACCCATGTTGGAAGTCCAGTGATGACTCGCAACATGAAAAGGATGGGTTTTGCAGGAACCAGTTTCCTGGACTTGAATAGTTTGGGATACTGTTGAGTCCCACCATGACAGTGGAATTCAGTATTCTGTGCTGTAAAAATTTGCAAGTATTGTCTGTAAACGTTTCCGCAGTCCCACTTTTTCCTAATTCTCTTTCTGTTTTCTTTAGCCTTACAAAGGACGAGTCCAAAAGGCCAAAGTATAAAGAGCTTCTGGTGAGTGCAAAACATGGCTGCCTATGCCAGCTGTCATGGTTGTACTGATCACACAGTAGAGCTGGGTCACACTTTTGGGGTTGCTCCATAACTTCTCAGGTGATGAAGGTAGTGTTCAGCTCTGCAGCCTGAGGGAAAGCACCACCTCCATGCCACTGTGTCTGGCTTGTGCAGCTTGTGATGATGGCCAAGATTATTGCTGTCTGTACCCCTGTTCTAGAAGATCAGTGTAAGGAGAAATGCCATGTTGCAGTGGATCAGCTAACCAGACTTAGCTAGCCCTGAACTATTCAGGCCTGGGAAACAGCATGTTGGGTGTGCCCCATAAATTCTGCCTTTGCTAGAGATCCTGGCATCTGCACTCAGGAGCCCTGTCAAATTGCTGACACACTGTCACATGTAAATGCCTCCAATGTACAAGCCACACCATGAGGCTGGGAGTGCTCTGGTAAAAGTGAGTCCTGATAGGGTGCAGCTCTGGAATAAGACACCAGCAGAGCCCGTGTGTGATGAGGTGCTCTGAAGCAGGAAAGTTGGTGGGGCTTTTGGACTGGATAAGTCATGCTTGGCAACCATGTACCTTCAAGGAGCTCTGGGCGTCCCTTCAGGGGATATGGGAAACCGTGTCCTGGGTCCCTGATGGTATTGTCATGATATGAATGAAGTTTGCCTGGTGTCCTGGCCCAAAGAGTCACCACGTTGTTATGTTCCAGCTGTTGTCACTTGGGTCTAGCCAGTACAGTCTGCTGGGCTGACCAGAGAGTCACTGTTCAGGAGAACTGGTTTTGGGTACTGATCTCCTGTTTGAACCCAAGTCATGTCTCCCTATCATTGCTGTCTCCTCATTGCTGAAAAGGCTGCTGATGAAATCTTTCATGAAAATATTTCACTGTGTGTCCCATGGAGTCCCATCCCACCTCTGGACTGCACATTTAAGAGGGATTCTTCATATGCAAAAAGCCATGGACCAGGCTATGTCCTGGTGTCCTACAGTCACCACCAAGCCCTGTGGTCTCTCGTAAGGCAAATCCATATACTAAGCTTTTATCCAGGGTAGCCAACCTGTGTCAGAAAGGCAAGTATAACCTTGTTGTTTCTCTATCTGATTCCAGAAACATCCCTTCATTCTGATGTATGAGGAACGCACAGTGGATGTTGCATGCTATGTTTGCAAAATCCTGGATCAAATGCCAGCAACTCCCAGCTCTCCAATGTATGTCGATTGATATTGCTGCTACATCAAACTCTAGAAAAAGGGCTGAGAGAAAACAAGCTGTAAAGAATTTTCATCACATATTGCAGTGTTTTTAATGCTCGCCCAGACACCATGTGCAATAATATTGGTGTTATTTCCATCCTGTCTGTATAATGTTGTCACATATAAGTGCATCCCTGTAATACCTGATCACACAGTGTTAGTGTTGGTCAAAGAGAGACCTCATCTGCTCTTTTGTGGACATATTCATGAAATGTGGAAATAAGTACATTTATTTGTTGACCGTGATTGGATAGCACCTAAAATTCATTTCTAGACTCAAAACTTGGAGACTTCTCAGCAGCTACTGGAAAGATTTTTCTCTCAAACTCTTCCAATTGTTGTTTCAAGTAATAATAAAAAGCAAACAAACAAAAGTTAGGCGTTGTCTGTCTGAACATTAAGAGACTTTGCCTGGAGGGAGAAGAACCTGCTTAGCCAACAAGATACTTTGCCTTCTGGAGCTAGAAAGGCAAAGGAGAATTTTATTCTTCACAAAGTGCAATAGATTTACTGCTATGAAATTCTGTTGCTTTACAGTCGCTGTGTACTTTCTGGGGACAGTGTGCTCAGCTGACCTTCCTGTTAAAGAGAGATCATGTTAAATATAGTGAATATGTCTTTACCAAAAATAAGTTGCATTGAAAGAGGCTAACATTAAACTATTCAGAGATGGGACATAATGTACTCTTTCTCCTTTTACCAAGCCAGCCACTCTTCACTCTTAACTAGGTGTCCTGTAAATTGTTACCTGGTAAGATAAGACCTAAAGAATTATTAAACTACTCAATTGAATTATAACCTGCTTGTGACCTGATTTATAGCTGCACAGTACTCACCACCAGCTAGCTTTGCTTTGATTTCAACGAGTGCCGTTCACAAAGTCTGCAGCTGTTTTAGTGAGCCACAAATGAATGTGATTTCTAGCCTGTTTCTCATGCTCTTCACTGTCCCCAACCCTGATGCTAGCACCTTTTCACTGACCCTAAGCCCAGCCCAGCAGCACTGCCACTTTCCAGCCTATTGTCCCTAACAAAATCAAACCTCGGTGGTTCCTTCTCACCACTGCAAGCAGGATGGTGGGGATGCTCTCCTGCCACACTGGGCTCTGTGCCCATCACGCTACTGCAAATGTGGTGCTTTGCTTAGCTGGTTGGAGATCTTGTTCACCTTCTTCTGGGCATATGTAACCTTCTGTTACTCTCAGTAGCTCTTGTTATTGAACCTAGAGTGAACCTTGCTAAGACTGGTTAGTGCAAGGTAGTGGAGATGGAGGAGCAACTAACACCCGGGGTTTTAGCTGACCCTGCTAGGCCAGGCAAGGTGTGACCTTCTGGCTGACTGCTGAGCACACAGCAGATCAGTCTCTCTCTCTCTCTTCTTGTTTTTCATTTGACATCTTTTTCTGAGATTATTTTTTTCTGAAAACTTTTTATTTCCCCCACAACATTGCAGTTTTCAGACATTTCGTAGCATACCAGGGATAAATTGGAGCCTGTGTGGTCTGTGATTTCCATTTGAATTGACTAATTTAGGCACTTGGTATGATTTTGTCAAAGTGAGAGCAACCCACTCACAGCTCTGTGGCAAAACCACACCCAGGATGAGGAGGTTTAGAGATGCAGTGGGAGTGAACATGCAGCGAGTGGTACTGGCGGGATTTCCCTGGAAGGGGCTTCCCAGTTCAAACCAATACCAAGTACAAACTGGGCTGCTACAAGAGCACTGGGGATCAGCACATCCCTGCCCAGCTCCTCAGCTGGGAAAGGAGAGCGCCAAGGCCATACTTGGAGACCTGGTATTTCTTCAGCCACTGAAGGGACACCGCTGCCTAAGGCTTGCAGCACTGTGCATCTCCCGCTTGGCTGTTGGAGCCGGTCCTTCTGGCACCACAGGCTGGTGCCGATGTGATCCCCCAGGACACAGAGGGCCCTTCAGCTGCCGCCCTACTAGGCAGGGAGCTGTGGTCCCCAGGCCCTTCCTGGACTGTGTTCCTGCAGGGTTGTGCACCGAGTGGGATGGCCACTAACGTCTACCCAAGACAGAAAAATCAGAATTTTCTGAAGTTACTAGTCATTCCCAACAGCTCCGATTAATCACGCGAAGTATTAGTTGAACAGGATAGATACGTAGCATATCTAAAGCAGTAATTCTCCCCCCAGCCCTCTAGTCTCACAAAACTCAGTTTTCCTCAGGCTTGGCAGGTTCCCACAGCTGTGGTTCATCTCACTGGCCTTCAGCCACCTCTAATGGGGATCTCAGGCATGACTGAGTTTCACAAGGTGCTGGCCAGGGGACTACAGAGATGTAGATCGAGTCAAGACAGACACATTCAGAGGTGCTCTGCTCCTGTTCAAATCTTTCAGCCATTAACGGCTGTTTCACATCTCCTCGATGTTCACTGAGATGACCCCTCCCAAAAGATCTGTTTCTCTCCAAAGCAAGCAGCTATCTTTTTACGCTCACTCAGCGTGGCCGGGGTCTGTTCTCTGCTGCTGACCCCATCCCATGCTCATTTTCAGCAGCATGACTGGTTTGCTTTCGATGGACGGGAAATGGAGACATGAAGCTTTGAGCTGCAGGTGCCAGAGTCAGGTTTGGAATGTGCTGTGGCATGGATGGCTGTACAGGACAGGTCTGGTGTATTAAAAAAATTATTATGAACTATTAAGGGTGCACCATTTATTAAGATGTATCTTTATTAAAAAAAAAAAAGGTGTATAGTGTTCAGAAGCTGTGAAAATAGTGTAAGAACTGTACATTGTGAACTCTGGTTATTTTTTTTTCTTGTACCATAGAAAAAAATGTATAAAAAATTATCAAAAAGCTGATGTGCAGGGATGTTGCCTTATTGTCTGTAAAATGGAGCTCAGGAACATAACCGCTTCAGAGAGCTTCAGAGTATTTTATCCGGTATCCTGGTTGGACTTCCTCCTCTATTTAAGATATTATACATGGATCAGAGTGTTTATGTAATAGACTATCCTTTTGCCTGCAGGTCAGTTGTAATAAAACTAGGATGCGACCATGACCTTGTTATTTTCATTTTGTAAGGTCAGACATAAATGGGAAGAGGCATTTAAAGCTGTTGAAATACTTGATTTCCAGGCCCTCCCTCCAGGTGGAAGTAGCTGTACAGGAGTAAAGCAGCCTTCGGTTAGAAACTGCTTGTGCTAAATTAAAAATGAAAAAAAAAAAAAGAAATAAAGCATAGGAAGATCTGGAGATCTGGATATATTTTCTTTCTTTGGAAGACTTCTGAGAATTCAGCAGCTCCTCTGTGCTCTTGGAGTGTGAGCCTTGTTTACTGCACTGGGAGCACTGATAGGATCTGGTGGCTTGAGACACCTTGTCCCTGCGAGGAGGGCAGGTGGCTGTGCCCACAATCTGGGGATAGAGCAGCTGATGCTCACAGCCTTGTAGGCTTATTTTATTTTGATGAGAGCTGTCACTGTCTGCAATGTTCAGATGATTTAAGAGTACTGATTCCTGGGTAATTCCTACTGCCAAGACTCCTGGTGCTGGGATAAGCGTCTCCTGCCTGGAAGCCGTGGAGGGCTTGGAAACCATCCAGGTAGGTGAAAAGAACTGGACCCCAGCAGCTCCACCAGGAAAGAAGACGGTGTCTGGGCAGAGGGGCCATCCACAAGTGCCTGCAATGCTCAAAGTGGCTGGAAGGGACCACACCAGGAGTGCGGGAGTGGTGAGAGGGAGAGCACGAACATACTGGCAGGGATCGTTGGTCACACGTAACACAACTCAGGACTAGAAGTACTTACGAACTGGTGGAGCAGCAGGACATTGGCTCTCGCAGTGTTCCTTCACTTGGAGGCTGAGAATTTTGTCAAGAGAAGGAAAGGCAGGCAATGGAGCTGAAGAAAGGCTTGCTACATAGAGATACATGATGTGATAGGTTTGAGGTGGTTGAAATCTGTCAGCTTAAATAAATTCAGTGGTTCCATCACATCAAAGTGTTGTTTTCTTGTTTGTTTGTTCGTTGTTTGATTGATTTGTTTTGTTTTTTGAAGTTTCCTGTTCACAGCACAATACCTGGGACATTTTTGGACCACTTGCTGTCCTCACTCTTCAGCCAGAATTCAAGACTGCTGCTGATTTAGTGACCTCCAGGCAGAAGATAAAATCCACCACACACTGGGGTAAAAGTCCTTTCCTGCTGGGCAGATACTGGAGCAGCTCTTCACCTCATAGCTCCACAAATGGGAGTTGCCCTGGGATTGTGTTCCTTTTGCACCACAACCTTCCTTTGTGTACTGAGATTCATTCTAAAGAAATCTGTCACAGCTGATAACAAGCTGAAGGAAGCTGGTGGGAAGATGTGAGTCCACCTGTACCACCCTGCTGGGTATTCCCATTCTCTTCAGGACACAGAGGATCCTGCTAGTCTTTTCCCCTGCAACCACGTGGCATGTAAAGGCCTGTGTTTGTGGTCATTTCAGGTTCTCTGAGTTGCCCTGTTGAATACATCCTCGGTTTTCCTTTCATTTTCCCTTCCCTTCCCTTCCCACCCCACCCCACCCCACCCCACCCCTTTTTCCCTCTGTCCATTTCCCTTTCCCCCTTTTTTCCTCTCCCTTTTTTTTTTTCTCTCTTTTTTTTTTCTTTTTCCCTCCTGTACACTCTTACACTCTTCTTGCCCATGTGGACTTCACCGCCTTCACGGAGGACTCCTGTTACCGTTGTATCATTGCTGAGAGCAGTAAAGGAAGCCTCTGGCCCACACCTCAGACACATCCTCTGTGTCTTGGCCAGGACCCGTGCCTGAGCGGTGGTAACACAGTTGCTGCTCCTTTGAGCCTTGGACCAGCCTAGCATTCCTGGTCTGAATGAGCTGTGATGGCTTTTTCCAGCCCTGGCGCTAGGGATCCTCCCATGGCCAACATGAGCAGGTCCACGTCTCAGCTCTTGCTTTCCCTCGGTAGCACTGCGTGGGCTCTGAGGGTGCCCCAGTCTCTGCGGGCGGTGCCGAGCTGAGGAGCAGCACTTTCGGCCGACCGCCAGGGAGACGCCGAGCGGCTGGCAACTGTCCCTGTGCCCAGTGGTGCACCCTGACACCTCGTACCACTTCCTCATATCTTTGTGCCTATCTGCAGGGCTGAGGTGCTCCTGATATCTTCACCAAGCATTATATAGCACCCAGAAATTATAAATTTTCATTTACATTTATTATGTGTCTGTGGTACTCCAAGAGCAATTCAGATGATTCCCAACTCCTCTCTGTGTGGACATGAGCAGTACACACGGACATGTGCAGTACCACCTATTCCCATGTGGAGTATTTTGAGTTTTGTGATCTATATTTCCACTCATCTTCTGCTTTGGCTTCCCCTAGCCTTCCTCCCCACCTCTTGTCTCCTTTAATTGCCTGGTACGAGTAAACGAGGTGCTGAGACCCAGCTTCCTCCCAGAGGCTCTGCTTAGAATAAAAGCTCCATTTACAGTCCGAGTCCCGATGCAAATCACAAGCGTGGCCATTGCTTTCAGTGTGTGAAGGGTGCAGGGGAAGAAGGAATGGCTGCTCTGAAGGACAGAAGTGAGCTCTTGATTTTTTACGTTGTGTTCAAAGCTGTGCAAATGCCTCGAGAGCAGGCTGAAGCACAAACTCCCCCTCCTGGCGATACAGTGTGCCACTGTTGTGCTGGGAATAAAATACAGAGCTGGCTGCTTGGTGGGACCTTGGGGTGTCTGCCAGGCGGAGTGTGAACACAAGCCGTTAGCCTTGTATAAATCCCGGACAGGAGGGCTGGTCAGGCCTTACTGCCAAGAGAAAACCAGTTTCTCCAACCATTTGTTACTTCAAGCCGCAACCCTCTGCTCAGCTGGCATGCGGCACCGGAGTGCTGGGTGCAGGGACGTTGCTCTGCAGGTGGAGCTGTGCCAACTCTCCCAAAAGCACATGCAGGATCTGAAAGCGGGAAGGGTGAAAGGATTTGGTGTACATAAAGGTTGAGCGCTCACATTAGAGTAGATGCTACACTAGAAAGCTGTTGGAGAAGGTGTTTTTTGTGACCCTAACACCTTGTTAGACACCAGACACCTGCTCTGGTTCATTGTTGACAATGATCTGTCCTTTCTTTTCCTTTTTTTTTTTTTTTTTTTTCCATTACTGACATGTCAGCCACCTCAGACAGAAATAAAAGAAAAAAAAAAAATAGGGGTGAGAAAAATCCAAATCCCTCATGGCCAGCAATGGAGGAAGTCTCACCTTTGGCCAGATGGGAATGCAGCTTTTTGGACAGAGATGGAGTTACATAATGTAATGGGCAGTGTGCCCAGGTGGCCAAGAAGGCCAACAGCATCCTGGCCTGTATAAGAAGCAGTGTGGCCAGCAGGTCTAGGGAAGTGATTGTGCCCCTGTACTCAGCTCTGGTGAGGCCGCACCTCGAGTACTGTGTTCAGTTTTGGGGCCCTCGCTACAGGAAGGACATGGACGTGCTCGAGCGAGTCCAGAGAAGGGCGACCAAGCTTGTGAGGGGTCTGGAGAACAAGTCTTACGAGGAGCGGCTGAGGGAGCTGGGCTTGTTCAGCCTGGAGAAGAGGAGGCTCAGGGGCGACCTTATCGCTCTCTACAGTTACCTTAAAGGAGACTGTAAAGAGGTGGGGGTTGGTCTGTTCTCCCACGTGCCTGGTGACAGGACAAGGGGGAATGGGCTAAAGTTGCGACAGGGGAGTTTTAGGTTGGATGTTAGGAAGTACTTCTTTACCGAAAGGGTTATTAAGCATTGGAACGGGCTGCCCAGGGAGGTGGTGGAGTCACCATCCCTGGAGGTCTTTAAAAGACGTTTAGATGTAGAGCTTAGCGGTATGGTTTAGTGGAGTACTTAGTGTTAGGTCGAAGGTTGGACTCGATGATCTTGAGGTCTCTTCCAACCTAGAAATCTGTGATACTGTGATAATAATGCAGCAACCCAGATTATGTTCAATCAGCTTATTTTGGGAGAGGAGGACATCCTGCCTTACCTCCCAGGGAAAATAGGTTTCCCATCAGATTCAAGATGGACTGAGACCCTGTCCTGTGCAGCACACCAGGCAGTTCCACAATGAACTGACTACAAGTGATTTGACTTGAGGGGCTGCTGTGTGTTTATGAGGCCCACCAGATAATTGTAGAACTGGTTCATGAGCCACCCAGTTCACGACCATGTCTAGTCCCACAGACCCTGGAGGCATGCTGAAATCTCAGAGAGAGACAGAAGACCAGGAGTGCTGTTCCATGCCAGCAAGTGCACCTCAACAAGTTGAAGATGCTTTAAGAGAAAATACCAAAACACAGAGAAAACTGTGCATGGTGAGCTGTTGTACCACAACCTTTTGCAAAGCTCAGACAATGGCTATTCTCTTAGCCCCCTGCAGCAGGATCACATGCTTCTTTCTCTTTCTCCATCTGCAACTGAGTTTGTGCTGGAAAAGCAAGGGGGTAATAAATGAGGAAGGACAGAAACAGATCCACATCCTGGGACTCCACATCACAATGATTTCCTGAAGACATTTGAAATTAAGCCCAATTTAAAGAGGTTGGTGGAAACCTTATTGAAATCCAGCCAATTCCTGTTTCCTGTGAAAATGCCAGTGTGGCTGACTTCACTTTTTTTAATGGAATCACTATCAGCAGTACATTTCCAGTGAATCGTGCTGGAGCCACTTTGCATGTTGCTGGCTATGCTTGGCAGCAGAAAGGGGAATTACTTGGATGGGCCCATCCAGTGGGGGTGGGGGAAGTTCAAGCGTCCCTGCAGAGCATTTTCTTACCACATGAGCAACTGAGGAGACACTCAGTGGCATCTACTGAGGTCTTGTGCTTTTTTTAGAGCTTCTGGACTAGTTTTAGCTTGCCTGGAGCTTTGCTTTAATTTGTTTAGCTGTAACAGCAACTATCTAATGACAGGATGATCATTACTTGCTTTGTTTTAGCTTTCTTACAATTGCATGATGTAACACACTGTTACATATATATTTTGTAACTACTAATAATGAGTAGTTATTCTGTGTAGAAAGAAAGAGCTATGACTCTATAGTAAAATGCAGTGTAGAAGACTATAGACATGGGGTGACAGCAGGGGCCTGAAGAAACAGGCACAGGATGAAGCCATAGACCCCAGGTCTATAGACAGCTCACCAGTGGCCAGTCATTGGTCATCAAAGGAATGTATTTTGGGGTTGGGGGGGGGGGTAGGGTAAAACCAGCCTTAAACAAAGATGAAGAACAAGCCTCTAATGTATGTAGAACACAGCATGTACATTAAATTCAAATGTAATGTGGAATTATAGACCACCTATATGAAGAATAAGCAGCTGAAGAGCATGTTAGGAAAGGTATAAAAATGACACCACCCCCCACCCCACCCACCCCAGTTCCTTACAGACAATTATAAAGTGAGGAGGAAAAACACATCAACATCGATAGCTTGCCCCTCCTGGCAGAGACTGAGGCTGCTGACACATGCCATGGCATTGCATACCCTCCTCCTTGGGGCTGAAGGCATCAACTCTAACCTGCAGAAAGGTTCAGAGAGTGAGAAGAAGGTGAGCAGAGCCCTAGAGGAAGGGGATAAATACAAGGAAGGCTGTGAACATAGATTTTAATTGTATGCAAAAAACTCTTAGTGTCATTGTAACAGTACTAAAAAAATATTTTTTTTTATTCATCTCTTAAGACATCAATGAAACTAACAGTAAATTCATGGCTTTGTGTTAGAAGTATGTTTCATTTTGCCTGTAGCAACATTTTGTGTGTAACAAAATGGTACGAATACAAAGAACCTAGTTGGTAAATTGGATACAACAAATTGGTAGCAGATTGAGTGTGGAGGTGCTGTGATTAAAAAAAGGCATCTCTATGAAGGCCAACTTGTCCTCCTCTGGGTAAGCCCAGCAGTGCAGATACCTTTGGTGGTCTTGAAGAAAAGCTTTTCATACTGCCATAACGCTATCAGTCAAATGCCTGGGCTTTAAAACCAGATGGAGACTATGCTGAAGCCCACTCGGAACCTGAGTGCAACTTGCACAGCCAGAAGTCCCTCTTCCTTGGTGGCCTCCTTTTAGGTGTCGCAGATGCGTGTGGGGGTGACAGCAGGGTCTGTGTGCCCCGGGGGTTGCAGAGGCTCCGTACATGGGTAAGGAGTGGCCCTGGTCCCTCCCTGTGTGATTTGGGTGAGAGGTGGTGGAGGCTCTGGGGGACCTGCCGGGGAGGAGCAGAGGGATCTGGTGGCGGGTGGCCGTGTGCTGTGCGAGGGGTGGCAGGGCTCTGCGCCAGGGGGCAGGCACAAGGGTAATGCCTGTGCTGGTGTGGGGGCAGGGAAAACCACCAGGGGCCTTCAGCCGGTGGGTGGGTGCAGGGCGCTGGGCTGGGGGCTGCTGGGGTTGCGGAGGCGGCCCTGGAGTGCATGAGAGGGTTGGTGGGGGTCTCGCAGGGCGCCGGGAGGTGGTGCTGGAAGGCACCCACTGCAGGGCAGGGGCCAGCTCGGAGGCTTTGGGGCTCCCCATGCAGCAGGGGCTTCAAGCTCCACACCACACACCCGAGGGCACAGCATTGCTCTGCTGAGCCCGGAGGGGCTGAGGACGGTGCTTTCCTGTGATGCCTGTGAGGGGAGACTGCCCAAAACGGGGTCTGTCTGGACCTGGGACTTGGTGGAAAGGTGTCACTGATGTCTCCATGCCTCCCATGGAGAGCACAGCAGATGGTGCACTGATCTGTCATTTCGCATTTAAAAAATCTTTCCAAAGGCAGAAACCATGTTATTTGATGTTTGGAACATTTTTTGGCTATCTTCTGTATTTTTCAGGAAGGCCCAAGAATTGGACATCACTGGGATCCTCCAGCCGGGCTTCTGCAGGAAACAAAACCCCTTGGGACAGGCTGTGTGGGAAAGCCACCCACACATCAAGGCAGACAAACCCAAGGAGGCACTAATGCTATGGGAGCACAGAGAGTTCAGCTCAGCAGTGGGTGCTGAGCAAAAAAGGCAAAGAACCATGGCATTGCTCTGGCACAGGGTGTAGCTGGAAGGATGAGCGCTATCCAAGAGGCCAGACACTGCGGCATGGGAGCAGGGCTGTAAAGCAGTGCGGGCAAACCTGAATCTGGAAATGAGGGACCCTGCAGCGACTGGAGGGGTCCGGCCCTGGCATACCTGCCCAGGCGGGCAGGCCATTGAAGCAGCTCCCAGGCAGGACCCAGGGGGTCCCCAGCACTCCACTGGGGGTTGCCAAGTGTGGAGGGGGCTTTGCTTGTGCTTCTGCCAAGGCAAGGGGAGAGGAGAGCAGGTCCTGTCCTGCCGGTACAGCCTGTCCTTCCCATGGAGATAGCTCTGGTGGGGCTGGAGAACCACCAGCCTGTGCAGAGCTGACCTGAGCACTTCTCTGGGCAGCAAAGCAGCTTGGCTGCAGGTGTCTTTAGGAGGGATAGGGCCTGGAAGGACCTCAAGTGACCCTCTGATCCTTCCCCCTGCCCCACAGAAGAGTCTTGGTCTGGGCTTGGCCTCCTTGGTCTCCTGTAAACTGTCAGTTTATAGGAATGACAATAATCAGACCAAGACTTTAAGCAGACAACTTATGGTGACAGTAAAAGAGCAGACAGATTAGGGGAATCCCACAAAAAATAAAGGATGCTCCAGTCTGTAGCTTGATACCAGTCCCTTATCCCTCTCCTCCCTCGGCATGGTCTGTCACTTCCAAAACTTTGCTGGCTCTCGGCCCCCGTGGGACCAAATGAAAGCACAGCACCCAGCTGAGCTCTCCAGCCCACTCCTGCTGCTCCCCTGTGGGCAACAGGAGGTTCAGCCCCGGCCAGGAGCTCAGCTGCTGGAAAATTTGAAGGTGTTTGGTCAGCAGCCCAGAGTACCAGCAGCTCCCTTTGAACAGGACGCTGACCAGTGGAGCAGGGTTTGCAGGAGAACAAAGCAAAACCAAAGCCAACAGAAGGAAAAGTCTTTGGAAATGGGAGACTGGTTAGAAATCTCCCAGGAGAAACTGTTTCTTTAAAATCAAACTTCTGCAAAGATTGTAGCTGCTCCCTGGAATGGAGCTGAAATGAAATGAACACAGCTGGGATGGCTGTCACTGCCCCAGCCCAGCAAACTCAAACAGCAGACTGCAAGCAGACGTAGTGGCAAGACAAAGGGGTTTTTAATAATGAAGGTGTTGCTGGTAACATAGGTAAGGAAATGTGCTTGCTTACAACTTTGAAGCTGACAGCATCCCTTTAAATAAGGAAATACATTTGTTGAGAGGAGAAAGTTGTCTGGAAAGCTCTGTACAATGACGCAGTGTAGCAGCTAACACTACTCTGATTCAAGTGCTATTAATATTCTTCATGGAACGGCTTCTAAAAATCTCTCACTTAGAAAAAGATTTTTTTTTTAAAAAATGCAACCTGTGATCGTCTATCCTAGCAGTGCATTGTGACCATTTGTACAATAGAAAAGTGGTGCTTTAAATAGTGACTTAAAAGCTACTGCCATGTTCTTTATACAGCATGCAACAACACCATAAGCTGAGACACAGCAGTGGCCACAGAGCCTCCTCCGGCAGCTCCGGCAGCCTTGGGTGCGGGTGCCCCACAGGAGCCGTGGCCAGGCTGCCTGCGGTGCCCCTCGCGCTGGGCCTCCTCCCCAGCTGCTGCATCTCCAATGTGATGTCTTTCCAGTAACACGAATATTAAATACACACAGTCTGTAAATAGTTTAACAATCTTTGTCAGCAACAATATTTACTTTGGCAAAACCAGAATTGCAAAGAAGTAGATGTGTCCGTCAAAGAGTCTGCAGTAAGTTCTTTGGTGGAAGCCAAGAAGTGAAGCAAAGGCTCCTTCTCATTAGAGCCCGAGGAAGTATATTGCACAGAGACTTGCAGGAGAAACGCTGGTGACTTCAAACTGGAGGCATCACTGCAGGAGAGCATCCATCTTCGCTGGCTTCAGAAGAACAAGCTCCTCTAGGCTCAGTGATTCACAGCTGTTCTCCAGATGGCTTTGCTCTGAGCTGGGTGAACAGTGATGCCGGAGTAAACTTGGGAAAGGAGGATCACTGCTGGGGATTGAGGAAGAATGGGAAAAAGGAAGCCTTCTGGATGGCAGAGGAGTGGAGACAGCAAAGCAGGTGCTCACACAAAACCACAGGCACACAAGGGCCTGCTCAGCCCTGTCCCACACCAGGTGGCTGAATGGCTGCTCCTGGCTGCCCCTGCTCCCAGGTCATGCAGGGCAGTGGAGACCCATCCTGGTTTTTGGCTGTGCAGAGGACAGCCCCTGCAAAGCTTTGCTGTATTTTCCATGTGACTTGCTCCTACCCCTACCTTGGATCAGAACATATTAACACTTCATCTGTACCACACTAGCTGGGACATGCCAGCTGCACCAGAATGCCACAGCCCTTCAATACCTGCACCTGCAGCCTGAGCAGCTGCCTCCAGCATCCCGACCTCTCTGCTTCGAGGTCACAGGCTTCAGCCTGATTCAGTTCAGACTGCAGCCAGGACAGCTCTTTGGCTTTCAGCCCCACAGGCAGCCTGAGAACATCCCAAAGTACCACCATGAACATCGGCTCCATCTCTCACTCACCTGGAGCACAGCTGTGCAGGGACTGGGGGAACATGGCTTTGGGGACAGAAGGAAGGATATAAGGCAAGTCTGGCTGTACAGAGAAGTGTGTTTGTTGCCCTGGCTGGGCAGAGCCCTTGGACCTCCCTGCTCCCAATCCTCCTGACCTGGCATGGCTAAGGTGAGCCATGCACAATGGCCTAAATAGCTGGACAGGCAAGAGGGAAGGGGGCAGCAACCTCTGAATGATTCCCTGTTGCTTCCCAGCTGAGGTGTCCTCACCACACAGTTTTGTCATGAGCTGCTCCAGTTCTCATGGGAGTAACTGCTAAAAATGGGGAGAAAAACGTAAGAGGAACAAAATTGAAGTTCTAGACAACTCTCAATCTAAAGGAGTGTTGATAAAGGTATCCTTTGTGGGGATGTGTCAATGGAGGAAAACCAAAGTACCAGAGCTGTTGAGCTGTCACTTTGCAGTAACAGGAAATTCAAACAAGTTTATTCACTGGGAAAATGGCTCCAGTTTCCCCTGATTCTGGCATGTTAGCCCTATGTGTTCTCCGGCATGACGGAAACACTGCGCTGGCTGCTGCAGGCTTACAGTATCCTGCCTCCGCCGCCCTCCTGTTCACCACTGCTGCAGGTGAAGGTCCATGCTGGTGTTTAGATTGAGATCAGTAACATCTAGGAAATCAATGTTGAAGATGCTGGGGCCCGCAGAGGTGAGCGAGCCAAAGCCGGTGGCAGAGCTGGGGGGGGTGAGGTCCAGCCACTCCATCGTTTCCCATGGCGATTCAGTGAAACTCATTTGTAAACCAGAGCCATCAGCAGGGGAAGGGGAGAGCTGTGTTTCCATTGGTGAGAGGGGAGTCTGTAAAATCTCCTGGGAGGTGAGCAGTTCATCTGCAGCTTTGCTGGAGAACCCCTCTATCATCCCTTCGAAGTGGGACTCTTCTCCTCCCATCTTCAGTAGGGCAATTTCACTGACTCTCCCCAGTGGGCTGTGAGCATTCAGCAGGACCTCGAGGTGAGTGTCACCACCGCCAGGACAGTGCTCGAACGGGAGCTGGGTGGAGGAGACCTGTTCGAATGTGGCAGACGACTTTGGGAGAGAAGTGCTGGAGTTCCCTGTAGACACTGTTATGTGAGGTACTTTCTGCAGGCAGGACCGGTCTTCCTTGGCATTGGCTGGCATTTCTGTGCAGCAAACAAGAGCGGGTTGAAGTGCTTTGGCAGTGCCCATCACTGCTGGCCCAGAGGCACAGCCAAGGCCCTTGAGCTGGGCTCCTGGGCTGGGCATGCTTGCACAAACCCACTCCCAACTCAATCCCTTTGGCATCGCTCACCCACCCTCCCTGTGGGAAGCCCCCCATGTTCCCACTTCCTGATCTCAGCTCCACTGGTTTTGGACCCCATCTCCAGGACTTGAGCACTGGCAGCTGTCCCCATGGGGGTGGGCATGGATTGGGTCATGCACAAGAAAGGGCACTGGCAGCTATCTGCACAGGGGAGAGCACCGCAGTGCTCTACGTGGGAGATGGCACTGGCAGCACTGGGAGTGGCGGAGGGCAGCAGGGGCTCTGCGTGGGGAGGGCGCTGGCAGTGCTGTCACCCTGCAGTCCTTCCTGAGCAGGCTGCATAGGTGACACCCTGAGCCCAGACTCCCACAATGATTTGGGGCATGTGCAGAAATAGGCTCTGGCAGGCTTCCTCACCAGCACAGGTCGGGTGTGGTTTTGGAGTCAATCTCAGTGGCTCCTGGCATAGCGAAGCAAATGAAAGCTGCACCCAGCTCAGGCAGCTCCACTGGGGCACACTGAGAGCTCTGGGCCCCACCGACCTATGCCTGATGGAGGGGAAGCCCTGGAGGGAACAGAGAAGCAGTGCGTACCTCCGCTCTCAATCAGCACGTCCAGGAGTTCGTCCATCTGCTGACTTCGAGTCATCTGCTGCAGCAAACGGCAAAGAGGAGAGTAGAGGGCATTAGGAGGAGAGTCCCTCCAGCCACGCGCCAGGTAGGTGGCTCTAGACCCCATGAGAGGCGCATGGGGCTGGCAGCAGTGTTCAGAGATGAGCACCGCAGGGACCTGGGACACGTGCAGCAGATCTGGAGAGCACTGAGCCAGGTTCCCCCTGCCCTGCCACCGAGCCTGTCTGTGCTCAGTGACACTGCAAACTGCCTCTGCCCAGAGCAACCAGGACATCCAGACCTGGACCTGGCATCTAGCACTGGCACGTGCCTGCTTGCAGTCCCAGCAGCCTCACTGAGGATAACATAATAGCATCCTCCTCTCCCTGACCCCATACTGGAAGGACTTTCTGCACACCTCCCTGCCAGCCAGCATAAGCCAATTTTTAGCACTGCCAATGGTATCACTCTATGTTCCTAAAGGCACCGCGACTGGCACTGAGGCTGCTGACGGACTGTCTCAAGAAGTAAGGAGTTCATGGGAGACGGGAGCTCCTCCCCATGGCAGCACCACTCCAGGATAAGGCTAAGGGCATGTGGCTCCAGGATAAGGTTAGGCAGATGGCAATCAGCAGGGCACTCTGCTAATGGGCTAGGTGAGGTGTCCCAAAGAATGGCCAGTAGGGATGCTCCAGGGTCTGTTTCCCTGAGCACCTTGAAGAAGAAGACAACGAAGTCCTGGGGCATTTGTATGGGATGTCTGGACCCCAGGCACCTTTCATCAGCACAGAAGATGCTATCCCTTCTAGCACGGTGTCTGACTGCTTTGTGGCAGTCATTTAGTAACTGACTCTTCAAAGAAACCCCATTCCTTATGTAAAAAGGCTTGTCCTACCCAGAGATCCCATAATGGGTTGTAGCTCCTGCAGCTGACAGTTACATTAACCACAAACGAACACTCTGCACAGCCCTAGCCCTATAGAAAGTAAAAATCATGCAGTTACCTGCTTTACTGCATCCTCATAGGGTGGAGGCTGCTTTACCTCTGAGAGGACTGGGCTTGAATTACAAAAACTTGGGGATGGAATAGAAAACTTTTGACCTGCCTGCGTAGCCATCTGCGTGGGGGAAATACAGGGAAACGGAATCAATGCACAGGGAAAAGGTTACGCTCCTCGGCACAGAGGGAGGCCCTCTTTCGCCCCAGTTGAAGCCAGAACGAAACCGGGAAAACTAATGATACTGCAGGTCAAATCAGCTCAAAGTGCCTGGCCTCTGGGCAGGAAAGAGGGAGGTAAAACAGCTCTTTGGGTTAGCTCTGAGGACACCGGGGGAATCCAGGGCCGGGTTGAACCCTGGTCACTGACTGAGATCTGGCCGCAGGCATGGTCTTGCAGAGCTGTTACTTTATCTGTGGTTTTTCTGTGAATGTGCGGAGCAAGAGGGAGAGGTGGTTATGCCCAGGAGCGCAATGCTCCCCCAGCTACCAGCTGCCTCTCAGCTCCTCCCTTTGGGGACCTTCTCTGTCACTACCTGTCCTGGGACAGCTCATGGAGACTGCCCAAAAGAGTCACTGCCCACAGGCCTTCTCTGTGCCCATACCGAACACCTGCATACTGGTGCCAGCTTTTTGCCAGCAAGAGGGCCACCCTCTTCCAGGAAAGACATCACCTAAAGGTCCAGTGACTGCAAGTGGCTGTTCACCTTGTCTTGAGGCCCACAGGGAAGCCCAGGACAGCGGTTTCACAGCCACGATGAGCTGCAGGACATTGCAAGGCCAACCCCTAAATGTGCTCCTTGTGCTCTGGCAATGGGGAAAGAGCTGGAGGAGTCCTTGAGGTGTTGCTGCTCCCTGATGGTGCCCTGTGACTGCTCTCTGGTTGTTGTGAGCAATCCCACTGTCTCTCTTGGAGCATAGCCCCACCGCGCTGCACTCTACTGTGCAATGCACCATGGTGCTCTGTCCCACTGCTTGTTGCACCCACAGCTCTGTGCCCCACTGCTGAGGTCGCCACTGCACCCTAACCACGGCAGTCACTGCTCTGTGCCCAGATCACCCAGAGCAATGCACCTCATTGCCTCTATCACCCCAGCAGCATGCCCCGCGTTGCCTACTTCACCCCTGCAGCACCGTGCCCTGCTGCCCGTCCCACTGCAGCACTCTGTTTCTCCTCCTGTCTCACCCCAACAGTGCTGCTCCCCTCTGCCCACCTGACAGCACCGTGCCTGACTGCCCGTGTCACCTGTATCGCCGTCCTCTAAGCAGCTTAGTGACAAGGCTGCATCCCACTTTCTGTCACCCTGCAGCACTGCACCCCGCTGACACTGCACACTGCTCAGGGTGCTGGCTGTGGGGCTGTGGCTCTTGAGCTGTCCCGCGTGAGCGCTGCGTGCAGCGGTGGTTGTTTTGCGTGCGCCTGTTGCACACTCAGCGCACACCTGCTGTGCATCTGCCCAAACACTCTGCGGGTGCGCCGTGCACCTGGAGCCACCCTGCGTGCTTTACAGACAACAAATATGATGGGTGTTACTACTGCCTGGGGAACCCTGGTAGGGTGTTAGGATGAAATGGGGCTGTGATAAGCAGCCCTTTGTGCTGTTTTTGTGTGTTGGCAGCATGTGCCCCTCCCTCTCCAAGCTTTCATAGCACCCTGAGGGCTGAACGAGGCGTGGAGACACTGAAGGGACAGCTCTGCAGTGCTGGTGGCCTGAGGGGGTGGCACAAGCTCTGTCCTGACATCAGATCCCAGTGGCAAGCCCTGCTTTGTCATCTCCCCAAGGAAAGGCTTCCCATATGACTGGGGTAACTGCCTTCCTTCAACCCAGTGGTTAAAGTACCTTACACTGCTAGGAGCTGCAGTGGCTTAGCAAGATGCTGACTAGTATTGCAGGGCTTCCCCAGGGGCATAGGAAACTGTGCCAGAGACCTCCCAGGGGCAGAGGGAGCTGTGCTGGTGCTTCCCCACTGTGGATAGAGCTGTGCCAGGGCTCCTAGGGGCAGAGGGAGCTGTGCCAGGGCTCCATGGGGCAGATGGAGGTGTGCCAGGGCTCCGTGGGGCAGAGGGAGCTGTGCCAGGGCTTCCCTAGGGTGGAGAGAACTGTGCCAGAACATCATGGGGCCGAGGAAGCTGTGCCAGGACTCCCCCAGGGGCGCAGCAAGCTGTGCCAGAGCCTCCCCTTGAGGGGACATGGAGATGCATCAGGGCTCCTTTAGGGTAGAAGAAGCTGTGCCAATGCTTCCCCAGGGCAGAGAGTTGTGCCAGGTCCCTCCACGGCAGAGGAAGCTGTGCCAGGACTCTCCCAGGACACAGGGAACTTTGCCAGTGCTCACCCAGGGGCAGAGGGAGCTGTGCTGGGGTCCTCTGGGGAAGAGGGAGCTGTGCCAGGGCTCCCCCAGGGCATAAGGAGCTGTGAGAGGGCTCCATGGAACAGAGGAGCTGGGTTGTGCTCCCCCAGGGCAATTGGATGTGGTGGCAGCAGGGTTCTCCAGGAAACACCCTGCAAAGGACCCTGCAGTGCCATTAGCTTCCAACCCATTCTCCATCTCAGCTACACTGCCTTACAGGCAGCCCCACGTGCTCCTGCAACCCCCTGGGTGCCCATCCTGGACGCCAGCTGTCCCAGCCTGATGGAAAATCACTCAGAGACATTTGTGTGAATGGCCACAGATATGAGCGTGTTCACCACCTAGATGACGGCTGGGGTGCTCTCCACTTACCGATGCTGTGCGAAGGCAACTGTTGGTCTGTGGGGACCCGCTGCGCCCTTCTGCCTGTGAGCCGGGGGACACCGACAGGAGATAGTGGCTATTAGGGGACGGCGGCAGGCTGATGTGCTGCGGGCTCTTTGCAGCCCCGAGAGGAGAGTGCTGGGGGGAACACTGCGGGCTCAGGAATGTTGAGGAGGTGATGGTGTTTTGCCCTGCAGGCTCCAGGCAGTGGCTATTTACAATGTGAGACAGCTGTGGCACACCACAGTTACTTAACTTATCTGAGCTGCTGGCTTGGCCTTTTAAGGCAGTTTGTTTGGATGCAAATGGGCAGCTGGACACTGCATTTTCTTGCTTGATGGGGACACCAAAGAAATGCTGAGTGGGCTGTTGTTTTTCCTCAAGGCCATTGCTTCTCTTTCGCTTCTGGAGCTGCATCCGTAGCTCTTCCACCTGCCTCTGCTCTTGTTGCAGCTTCCATGTCAATTCATTGATGACCTTCTGCTTCTCCACCAGCATTTTGTCTTTCTCTGTGTCAATCCCTTCCAGCTCCAGCTGGATGCTCCCTCCATTCATGCTGCTCATGAGGCTTTCTTCAGCACTACCATGAACTGGAGATGGTTGAAGACCAAACTGTGGAGAAGACATGGGCCCATCATTGAATGTGTCTGGCAAAGAGCCACTCACAGAGAGGTCGGAGGAGGCTGGAGAGATGGGTGGGGTGGAGCTGGTGCTGCCAAAGTGGTAGAAGCCGTTTGATAACATGCTGGTGGAGGACTGCGACTGGTAACTTGACAAGGTGCTTGTTGGAGTGACTGGAAAGGTTACAGTTGTGATCTCACTGAAGTTTGGCACTGCATTGCTGCTGCACTCCTGGAAGGGCCGCAGCCGTTCCATCAGCGCTGTTTTGGTACCGGATACAGGAAGGCCTCTTATTCGGAGCTGCTGTCTCAGTTCTGACACCTAGAAGAAAAGTAACCAATAATCATTCCTTGTGCTTCCCCTTGCAGCTGAGTGCTTCAGAAACGTGACATTTCTCACACGACAAGCCTCATATCATCGGTTACATGCCTCCTGCTTTAAAGCTCGGGCTCCCCAGGTGATCAGTCAGCATGCACAGCCCTGACTACCACAGGACCCTGATCTTCCTAATAGGAAAACCTTCTTTCTTCCTCCAGAAGCTGTGACTGCTCTCCGTGAACCAGCAGTGGTCCTTGGGCCATGGAAATAATCCATGGTTCCTTTCCTAGCAGTAGTATCTACCAGAGCAGAAGACTTTCAACACAGGCCGGGAACTATCCTTTAGCTCAGATAACACGACCACAGATCTCTGGAGCCAGCTACTCCATGTTCAGGCATCTGCACCAGGTTCAGGCATCTGAGCAAGGTTATTGCTATGGCCAAGCACATGTTATTTCTACCTCATCTTATTTCTCCATCTAATAACGATGGAGAAATCCATTTCCCCTAGGTCTCTACTTCTAAAAAAAAGATTGGCCTTCCCTATGGCTGAGGCTCTGTTAACAAATGATAAAAGAATCAGTGATTTGAATGATTCTCTCTTGTTCCCTCCTCTCTCGCCTATGTGAGAGATTTAGATACTATTCAAACCAGTGCTCAGAGCCGCAGACTCCAGGGGATACCTGCTTCTCCAGAGAGCTGAGCTGGCCTGAATGCTGCTGGCAGAGGAACTGCAGCATGGGCTTGCAATGACCACTGAGAAGCTGAGTCACTGAGTTGGTGTCAAGGCAACGCTGACACATTCTGTCTGGTCTGCTAGCAGTATCCAAGACATCCACCATAAAACTACTGAAGGTATGGGGCCATGAGCTACAGGAGCAGCAGCACAGATTGTTCTTTAGACTTTGACCTGATACCCTGGCCTGCAGCCATCTCAAGATGCAGGGTTTGCTGATATGTGCACTGGAGCAATGCACCCATGTGATACCCGCAGAGCAGAAAGTCCACGTTTTTAGTTACCACAACACCAATCAATTCCTGATTCATCATGCTGTATGCCTGGGTTTGCATGTAGAGTGGTGGTTCTGGTTTGCTGACCTGTAACACAGTCAGTCCCTGCTGCACTACACTGCACACACAAGGGGTAGCAAAGCACATTCAGGCTATGAGATTCTGCTCCTGTGGTGACAAAGTTTTAACTCACTTTCAGATCATCCAGGTTAGATGGCAGAGGGCCTGGCTTGATAGATGAGACACAAGTCTGGCCTGAAAAGGTGGTTTTCACAGGAGAAAGAGGGGTGTTGTTGACAGAAGTTGATGAAGAATTTGAACTTTTGACCATTTGCTCATTTGATTGCCTGAAATAACAAAGGAGATTTGGGGTAACACGTCTGTCCTCCAGGGTCTCTGTGCCCAGTGCTATATGACGTACCATCTCTCTGCTCCCTTGGGGCTCCTATCTCCTGTACAAGACTTGAAGGACCACCAACCCCCCAGGAAAACCAGTTTGGGCTGCAAGGAGATTGCTGGTGACCTACCAGCACGTCACAGGTTCCCCAACCAGTGCACAAAGCCAGAACAGCTTTTCAGAAGACTGCTATACTTTGAAGCTTTTGTGTTTCCTTTGCATGCATTTATCCCCTTTGCACTGGCACAGATGGGCAGGAAAGAGGAAAGCTTGGAGGGAGACAGGACTAAGCCCTGATACTGGCACACTGTCACTCACTTTATCTGCCCTTGGTGCATCCCTGGGTAGCTGAAATGTTGCTGTTGCTGCTGCTGCTGCTGCTGTTGCTGCTGTTGCTGCTGACTGAGGATCTGGAGCTGCAGAAAGAGCTGCTGCTGCTGGAGGAGTCTGGCATATGCAGAATCCATGGGCGGAGGGGACTTTTCTGCCTTCTGGTCTGGAGGGATGTACTGATGATACTTCAGCTTCTTCACCTTGGGCTTGGTGTCCTTGGGCTTTTTGTGACGGTTCTTGCTATCACTGGATGATTTTGACTGTTGGTACAAGAAGCAAAGGAATTAGTGGAGAGAAGAGGTCCTGTCACTCCTGTGGGAACTTGGAGACCTGGCAGAGCAAGGGCACGTCCTGCTGGCAGCCTGACAGCCCAGCTCCATGAGCAGCTAAACATGTGTGTGACTCCCCAAGGGCAACATTTCATCCCAGATGTGCTAAAGAGCACATGAGAAGGAGAATGACTTGCCTTGAAGGTATTTCCCTATTGCCTTGTGTCTCCTGTTTCCAGCTCCAGGGGATATTCCAATAAAGGAACTGTTCAATCACCTTGAGCAGGGACCAAAGCTCTACCTTTTATAGTTAAAAAATGAAGTCAACTTGCAGTACTTGACAATGGGATCCATCTCCCTTCATTATTCCAGGCCTTTGAGGCCAAACCCCTAAACTTGCCAGACACATGGGGTGCAGCACCTGGGTGCTTTGGGCCTGGCTGCAGCCACCTGCCCTGTGCTTGTTCCCTCTGCTAGGGAGCCTGGGCCTGAAGACATTACCTTCACCACAGAGGGCACCGGGAGGGGTGGGCTGTCCTGTCCTGGTGCTTGCTTGGGGCTGTCACACTGGCTGCTCTGCCCCGAGGCCAGCTCCGCTGCATTGCCCTCAGTGCCGTGGGGGTGATCCTGAAAGGAAGAGGTGCAGTGTGAGGGGATGTGGGGCAGATGCAGGCCCCCTGGACAGCCTGTCCCCACAGACAACCTTCCCTCCACCCTGATGCTCAGTTCCTGCAGGGCGAGGGGCCGCACCCCACTCCGGCAGCCAGGGACTGAGCTGCAGCAGCTCTGCACCCCAGTGCTGATACACTGCCCTCTCCAAAGCTGGTCTCAGAGGGCCCTGACCAGGCTGCAGAGGTCTCTTGGCACAGAGAAAGGAGATGGAGAGCTTGGAAACCTCATGCAGTCCCTGGGGAAAGGACAGCCTGGTGTCCCTGGGCTCACAGCAGTGTGTCTGGGGCACCCATATTCAGTGGAAGTGTCTCTTTTCCTGAATCGAGCACCTGCCACCCTCTTCCCCTGCCCAAAGTCTTCTCCAGTCCACCCATCCATCCCAGTCCTGCCATGCCTACCCCAGCCCACCCTCCCCAGTTCCCACAGGCTATCCCAGTCCCCTCTAGCCTTCCTGTCTCCCCAGTCTATCCCTGCCTACCCCAGCGCCCCAGCTATCCTCACTCCCCCTCAGCCCTGTATCCCCACCCCTCCCAGTGCACCCTTGGCCCCTCGGTCCCCCAGATGGGCCCAGTCCCCTCAGCACACCTCAGTGCCCCCAGGATACTTCTGGCACGACCCAATCCCTCCAGTTCCCGCAGTGCCCCCTCCCTCCCCCCCCAGTCCTCCCAGCCCAGAGTACTTTCTTTCAGTCCATTCCAGTACACCCCAGCGCCCCAGCCCAGGATCCCCATTTCCCCCAGTCCGTTCCAGTTCCCTCCCCACTCGCCTCCCTCCCTCCCGGTGCCCGGAGCCCCCCCCCCCGCTCCCCGCTGCCTCCGCCCGGCGGCTGCGCGGCCCCCGCGAGGCGGCAGAGGGCGGCACCGCTCCGCGGGGCCGAGACGGGGCCGGGGCCGGGCCCCCTGCGCGCCTCCCCCCGCCCGAAGCCGGCCCCGTCTCGGCCGGAGGCGCAGGGCCGCGCCGTGCCCGCGGAGCAGGCGGGAGGCGCTCGCTGCGGGCCCGCTCCTCGGGCGCCGTCCCCGCCCCGTCCCCGCCGGGCCGGGCCGCGCCACCCACCTGGGGCGTCCCCGAGGGCGCCGGCGGGGCCGGCTCCGAGGCTTTGGTGCCCGCCGACGACTCCGTGGAGCCCTGGGAGTCCTCGCTCCTGGCCTGCTCCGGGGACAGGCCGTCATTGCTGCTGTCCTCCTCAAAGGCGAAGGCGTCGGGTGGCTTGGAGAAGTTCACCTGCGTACCTGCCGGGTGCGGGGGGGCGGCGGTCAGCGGCGTGCCCCCCCGTCCCCGCCGGCCGGCCCGCCCCAGGGCAGCAGCGCCCGCCTGCCCCCGGCTCCTGGCCGCGGGCTCCGCCGCCCCGGCTGGAGCGGGCGTGGGTGGCAGCCAGCGGCTGGGCTGTCCCCGGCTGGAGGGATGGGGTGAGCACAGGGCAGCGCGGGGAGTGCTCGGAAACCGCAGCGCGCCCTGCAGTCCCGGCCTGCGGGACCTGGTCAGTTTCCCACGTGTCCCCCTTTTGCAGATCTGGCTACAGGCTGAGGACTTGGTGCTCAAGGCGTTCGAATGCCTCATCCCATGTCAAACCATTGTCCGAGGACAGCATCGCTGGTTTGACATGGGGAAGGATCCTGCAGGCCAGTCCCCTACAGCCAAATGAACAAAGCTGGTGGGGAGCACAATACTTGGGAAGTGGAGAAAAGAGGTCTCAGAGAAGCTTGGCCTGTCAGAGGCAGAAGGCTCTGAGAGAGCACAGCACACTGGGCTGGTGCAGAGCAGCTCAGCTGTCCCGACCTGCCTTTGAGCTGAAACGAGGAGAGGGGCATTAGTCTCTCTCCCCAGTCTGCCAAGCATCTCGATCGCACTTAGTGATCCTCAGCAGAAGAGCTGAGGTTGAAATTGACGTGGAGGGTGACGCTTTCATGGCAGAAGAGCCAAGGTGAGCGCACCTGGCTGCAGCTGGACAGAGGCAGCAGGTCCTGTGGCTGTCCACACACTTCAGCCACATGAAATGCTTCAGATTGCTGCCGTTACTTCCTGACTGCCACAAGGCCTGCCCCAGACACTGATTCTCCCTCCTGCAGAGCTCCTCCTCATAGTCAGATGGGCAAGAGCTCTTGACCCCAGGCTTTTACTGATAAATGAAGTGGTGAAAAACAAGAGCTCTCATGTGAGCTTTAGGAGAGCTGCAGGTGGGGGCAGAGGAAGGAGCAGCGTGGTCATGCTCATAATCTCCTCGTGCTCACGTCTGGCATTTGTCAGGCAGCTTGGCATGCCGATAGCGAGGTGACAAATGGGGAAATAGGAAGGGCTCGGGGACAAGCCTCCACCTGTCTGTGCGGCTGCTCTAGCAATGTGCACCTTCTCACTGACACGCACCCTCCTGCCCCTATCTCAGAGATAAAGGCTTATCTCTGCTTGCTTCAGCTCGTGGTGCCAGGGCGGGTGAGGGAGCAGGGAGCCCTGGCTGCCTGCCTCAGGATGGGTCCCTGAGCCACCAGCAGCTAGACCCCTGCAGAAGGTGGGCCCGCCTGCCGTGGGGTTGTGTTAGGAAGAGGTCCCAGACAGTCAACAGTTGCTGGTATCCTGACAACATGGCTCTGCGTCCTGCGCACTGTGCCTGTCCCCATCCACTGCTCTGCAAGTGTCAACAGCAGCAGCCTCCTCTGTGACCCTGGTGTTCCCAAGGAGCTGCTCTGTCTGCTTGGCAGAGAAATGCAAACAGCTCAACAGTACACTTGCCATGGCAGCTCTGGGGCAGGCAGGCACGGGAATATGAGAGCAAGTGTCTTGTGGAGAGCCTCTCTCCTCCCTGCTCCCCACGGCCTGGGGTTCCTCATGTGTGTCTGGAAATAGGGCCTGTCCCCTCTCCTCTACAGCTGCCATCAGAGGTTGTACCTTCCCTGAGGAAACACAAGGCTGTACGATCCCTTGCGCTGGGGTGTCTACAGACAAGTGTGGGCATCCTCTCCTGGGAATAATCACTCCAAGCAGAGGGACTTGTAGATCTCCAAGACTTCCACTAGGCTGGCATTTGACAGGCATGTGAGGAGAAAACGTGCCAAAGCACGGAGCCCAAGGGACCTTCAGGACACAGCGGCAGCCTGGGGCACGACAGGAATGTGCTGCATCCTGCTGCCTGATACTGGGGGCCTGTGCGGAGCAGGGAGCGCTGCCCTTATCTGTCTCTCTCACCCAGCCCAGGGCTGACCGTGTCGTTTCATGATCCCATGTCTCTGCTGTAATCTCAGGCAGAATGGTGTTTGCTTGGGGCTGTTTCTAATGCACTGGGTATTGTCCTCTCAAACGTATTGGACAAAGTGATGACAAGGACCTGGTAAAAAAAGGTTCTTATATCACTGCTCAGCTATGTAGGGCACTGTCGGCCTCCTGTCACTGGGATGTTAGGGCTTTCGGCTGGGGTCTGGCACTTTCCGCTCACCCTGCCGGAGGTGATTAGAGGAACACGTCAGCTGAACTTTCCGCTATATAAACAGTTGGGATTCCAAGGTTAAAGTAAAATGATTTTAAATCCTGTCATCTTTCTGGTATTGCAAAAACAAAAGGCTTAATGTTCACAAGTCCCAGTGCTCATCTCTGCTCTTTTTTCAACCTTCTGCCCCAAGCTGTGAACACCACAAAGTGCCTCTGACTTCAAAAATCAGTTTGAGGAGCCTTCAGCTTGAGGCTTTCTTCTACAGAAGCCTGAGGACTGAGATTGTGTCCCTGGTGCAGCTGCAGCACCTCCTTCTCATGGCACCCAAATAGCTTACTGCTGGACTCTAACATGCTGTGCGTTTCACCTGAAATGGGATAAAACTGGCTTACAGGGAAAGTTTTTCCCCAGCAGATGATTGATGGAAGGCTATGGCAAAAGGGAGAAATTTCAAAATTGACTAAATCATTTTAATCCAGACTTTTGTTTTTAACAGTTTTGTCCCGTAAATCTCTATTTACCACAAGCTCCTGACAAGGCAGCTGGAGACAAACATTGTTCAAATTTGACACGTGTTTTTCCCAGCCTCCAAGCCTTGGCTCCAGTGGATAAAGTCATATTCAAACTGCCTTGATTGTTTATAAAGAGGGGATTTTTTTAATGGTTTCTCTTTCTCTTTTCTTTTCTTTTTTTTTTTCACTCCTCTCCTTTGATAAGTGACTGAGGAGATTTTGCTTGAACTCTCCCTAAAAGCTCTCCCTAAAAATTCCTCTTCAAACAGAGTCCTGGAACATTTTGCCGTCAAAGGCAAGATCTGTGAAATGCTGAAACCAGGGTGGCTCAAGAACCAGACTGAAGAAACCACTGTGCACACTCTATGTGCACTTTGCAGAGGGAAAATGAAGAGCAGGAACAATTGCAGTACAGGAAAAGGGGTTTTTGAGCCTGCAGTATTTCATGTTTCTGCTGGTTTCTGAGATGAAACCAAAGTCAAAGCGCTTCCTGTTTCAGTTCCCATTTTTTGCATTGCTCCTGTAGTTCAAAGACCCCTCATGTTCCAGAGCCCTGCTGCTGTCCCCAGCTTGTTCTGAGCCCAGAATAGACACTTAACATGGGATTACACCAATGGAAATAATCTCATGAATTTAGGAACCAAGAGCAAGAGAACAAGGAGTTCCTGGGGGCAAAACAGCTCTCAGTGCCCCACTTGAGACCTGAGGTCCAGTTTGGATGTGGAGGGATGAGCCCAGACTTCAAAAATGTGGGCTGCTGGGCTAGCAGGATGCTGCAGGTTTTCTTGCTCCTTTCTCTGCCTTCTGATCTCCCTGTCTTGGTACTGGTGAGCTCTGAGTCACCGTTTTCCTTAGTGTCAGCTCCCGCACTGGCCTCCCTGCAGCAGCATGGGGGAAATAACTGCAGAGGATTCTGCCTCCCTCCTCCAGCTGGGAGGTGGATAATAGAGGAACACTGAATTTATACATAAACAGCATGGGAAATGGTTGGTAGGAGCATAGCCTGCTTTGGGATGCAGGCTGCTCCTTGTATTCCCCAGCAGTCTAGCACCCCAGTGATGCTTTCCCTTCCTCTCTACTCTGTTGGACCTTCTGTGCCACTGGCATCAGTGGAAAAAAAAAAAAAGAATGTCAGCCTCTCTGAAGTGGGGCTATTTCACTCCTTCTTGTTGGGATGTAAAAGCTTGGCAGGTCACAAGTGGGAGAATCCAGACTGGCCTAATGCCCACATGTGTTCACCCAAGCCCTCTCCCACGTGAGGGAGGAAGGAATGACCTTTCTCCAGCAATACCATTTACATGCTCAAAGCCTTGGGCAGGGAAGGGGAGTAAGAAACGAGGTGTTCTCTCTGAGAAGACATGGCTGAGAAATGATTCATTTTCCCATACTGGCTGCGCTAAGAAGACGAGAGATCTCTTTTCATAGACCAAGGTAAGATAGCACAGGCTGTGCTGGACTGCAATATTATGGTGAAAAATAAGGAATTTTAAATATTGTGCAGCCACTGCTCCTAACTCTAGGTCGGTCACTTTCTGCAGTTGCAGCTTAACATCCGTGTAACCTTGACAGCCCCTGCCCCGTGCCATGCACACGACACAAAATACACGCTCACTTCACTACCTTTTATGGCCTCTTTCACAGCTGAGTCGACAGGAATAATATTCTTCTCCACCAGCTCCAAAGGACCCGGCCTGAGAGCAATCTTTTCATTGAGATCATCTGCCAGTCGGGCTCTTTTCAGCTTCATTTGAGTAGACTGAATGGACCCCTCTGCAGCTGAGTCTAAAAGGCCAAATGGAAGGCATCAGTTCAGGACCTGGGGCATCCATAAGCACACTGCTCAGTGAGAACATACTTCCCCCTCAGCACAGCCTTCTGGACTGTGGCCAAGACCTGAGCATGGCTCAGTGTGCAGCAGGAGCTGCTCAGAGACTGGGAAGCAAGATGGGATTTAGGGACTTGCGTCTTCCTCTGAGCCTGAGGTCAAGCTTCTCCATTCCCAAGTAAAAGCTTCTGTTTTCTAACCTGGGCTTGCAAACCCAGTCTGCAGCCAGACTGTCCTTCCCAAGGCCCAGAAATGATCTGCAATGGAAATTTCATTAAGCTGTGACTAACATGAGAGCAAAAGTGGACTCTGACTCCTGCCTTTCAGGAGCCCATTGGGCCTTGTGGCCTAACGCAGATGGATCCCTACTTCTGAAGGAACAGCTGGAGGAAAGAACCGTTAACAGAGTTTGACAACTGGAGCAAATTCCTTACACTGAAAAATAAAAAGCCAAATCTTCAAGAGTGGAATGTTTGGAGGCAGCATGAGGACAGTGTTCAGGCCTTCAGGGGAAAAACAAGCTGGTGGAGAGGAGCATAACAAAGGCAGCTAGATCTGGAAGCTACCACCAGACCAAAACAAACTGAGAAACTCTAACTTACTGAGTGGTGAAAGAAGAGTGGCCAATTACAAAAGAAAGTGGTGATTTCCCAAATAAAGATTCTCTGACTCCTCTGGTAGCACCAGAGCACCCTGGTAGTCAGGGAGCAGGATCCTACACTAGACTATGCCTTTACACTTTGGGGTTTAAAGTAAGAAGGGCTGCATCTAAGCTGTGCTGCCTTCAAAGACTGGACAGTCTTCTGGCAGAGATTCTGTAGGCAACACAAGCTTCATACTAGACAATAAAGAAAACTCTGCAGGAGGTCAGGAGAGCTGATCTAAGGCCAATTTTGGCCTCAGATTACATATGAAAAGGAACCACATGAGCTACTTGAGGTGAACAGTAATAGAAAGTGTGCCTGGAAGACATTTAGATGACAGCAAGTGTCTCAGCTGCCCAATTTCAATCATGTCTTTGTCATGTTTTGAACCAAATGGGCCTGTAAGTCCATGAAAATCCAGGGCACACCTCTTTGTGTGAGCAGAGGCCCTGGCCAAGTGTTTGTGGGGCAGCACAGACAGCGTGCTCAATTTACAGCCCGGCCACCTCTGCACCACCTCTCCTCCAGCTCTGTCTCGCTGGCCCAGTCAATGCCTGGTGACTGCAGCCATCTCCACATCTGTTTTACAACTCCTGGCCCCAATTCCAGTTCATATTTGCTTCAATATTTAGCCTAAGGGAAAGACACTTTCCACCTGTTAAATGGCCAGTGATGCTGGCTCATTTTACAGATGGAGAGAAAAGGGAAAAGTAAGAGAGTGGCACTGATCTGTCACAGACTCTGGGCTTAGACCTCTTGCATGCCAGAGGAAAAAGAAATATGAACTGCATCCATATTGAGAGCAGAGGCCAGCATTTACAGTTCCCAGAGAGTAATCTGCTTCTTCCAAGGGACTAACAGGACTCAAGGAGGGACTGCACATCCTCCCTGTCTCTAAGGAGCTTGTTATCTCTGAAGATAACGAGGGACACCACAGAGTTCTGCTGTCTGTGACAGGATGCAGCAGAGCACTGCCAGCTCCCTGGCTGGGAGGGGACGCCAGGCTGGGAGAGGGGAGAGCTGCTGGGTCTCACTGACTGGTACCAGAGCTCAACCTTTTTTTGTATGGCTATGCTTGGGTCATTGATTCCATCAACATCAATCGACGCATAATGAGAATTATGGAAAAAAAAAAAAGTCTACCTTTAGGAGGTTATTACAACTACCTGCTACAAGGATTTTACCACAAATGCCCATGGTATGCACTTTGTGAGGATCAGACCTCTGCACCTCTGTGCAACAGAGTACTCTTTCACAGCTGTTCTATATCCCACTGTCTTCTAGACCATCTCATACTGGTCCCTGCCAGAGATGGGACAAAGATTAGATGGCCTTGTTTCTGCTCCTGTCGGGAAAAGTGTGTATCCTGCCTTCTGTAGGTCAGGTCTGAACCGAATACCATACAACATCCCATTCCATACAATGTCCCCTTTGACTGTGGCCCTCATGAGCAGCTGAGGCAAAGTTAATTGTGATGAGAGTCCTGAAAGGATCTCAAGTGGGGCAGGAGAGACATGAGTCACAGGCAGGAGAAACAAGGAGTATGTGGGAGAATCTCGGGCAGGCTTACCTTGTAAAATGTGCATGTTGACCAGGTCTGATCTCTCAGGCCTGCTTCTGATCTTGTGCTTGAGATAATCTTCAGTCTGCAGAACACAAATGCAGAGAGTATTATCTGACTAGAGCAGCAACAAGGTACAGAGAGCAGAGGCCCCCATGCCATTCCAAGTTTTTTTGGATTTGGTACAGTCTAGGTTTGGTGAGCTCCTAAATGGCATTTTTTTCCACCTGGACACTGGCCGATTCTTGGGCAGAAATTCTTCATAAAGGGAACAACATGCATTGAGCTGCTGACTGTTCACTATCCCCACAGCTAACCTGTGTTCTTTCCAGTTTCCTCTGGGCTTCTGATGCCTCAAGTATTATGAGAGCTCGTGGAAAGGACGAAACCTGTTTGCTGGGAATGGTAGATTTGCTCCTGGCTCAGCATACCATTTCACCTTTGAGACCTACACAAAGGCAACTCCACAGTGTAGTGTTAGCAATGGCTTCTGTGGGAAGCCTGGCACCCTGTGGTGAGATATAAGGCTGACTTAGCCTTACCGTGGTCCTGCAGCTCCTGTGCTCTGCAGTTCTTCACCCCAGCTATTGTGTGGGTTGGGAAAATCCAAGCTGCAGATCACTGCAGTGGAGCTTGTGATGAACTTGTACCAACTTCTCCATGGCTTTAAGAACAAAAAGGCACACAGAAGTGCAATAACATCTTTCTCCAGGGCCAAGGAAGTCCGTATTGGTGGCAGCTGACCTCAAGGATACAAATACAAGCTTATCGCCTGGTTAAGAAGAGCTAGAGAACAACCTAGAGAAATTATTACCTGTTTGTTAAGTTGAGATGCTAGAATAGATAGTATAAAAATGTACGTAGTTCAAAGAGGTGAAACCCTTCTGGATAAATAGAAAATAGCACAAGCAGCTGGAGAAAACTGGGAAACCCACAGGACAACTGTACAGGTTCATGAGAAAAAGATTTTATAAGCATTTCTGTAGCCAGCAGAAGGCAATGGAAAGTGCTGTCTGTGTTCTATAAATAGGAGAAATAATTGTGGATGCTGCTGAGATGGCTACAGAATTTAATGCCTTTTAAAAACATCGTCACTAAAAAGATAGATGACTATCAATCACATGACTAAGCCAAGAACCTTCAGCAACAAGACAATAGAAACTCCAGTTATCAGTTTGGAGAAGTACTCAGATAGTTAAATGTTCCCAAACAGTTTGAGATACACAAGGCTAGAGTAATAGCAACTGTCTCTGGTTCTCTAGGAAACTGGGCCAGGGAGAGCATATTTTCTAGTTTTAAAAGAGATGGAGAGAAGAAACCTGGAAATTATAATTCCAGTCAAAGAGATATTGGAACAAGTAATCAAACAACCTGTATAAATGGATTTTGAAGATAGCAAGGAGGTGAGTAACAGCCAGGATGGATTCATGAAGAACAAACCACATCACACCAACCTAATTTCCTTTTATGGATAGATGACAGATTTCTGTTACAGGAATAAACAAAAAATGGCATGTAGCTTGACTCTAAGCATGTTTTGACATTATCTCACATGGTTTTCTCATATGCAAGCCAGAGAAATTTGGTCTGGTTAAGACTAACATAAAAAAGGAGCATAACTGTGGGTCACCAAAGGAATTAGGAATGGTTCACAGTCTAAACAGAAGAATATATCAAATCATGTTCTGCAGCAATTTTTCCTGCTATTCAATATATTCATTAATGCCTTAGATGACAGAAGACATACTTCTTAACTCTGAATCATTCAAGACTAACAGATTAGAATAGAAAATGTTTTGGAGCAATTGAAGAAATGATCCGAAATACACTGGCTACAGTTCAAGAAGGACAATTGGAAAGGAGTACATTCAGGTCAGAGTTAGCCACAGCTAAGCCAGCTGATTAAGCACTGGAGGGGATGAAGACAATCCACCAGAGATGTCTGTATTGGTCACTGGACAGTGGTCTTAGACAGAAATTAGTAACTGCATAAATATTGGAAAAAATATGAAAGACTCCAGAGAACCTAGTGATCAGCAGCTGAACCACATCCCCAGGCCAGCAGGCAGCTTTCTAGGAAATACCATGAAGAATGTCAGATGGGCACAAGGAGTAATGAGGCCTCCTTCTGGTCCTGCATCTGAAGGGACCTGTGGGAAGGGTCTGGAAGGCAGCAACAGAAATTACTGAGCCAGAAATTAGACCAATGAAAAGAGGCTGAAGCTCAGTACACAGATGACATTGCTGTAGGGAAACAGGATGCAAAATACTTTTTAAAAGTACTGCATGACAAAGATAAATGGTTCTGCATGTCCATGCAGAAGGATAAGTAATGGTCGTAATCTGCAACAGAAAAGCTTGGGCTAGTAATTGAGTAAGACTTGGTAACAGCACAGGTTAGAGAGCACTGGAGTGTGTTGCTGGGGGGGTGGATAGGATGGCCATTGGTTGTCACACATCTTTCAGGAATGACCTAGAGGGGGCTGTTCTGCTCTGGGACAGAGGCACGATTGCTGTCCCCTGCAGTCCTTCCCTGCCACGTGTGCTGGGTTGCTGGGTGTAAGTGCTGGAGCCCTGCTGAGCCTGACGGCTTCAAGAACGTCAGCATGCTCTCTGTCCTCCAACCCAGCAATCTATTACAGGGCATTGACTTCAAAGTCTGTTGCACTGGCCTGATGCCAGCCTCCTACATAGCCAGTGATATGTTTAAACAAATAATAGATATTTTATTTACAAAAGTATTTGCAATTTCTTACCCTTCTCCCATATTTTTTCTGCAGCTTATTTTCACCAACGCAGTCTGTGCCAGGTCAGCGCTAGCTGGTGCCTGCACTTAAGTGCAGTTAAATTCACCTAATGCATTTCTAACTAACCCTCAGATCAGGCCCTCATCTGAGCTAAGTTTGAGTTACTCTCCTACAGATGTGGCACTACGATGTTGACTCCAGCATTCACACTGCACTAGCCTGAATTTCTGCTGTGACTTCAGTTCTGTTTGACCTTTGCTACATTTGTGTCACTGGGGTGCAAACAGTGGAGTAAGACCTCAGGTTTTTTTTTTTTTTTATTTTTATATCAGCTGTAGCAGAAGAGCTTTCAAAACACATGAAAGTGGTTATTGTTATCTGCTTTCTGTTTGCAGAACATCAGTTTGGAGGAATATCAGCTAAACAACAAATGCCATTGAGTAATTATCTGGAAACAGACGTTGCCTGTCAGGGCTATAAGCAGGACATCCTTGCAAAGGAATATATTTTTGTTATAGACTGTGCTTATTAGTGTGTTCGTTAGCATGCTCTAAAAATGGGATAGACTAGACCATGCTTCCCTTTTCCCCAGGCAACCAGCCAGTGAAAGCCTTTGAAGAGAAAGACAAAGAGACACGAGTGTATACTTAAACTGTAAAATATATGACACTCCATGGATACTTTGGATTGCTTGAAATTTTCTAAGCATGCTAATTTTTCAGAGTCAAATTGTGTTTCTTATGCTAGCCATTTATTACTGTTGGAGTCTCAGGGCAAGTGATTTGGAGAGTGTTTAAGTTCAGAAGAGCACTTCTTCATATTTCATAGTTATTCTTTCTTGCAAAGGTCCCTTTCCATGTGACTGCAAGCACGTTTTGCAGAATAATGGAAGAAACTCTCGTGTTCAGGCAAAACCTGTATGACTGACTATTCTCTTTGCCTTGCTGTGTGTGGACATCCCTCCAGCTTGGTCAGGGCTGGGTGCTACAAAGGGCTTGGAAAACCAGTGCAATTTCCAAAAAAGTGATCACACCACAGAGTATCATTGTGTTCTGGAAGTGGCTACTTATATCTCCCTTCAGCAATATTTTGGGAAGTCTAAGAGCGGATGGGTGATGGGGCCAGTGGGAGCCTGGGCCACTTAGCTGCTGGGACACTGTTGCAATCGCCAAGCAGCGCTGTTGAGCTAGAAGCCAGACTCTCCTCTGATGCAAGGGTGAGTCCCCTGGGGACTTGCTCCAGGTGACCGAGGGCATCCACATTTCTCCTGCACACTTGCTAAATACTTAGCCTCCCATCTGTCCTGTTTGCTGCTTGCCCTGCTCTAAGCTGACTCATGCAGGAGCGGAGAGCAGCCAACACAGCAAGGAGAGGGCTGTCGATACGGCCTGCAGTGGAAAGCAGAGGCTTCAGCTAGTTTGAGGTTTACTGGGAGGCTGAACCCTGCCCACAGGCTTTTCTAAAACGAAGGGGCTGTTTTAAAAAAAACTATCTTAGGGGACAGTTGGCTCCTCTGCCTTTTTAAACCTCTACTGCTTGGAAAAGGGTGCTCTTGAACACAAGAACCTTGGCTTGGCCCTGCCATGTCTGGGGGCAAGGGAGAGGCCCTGACGCTCATCCTTGGCCACAGGGCCTGGGCAGAGGGTGCCAGGTGAGGGCAGAGTGGTGGAAGGTGCTTTCAAACCCCGCAGCTCATGCAAAGCGAGCCCACGTGTTCCCTCATCAGCATGGCTTGTAGGGATTACCTTGGCTCGCTCCAGACTTTTTCGTTGTTCATGGAATGCAGATGGGCTTTTCAGTGCTGCAACAGGAAAGAGAGAGGAGCAGTCAGCACAGGAGTGGAAGCAAGCAGCCACCAGGATATTCGGCAACAGCATTTTAATGAGTGCTATAAAAATAGCAACACAAACTAACTGCCCTCTTTATTGCACTAACTAAAAATAACTCAGGAAAGCTCTGGGAAATCCCGTGCTCTCAGCCAGGCCATGGCAAGAGAGCAGGGGGGACAGAGAGCACAGGGAGGACAGGAGGGACATGGGTAGGAAGATGGTGCAGGCTTTGAAATGTGGTGCTCGGTGGGACATGTCAGACAGCAGGTGCTGCTCTTCCCTGGAGCTCTTCTTGCAGGTTGTGGCACTGGGAGGCACCACAGCCCCAGAAAACTGATCTAGGAAGAGCAACGGGCTGAGGGGACCTTGCCTGAAAGTTAGACCTGTATGTGACTGAGACTTGAGGCCACCAGGAAAACTGGAAAGGCCTGCCTGGCCTCTTGGCATATTTGGCCTCCAGCAAGGGTACTTCAACCAGGACACTGGAGCTGTTGTCCTTTGTCCCTCTTCCATCACTTAGTACCCCTCCATCTCCTTTAGGCTCCTTCTCACCAGACATTTGTCCTGTCCTCCACCCAGAAGCATCTGTGTGACATGGTGCTTCCCTGGGCAGCTGCCCGGACAGGTACCCGGCAGCAGACCAAGTTCTTAGCATCTCCTGACACCAAGGAGGATTAACCCAGAGAGGGTCCCAAAGGAAGGCCAATGGTCCCTGGGTCTTGGACCAGTGAATACCAGTCCCATCTATGTTGGAGTCATGGAGGACCTTGCACATTTCCTTGTTTACTCAGATTGTGTATAAACTGGAGAGAAATTTGTGTGATGAAGGGGTTAATATTTCTTAGTTCCTGCAAAAATTCTTTTCTGTCTGTGTAAGCAAGAAAAATCAACTGTTCCCATTGGGACAGGGAAGGGGAAGGTGTCCTGAACCACAAAAACAGCCTGCTACAACTCTTTGGCAACATCTAATTCCCTTTCCATCTTCTGAGTGGGATCTAATGGGGACAGAAATTATTTTCACACAGAACATGACGTCCCACATCAATCTAGAGAAGAATGACAGGAAGAATGAGGGCAGCTGGGAAATGATTGGGGACCTGAACTGGGTTTTGGTAGGCAACACCCCTAACCTCCAGGGAATCACAGGAAAACACAGAGGGCACATTCCTGCTTCTAATGTTTGGAAAGCAGACATACAGACAAGCCAGTGTTACTGTGCCATGCTCCGGTGAGAAGCAATGAGGACTTGTGACAGCTAGTTTAACCAGAAGCAAAATAAAATGGTGCACATGAGAAAATGAAGTTAGCAAGAGAGATGACTTTTACAGCCCTGTTCACTCTGAAGTCCTGACACTGGGAGTTTGCTATGGGCATTGATCAAACACCATGCTATTCACAAGGAAAATGTTGCAGAATTTAGTCATTTACCAAGATTTTTGGAGGAATTATGTGGATACTGCAGCTTGTATTAGTCTGCAAAACAAATAAAGACATTGCTAGCACTGATTATTCAAACACCTTGTCAGGGGATGACACGGCATCTTGAAATGGCGAAGGGTCTGGAGTCAATAGGGCAGAGCTGCTGAGCTTGGTGTTGATATCCTTAGGCTTAAACTAAGGCTTGAGTTAGAGGATGAGGTGGTGGCTGCATACAGCAAGGGAGGCCTTACTTTAAGCACAACTATTTCTACATCCCATCATCGTAAGGGAAAATTTGCCTTGAGGAATCTTTGCTACAGGCTGCATCCCCCTCCTTTTGGGTAGCTGAGCAGATCTGGCTGGGCTCCAGGGCAAGACCCTGTGTAGGGCTACAAGAAGGGTTCATCCCCACTTGTCCTTGCAGCCTGCCCTTCTGCAGGTGACCCTATGGGAATACTCTTGATTTAAAAAACTTTTCTAGGTCTGTACCAACTTCGCTAAGACAATATAACTGAATGTGTTCAATAATAGAGTCTTGCATGAGCAGTCTTGTAGGAGCTTCCCACTCAGGGAGCTTGAATAACAGGGTAGCATCTGCTCTCACCTGCACTGCTGTGGATCAGGAGTGCGGCCATGCCTCAACAAACCTGGACCTCCCCTTGCTTTCAGATGCTCCCCCATACACAGAGTCACTGGGCAGAAGGGACCCAGAGGCTGCCCTTGCTTATTAGTCTGTGCCCGTCTTTATTTGCAGAGCTTTTTTCAATAGTTTTGATTGTTTTGCCAGACAGTTGTTCAATTTGCAATCTGAAAACATCTGACAGAGTCCAGCTTTGAACCTGAAAGCTTGTGCAACACTACTGCCTTTTGCTCCTGAGCATCCTCCTTTAGGCAGTTTCCTGCCTTCTCCAATGATGGAATTATGTGAAGGTTTCACGTTCCTTAGATGAACATCCAAGGGAGTCTGAATTGAGCTAAGGCAGGCTTTGGTTAGATAAGCACATCCATCTCACTGGGCTATGCTCAGGTACCACTGATACTTCTCCCTGAGCTATTCTCTTGGGTACCAAAAAGCAGTCAGCTTCCTCAGAGTTGCTCCTAGATTTCACTCTTGCTGTGCTTACAGCCACACCGCTGAACAGCTCAGCAGGTTCTGTATATAGTCATCAACTCCCATTCCTACAAGGGCTTCTGCAAGCCCTCAAAGCTTTTATCCAACACTAATCTGTTACTTTGCTCACTCATGTCTCTTTCTGGTTTCTGTATAAAATGGATCACTTAGAAAAAAAAAGTTTCTCTGTCCTCTGATTATATAAGCAGAAAATATGGCCAATGGGTTGAAAACAATCCTTGTACAAAAGCTGATGCGGAATGTGGAATCACGTGCATGCTCCCAGCTTGGTACCAAACCTGACTTTCAACATGCAGACCAGCAATGCCCCACTTTCCTCTTTCCAGAAAAACTATTTTCAACCATGGTGGCTTAAAGATCTTTGTTTCCATTTCTTGCCCACCTGCAGTACCTATGATCTGAGATCCCATCCTGGTGCACCTCCTACAGCCCATCTCAGCTGGTCCTCAGAGCCGACAGGCCATAGGAAGACAAGGTTAAACAAAGAATTGTGTTTCATAAGGATTAACTGCATATGCCCAAACCATGGGGAAGCTGGCTGGGACTCCCACTTATTAAATGCTAGCATCTGACACTTCCTCCTGAGGTTAAATTCCTCAGTTAGATTCTGCATGTTTGCTTTAATAATGGCAAAAGTGCCTTTTCTTTTATTACTTTTAGGGATTGAACTATGATCGTACTTCCCAAAATGGCATCCTTGGACAGAAACCGGACTGCAAAATGTAAGCCTAGAAGTTAGGAGTGTAAAGAAGCTGTAGGCAACAGACCCATGTGCTTAGCCCTGCAGGGCAGTATCAGGTATGCAAACTCCTCAGTTGACACAACGCCATACATGTGCAATGAGGTATCCTGCACATTGTCTGAGTGTGACCACTTTTACAGAGTGAATTTGGTGATTCAGGAGACTTCAGACATCCTTCTGGCCACTGACTTTATTGTCAGTGCTTGCAATGCTATCACAAATGTCACCAAACTTGGTTCAAAGCTCCAGCTCCAAGAGTCTTGTCATTAAAATGCTTGCCGTTTGATGGCAGGCAGTATAAAATCTGAAAACATAAAGAAATACACGGTAGAAAAAAAAAGGAAAGAAAAAAAAAAGAACCTGAATTTATCAATCTTAAAACCTTCACAGACATGATTTTTATCATCCTGCTCAAGTTTTCTTAATACTTGATTCTGGCAATACTGTACTGAGAGGCATCTCTTGCTGGCTCCCTTAACATCCTTTAGGAATGCAGCTTCATGAGAAAGGCAGTGTTAGAGCTGTTGTTTTGCTGGATTCACAAAAGCTGCATCACAGTCTTCAAGGTTAGCCAGAAGAAACACAGTGGAACAGCCTTTGGAAAGTTATGATCTTATCAGAGACCCCCAAGGGGCCCGTGATGAGCCAGAATGGTACCAGGATAGTCCTTTACCTGGGTCCCAGATAATCACATACTCATGCACGCAGACCCTGAGCTAGATCAAGGTGGAATTATCCATCAGGCAGGGCTGAGCTCCCAGCATCTTTTCTCTAGTGGTGCTACAGGTTTCATGATGCAGCTGCTTGTGCAGAAGGGGATTGTTTTCATTCACTTATGTTTTGGACTCTAGCATCTGTTTTTCTGATGTTGAATGGTTACAAGGACCTGGAATGGGCCCCCCCTCTACCTTTTCACTGTTCTGTGGGTCTGATGCTGCCACAGAGGTTCCTGACTTTTACAGGAGGATGCGAGATGCTCTGCCTTTGTCTACACAAAGAGCTTTGTTCTGCTGCAGTGACCTCTGGGACAGGACCCTATGCAGCTCAAGTTTTGAATAGTGCAAACTAAGCAGCTCTCCCAACTTCAGTTTGAACAGCAGCATTGTAGCTTGTGTAGCAAATGCTGGGCACCATTGCACAGCACCAGGGACCATAATATTGCTACAGGGCAGGAAGCAAAGTCCAGCTCAGTAGCAATCTGCTCAGAGCAGAGAGCGCATGAGCAGGCAGCTGGTGCCATGCAGTCTCCCAGTAGCGCCCCTCTGATCCAGGAGAGGGTGAAAAAGGCAGAAAACAGTACTCACGTGGCATGATGCCTTGGTCTGCCAGCTGCTCACGAGTCCTTCTCTGCTGAAGCCGTAGCTGCAAAACTGTGAGAGAGAGAGTCAGGAAAAGGTGCAGTATTTTTCTGATGTACTAACGCATCTATCAAGGAAGATGTGCCTGTGGTCTTTGTGGCACAGAGACCTGACACTGATCCCTGCTGCTGCTGGGCCAGACTTGGTGCAGCCAAGGAGGACTGCCAGGGAGGAGCTGCGCAGTCTGCACCAACCCAGACCTCACATTGCACCCAGATATATGATGGGTAGGACTGGTTCTGGTGCAGAGCAGCATGCTAATGCCTGGGGCAGACTGAGCGCTGCCTGATGTCTGCAATAGCAGCCTCAGGTGACCATGGCTTCAGCTCAAAGGGTTACTCAGAGAGAGTCTGTGGGTAGGCAGAGGGTGCTGGTGGGGAGGAAGACAGGGTATGAAAGTCCATCACAACCTCCTGCAGGTGGAGGTAGTGATGGACTGTCCCATTCTGAGAGGGGAAGGACCTGTTCTGAGTCAAGCAAGTAAGGTGGCTTCAGAAGGTTTTGAAAGGAATTGAGCTCCTTTGATAAATACATTGTCCATAAAGGTATTTTGTGCTTTACGATTTATTGGGTAGACTCCCAAGGTGCCATCTCCTATGGCTTCATTGCCACTAGTACCTGCTTCCCAGACACAGCTGACAGCAAACGTGAGAGGAAACTGAGTCCTGCACAGCAGTGCTGGCCAGAGAGGAACTACGCAGAAGATAATCATTTTGACATTATGAAATGTATTTTGGCCACATCTCGGTATCCTTATGCACTCTAAGATGTGAGATGTGTGTATAGGTATTTGGTTGGTTTTTAGATTTTTTTTCGGGCACAAGGACAAACAACAAAAAAGTGAAGAATGTTTAAAATAGCTAAAGGACAGCTGAGAGAAATCAAGCATCCTGATGACAGGTGACTGTGTGCTGGGGGAGCTGCACGCCTACGTTGGGGCTATAGAAAATTAGGGCTGGACTCCCCTAGGGGTGCACAGCAGTAGAAGAACGGGTAATGGTCACAAACTGCAGAAACAGGAATTCTGTTTGGTTATTAGGAAAACAACAAACAAACAAAAAAACAGAAACCCCATGAGATTGGTGCAGGCCTAGAACAGTGTCCCAGAAAGGCTGTAGGACATCCTTGAGATGTTCAGAGCTTGCCTGGAGATGGCCCTGAGAAACCTGATTTATTTTTGAAGTTGGCCTTATGTTGAATGGGAGGTTGGAGTAAAGATTTCCACAGGTTCCTTCTGACCTAAATTTGCACACAGTTCTGTACTTTGGTGTGTGCACTTGTAACTGAGTGCCTCAGATTTGGTGTGGCAGCCAGAACAGCTCCCACAAATACTCCAGAAGCTGTTAAACTTCTGTCTAAATAAGAAACTCATAAGGTTCTTAGAAGTGGTAGATGCCATCTCTGCCTTTTTTAACCCGGGAACACCATGAGCGTAACAGAAGTTTTTAGTATGTGCTGCTAAAAGCACAAAGGAAGTAGCTGACAGCAGGGAGAAAAGCAATTGTAACTAACATTGTACTGCACCTGCCATCCACAGTAACACGATGGGACCCTTAAGCCAGCAGCTGATTATGGCCTCCAGGAAGTTTTAAAGTCTATTGATACTGCGCTTTCTTCAGCATTACAACAAGCCACTTCTCCAGGACCCTTGGATGACAAATTGGTGTTGACTACCCTTGGACTGAGCCCTTGCTACCAGGAGTTTTGACCTGTGTCACTAGCTCTACTATCTTAGGGCCAAGGCTTGTACCCTTCTTTCACAGTTTAAGGACCTCTCCTGATACCTCTAAAACTGGGAGGTTCACTCCTGCCCCAGCACTGTGGGATGAGTAGAGCTTTACAGCTGCATCACCCTGTTTTGTTTTGGAAACAACATACAGAGAAATAGGAATGAACTGATCAGTCACATTTCTTAGGAAACCATGCCTGTACTTTGAGGTAGTAACATAGTCTACACCTTTGCTTTTGCAAATTTGTTGTCAAGAAGATTGACACTTGTGTGTCAATCTCCTCTCCCACAAGGTAAAACATGAAACTCCCACGTTTTCCTTATGGAAACTCAGTGCAGCTTGCAACAAGGGCACTTATCTTTCAGTAGTGACAATATGCATGCATGTCTCCTGTCTACTGGCATAGAACCAGACAGAACCCTTAGCTGCCCTTAGAGAGCTGGTATTGCAAAGGGAAGAGATGAAAGAACAGCTTTTTGTCTTCGTGAGTAACTTGCAGAGCTCTGCCAACAGGGAATGTCTACTGTGTGGCTTCCCTGGGATGTGGGATGGAGCCGATTAATAATCCCATCCAGAGATGTCCCTGAAGTACAAGGCTCCCGAAAATGCATGTGACTTTTCCATGTCCTCTATACAAGCCATATCTCACATTCAAAGCAAATGCTTAGTGAAGGCCCCACAAGAGATGATGATCTCCTGCCAAATTCCAGTACTTCTTAGGACGCCAAAGAGAGATTTCTGCTGTGAAGAAGAAATGTAGTCTTTAGTACCTGGTAAAGTCTGCATGTGTGTAGTTCCCTTATGCCAGATGAAGCTGGTGGTTGGCAATCGCTGGCAAACCCTGCTGCCAAGGGAGTCTGTACCCCTCCATTGCCCCTTGGTACTGCTGCCAGTCGGTGCTGGTTGTGCCTATGGACACAAACTTAGACCCCTGCATGGTATCTTCATCTGACATGGTTATCTGCATTCCCTTAGCAGGAGTCAGGGATTTTATAACCAAATTAGGCAGTCCATGTTTTAGAAATGCCAGTCTTTCTTCCTTGCTTGTGGAGGTAATTCACGGCAACCAGCTCACGGTAGATACCTCACACTGGGTAGGGGAGACCCCAGTTTTGCTGTGTAGGGCCTTCACTGTTGCCAGTCACAATATTGAAAAAACATGCAGAGCTTGCACTTTCCCAAGGGAGAGATGTATCATGATTGAACAGGTGAGCAAAGAGAGATTGGAGGCTGTCCAAGAACAAAGAATCTTTGTAGATCACCCAAGAATGGTTCTCTCCTCTCCTAGATCCTGGACCAGTGTCCCAAGTATTAGAGCATCTGCCTTAAACTGAGGCAAGTCAGACAAAACATCCCACCATCAAATGAGAGTCAGAGATAGCAAAGACTTCAAGAGTCACATACAAGTCCTTTCTGAGGACACAGCAATCTTCCCCATCTATCTGTAAAATATCCCAACTGAGAATGCAACAGCACATCCCTTCATTGCTCCAGTGTGTGCCACATTATTTGCATCATTTCACTCTCAGACTTCCAACACAATCAGGCCAAGTAGCAGCACACCCACATGAGCAAGGGAGGTGTTATTGATCAGATGACCATGTATTCAAATCCCACATTTTCTGCTCCCTGCTGCTTCTTCTGCTTGTTTGACATTCTTTCCCTGCAGATAAATCATCATTTACCAGCCTCAGGGTTCAGCCAGATATTAGACAGGGCCATTTAGAGAAAAAAGGAAACGTTATAAATTCTCTTGAAGCATATCTTGGAGAGTGTTGATGATTTCCAGTGCAGTGATTATAAGATTCATATTCTGCCTTGATGTAACCTTCCCCAGATACGTGGTTGATTTTGGGCAATGCTGAGCTTACAGACTTGCTGAACCATTCTTAAGCTACAGGGAAAGGAGGAAAAGTTCGTCCAACCTTGTCTATTCAGGACAAGCTGACAGAAAATATAAGGACAGACATGCAAATGCTGGCTATTTCCAGGAGCAGCCCAAGCTCAATGACTGAAATAGTCATTTCAGTCACTAAATGCTCATCCAGGTTTGGACCTCATGCGTGCCTTGACTCTCAGATATCATCCCCAAAACCTGTTGCAAACCATCTGAAGAAGCATAGCTGTGGACAGTGCCAGACAAGTTAATAACATTGAATATCTCTGCAGGAAGAGGAAAAGCAGCCACTACTTCCAGCAGCCTTTGAGTCAGTCCTGCAGCTTGCAGATCAGCAGATGCCACCTCCAGTCTTGCCCATTCCCTTACAGCCAACAATGCTTAAAAAATAGGCTGGAGGAGCACCTGGCACCAAACAAACTCCATCTAGCTGCTTTTTGAAGGGGACTTGAAATTCTTTAAAGCTGTGTCTGACCCCAGCTATATTCCCATCCTCTTCCTTTGTTGTGTGTCTGGAGGCACAAGCTCTGAGTGTCGCCTGTGACTCACTTTGAGGATGCTGTCACCCTCCATGTAATGGATCTTTTTAATATATTTTTTTTCCTGGATATCCTTTCTCAAGATTCCTTTCAGCAATTCTTGCTCCTATGACACCCCAACATGAGAAACCCCTTCCTACATGATGCAAGACAAGTCAGAGCTGTGCCAGTGCTTTTGTTCATGATCTCTTTTTGTTAGAAAGTCCCATTTAGTGACACATCTTCTAGAAGTATCCTCTGCAGAGGGCCTGTGTCATTGGTTTGGAGAAGCCCACTAGGCATCAGTCATGGCTGGCTCTGGGGGCCTCTGCTCCGAGCACTGCCCATGACTTGCAGACATGATTCATCCTCCCTGGGAGCTGACCTCAGAGCTTGAGGAAGCTAAAGGACAGCTTGGGCCCTGCCTGACCTGGTGATGCACTGGGAAAGACATATTCAAATCATCCCGCACCCCAGGAGCAGGCAGACCTGGCCATCTGCTTCAGTCTTCAGTGGCAGCTCATCTCCGGTGCCTGAGCCTGCAGCTGCTCAGGCCTCGCTGCCCTCAGCTGAGTGACTTCTGCGTGCCTTGGCATGGGATTCTATCTGAGCTAACTGCTGCCTTTATAAAAGAAATAGGTGCTTCTTTTACAGGGAGAGAAGCTGTGCCCAGGATTGACTCAGAGGGGAGCACATCGAGTCCAGAGTTCAGCAGCTGGTCAGAGAACTTGTCACTGCATCAGAGCATCCCCCATGCTGCAGCATCGCCAGAAGCACTCAGAGCATCCTGCTGGCTTTGGGAACTGGCTTCAGCAGCACAGGAGGCTTGGCAGCACTGAGGCACATTGCCCAATGAGGTGCGGAATGGGCTCAGGACTCAGGCAGAGAAAGCCATGGCTGGTCCTTGGCTAGTGCTGGTGATGGTTTGCCAAGAAGGAAGCTGGATCAGAGCCCTCTGCAGGTCCCTTCTCAGCAACACTTACGTAGCTCCTGTTGTGGTTGTGAGAAACAGCCACAACCCTGAGAAGGACATAAGTGGCATGAGCAGGTTCGCCAGAATCCCTGGGACTGCACAAGGCTTCCTCAGTGTTCAGGTCAGCCTCACAGCTGAGACAAAGTTTAAAGCTGAGTTTAATATTTTTTTTCCAAATATATTTTACCTCAGCCACTCCATTTCTTCACCCTGACCTCTCTCTGAGCATCTCTCCCTACGTCTGACAAACCTGCTGCTTTGGGAGCAGCACTGATTCAGCTGTGCCAACAGTTTCATCTTGTCCCAGCTCACTTATGTGGTTACGGGTGGGAGCCCAATAAGTGCCAGTTTCCTGCATGGGCTGTAACAACACCTTTGCTCTGGCTGGGAGCTGCATTCATAACCAGTGCAATTGCTGTGCTTTCATCTTCCTCTGAAGTAAGTCGCTGCTGCTGCCAGAGCTGACAAGTGGGCAGTTGCCTGCTGCTTCCTGCATCACCTGGTGCTCCTGGGCTGGGCAGCCAAGGGGAACAGCAGAAGCACCACATTAAGCCAGTTCAACCCAGCCACATGAACCTGATGTGAATCAGCAGTTTGATCAGCAATTGAAGCTGTCAGTGACACTGAAAAAAGCAGGAGAAAAGTCACTGTCCACTCTGCCGACCACCCCAGCACCTCATTCCTGCCCTCTGAGGCCCAGAGCTGGGGTTTTAGGGGCTTTAGGAGCATGACTGCAGCTGAGTGGTGTGCAGGATGGGGAGGGCTCTGCCAGGGCACCAGACAGGTGGCAGGGAGTTGGGAATGGGGTGATGGGAGGGAGAGATTCCTGTCTTCAGCAGCAGCAGCGGCTTTGCTGCATGTCAGGCAACAGCTGAGCAAACGTGAAACACGTGTCTGTCTGTGGCCATGGTGGGTGTCCAAGGACCTTGTGACTTGCCCAGTAAAACAGTGCCCGGTAAAACACTGGCTGGCAGATAATGGCTCCGTTTTGGATGCAGCCTCCCTTGAAGGCAGGAGCAGTGCCTGCTCTGATACTCTTTACTGATGGTGCATGCCAGTGGGAGAGAAGCTGCCCAGTGGGAGACGCACGTGTGACCCTTCAACCCCCCCAAGGTCCCAGCCAGGCAGCAGGGCAGGCTTGGTGGCAGGGTGCAGTCATGCCACTTGTGTCCTGCTCAGCACTGTAACTGTTTCTCACAGCTACATCTGGAGCAGGAACCTGTATTCAAAGCAGGATTTCTAAATGGACTGGGCAGCTCAGAGCAGGCAGTGCTCTCTCCTGACCAAGCAACAGGCTGACGCCAAGCTCCGGACGTGTTGGCTGTACTTGGATGAACATGGAGTCACCAGCACCCTTAGCTATGTAACCAGGCAGCCAGCCTCCTGGGTGTCACCACCAGCAGGGGAAAGCAGTGGTCCAGCTGAGCAGCTTTGGGTCTGCTTTTCTGGAGCTGCTGTTTTGCAAAAAGACCTTGGCTGGGCTCTGCCCTAAGTTCCTCCACTAGATTTTGGACTCACTGCTCTGCTGATAGCCAGGCATTACTGAATGTTTTTTTTCTGTGCATCACATCACATCTTCAGACCCATACAACCCTCTGACACACAACTCGTGTAGGACCCATGTGAAGTGAGATAAAGCTCAGCCAGTTGCAGCCCTGGAGAAGGTGCAGGGCAGCAGCTGCTCAGCTGTGGTCAGTCCTCTTCTGGCCAGGCATTGCCTTGAACGGGACCCAGCAATGCCAGCTTTACCTCTTTGTGTGATGCTCAGCACTTTAGGGGTGTTTCACCTTCTTCCAGGCAGCTGTGCTACAAGTTTCTGTGTTACCTGGGAAGTCAAACATCACTGCACTGAAAATCTCAGCTACATTGGTAAGAACAGGATCTATAAATCCATATCTGGGCCCACAGGTGCCTTGGAAGAGAAATAGGACATCTAGGTGATAAGGAGCACTGAGCACCAAACAAGCGCAAGTTAGTAAAGAACAACCGGCTGTGAGGGCTGTGTTCATCACAACATGCAGCCTCTCCGTGTTCCTGAGAACATGCTGTCACCAGTTGTCCTTGGAGTAATCTGTTCAGCATCCCCATCATCAGCCTGTACATTCTTCTCATCAAGCACAGTGAGGTATGGTTCAATCTTTGCTGTAACATGCCTAACTGACAGAGAAATAGAAGTCTGTCTGCTAAAACTCCAAGGTATAAGATGCTGAAAAAGTAAAGCAAACTCCAAACTGATCTACATGAAGCCAGTGTTTTACAAAAACTTCATGAAATTACAAAACAATGTCATCAGTTACAGACAGACCACGGTTTGAATGCAGGCATTGATCGTGAACTATACAAGTTCTTGACTGGAAAGAAAACTCATGCACATATATTTGCAGTTTGGAAATGAAGGTTCCACCACCATGTATAAGCTGTGTTTATAAGCTCTAATCCTCCAACAAGCCAGGCAAGTCTTTGAAAATTCACACCCATGTGTCCACAATTTGGCCTGGGTATTACCTCATGCCAAGCCATACAGAGCCATATTTAGGGTGTTAAACTTTCACTTCTCACCAATTATCTGAACTACCACTGATGTTATACAGATGTTGGCCTTGTAAACTCTCTTTCCATATTGCCGGACAGAAGAGGTCAAAGTTAAGGTTAAGTCTGCATTTGCCAGCTTTGTTTGCTCTGTCTGATGACAACATCTCTCTGCTGCTGGAGTACAATTGGTTTATATTCAAAGCAGGAGATCACTACACATAAATCATTGTCTCTGGGAAGAGTTAAATATGTTTCTGGAACAGCCCTCAGAAGTTCTAGTTGATTTAGTGCAATCCCATTGATAATTGGAGCACATGGGATAGCATGGCAGGCTTGAAGAACCATCATTCCTGCAAAATTTGTCAGGATGACCTCAGATCAGTATATTTATCTTTGGCAAAATAGACAAAATAAACACGCACACAAATCCTCGAGGAAGGGGAGGGGAAACCTGAAGGCCTGAAACATGTTGGTGATTTGATCTAGCTCTTCTGGAGCAGTTCCTGGTGCCCTGCTCTGGCGCAGCTATCATTTCTCACACTGCACAGCTATACTGCCGGCCACTGGAAAGAGAAGAGGAGGAGAAAGCACTGGGGTACTGAAGTGAGGGCTGTGGGGCACTGTGTGAAATAGATATTAACTCCACCACACCAGCCTTTGTCAGACAACTCTTTCTTGCTACTGATGCTGCCAGATGGAAGCGAGAGCTCCTCAAACCACCTACATGCCACTATCCTCTAGTTGCTAACACCTGGCCCCACTGACTGCTGTGTGCCAGAGATATTAAAGGGATTCTGGGATGAGGAAACAACAAGTATATAAAGCATTTCAAGCACCCTTTAGCACATAAATAGGTCTTTCTGCTGCTCAATGTATACAGACCACAGAGAAACAGCAAAAGTTACTTACTTTTTAAAGATTTACCTTAGCCCTCACTAACATTGGCCTGGAATCCTTCAAAAGGGATTCGGACTCATCATGCGTCACAGAGCACAGCTAATCCTTCCCAAACCTGGGGAGCAATCAAAGCCTCACACCTGCCTCCGCAAGACTATTTCCAAAGCAACTGTGCATCATGAAGCTCTGCACTTCATGGCCAGACCCCCCTGGCCTGTCCTTCACATGCTCTTTGCATGCTACACCATGCTCCGTGTAAACTGCTGCTGCCCAGCAGTGCCACAGCCCCTGAGCTGTGCAGGGATGTGAGGGCTGCAGGGCAATGGGTCCTTTGAGACAATCATCCCTCTGCCAACTGAATGGAGGAAGACAGTAAATCAGAGCACTGAGCTTCCTGCCATCCGTGCTGGGGCTTGACAGCTTCTGAAGCCTGCACAGGAAGCAGAGACATCAGAGGAAAATGTCCCTTAGCAATTTTTCACATAAAAGAGGTTTGACCACCTTAACCATTTAATGCTAGCTTTTCTTCTCTGTTCTCCGTGTTACTAGAATCCAGCACAAACAGAAGGCAGCATTATTGAATTATTTGTACCCCTCAGCATCCTGCTTTCCTCCTGTCTCACAGACTGTGGTGACCAGGGCTGTGCTGTGCCCGTCTCTCATTACCTGCAGCAGCCACAGCAGTGGGGAGAGCAAAGTACATTGGGGATTTTGGGCAAGCCCAACTCGAACATAACAAATAGGCACAGAAATCTTGTCAAATGGATGGAAATCCAATCTTCCACTGGGCAACAGTAAGGGATGGCAGTTGTGGGAATAGGTCATGAACCAAAGAATGCCCCACAAATTGACTGACTTGATGCTGAAAGGCACGAAAATTTATGGATACAATGACCCACAAAGTTTACTTTTACTGAAGAATCATTTGAAAAATATGTTTAGAGATCCCACTGTTGGTTCCATAATAAAGCCAGCCTACAAATAAACCAAAAATGAGCCTTAAAAACAATACTGGTTCATTTGAAAAGAATGCAGAGACATGTAACACAGACCATCCTCCTCTCTTCAGAAAGGTGGCAGTGTTGCTTTGTAGTTGCTGGAGGAGTTATTACAGACAGATTTTTTTTCCAAATGAACAGCAATGTACCATAATATACCAATGAAATCTAAGGAATGACTTAATCTAATGAAATGTAAGATCAGAGTGATATGGAAACCACACCAAAGCCCTGGACCCAAGTTTTGTATAATTCAGCCAGACTAGGACACTCGTGTTTGCACACACACTCTTGGGTTTTCAACCAACTGCCAACTTTGTATTTGCTGAGAAAACAAAGTTTAAGTTGACCACCCAGCTATCTAAGAGATCTCGATAACACCACTCATGTCTACCATCAGTATCATAAATCTCTAATCTCATTATCTACAACGCACAAAGAGGCAAAAACACACACGGTGCGGGTGACATGCCAGACCGGGTGCGTGCTCCAACGTGACTACCCTGTCCGGTTCTACAGCGTCCCATACAGCACATGCAGCTGGTGTGTCTGAACATCCTCACAGATCACATTCACAGGCAGGACTTCACCCCCGGGAAGGTCAGAGAAAGCTCCTCCAGATCACTTTTTGACATTACCGTTAGTATTACAGTGTCTTACGTTCATTAAAAAAAAAAAAAAAAAAAACCAAACAAGTAAAGATACCCGCCCAGAAACATAGCATACTTACTATAAATATAGCCAGCGAATAAAGGCATGAATATCCAGCAGAGGGTCTGATTTAGAAGGGACCGTCCCATAGTTCACCTTCACTCACCTTCACACACGCTGAATGTCCTCTCAGAAGCCCCTTACCGGTGCTTCCCCTAACTTATGAGACTGAGACATGTTTTACTTGCAAACCCTCTGAGAGTGGCAATCAATTGTGTGGCTCTGGTTTTATTTCTCTGATGATGTCACTTTAAATACTTTTCATGTTCCATTTGTTATTTTTACTTCTAAAAATGACGCATTTCTGCAAATTCATTTTTCTCTAGTTAGTCACAACTTAATGGAACAAAGTCAGCTGCCTGCCTGTCAGAGTGAGTGCCGGACCCGTCCCCACTGCCGTTATCACAGACAGACCCACAAGAGCACCTGGAATATTCGGACAGCTTTAGGTATGTTGTTTTTCACAGACGCCCTTCTGGCTTTCCACCCAAATCCTTTAATATAGGGCCAGGGCAGGGGACCCGGGAAGTGCAGTTTTGCCAAAATAAACCACAGACATAAATCGAAGACAATGAAAAACCAGAAAAAAAAAAAAAAGAAAAAAAAAAGCAACAGAGAAGAAGGAAGATGCATTTCTCCACTTGTGGAATAGCCTCTATAAGAGCAAAGCCGTGACAGCTCTACGACCCCCTGAATATTTTGCTTGCATGCTGCTTCCAAACATTTAATGCAAAACAGTCTGTGGCTGCGGCTTGCCGGAGAGAGAAGTTTTAAGAGAAATGTGGAGGTTTCCCCTACCTGATCTGAACTTGCTCCGAATCAGCAAGGAGTGCTCAGACCCCAGGAGTGTCATGGTGACTCGGGGACCGGATCCAGACGCCCCTCACTTAAACCATTAACTTCCTCCAAAGAGAAAAGCTGACCACGGCTAGTGCTCAGGATTCATCCAGCTCTCCTGGACTCTCTGGGTGCTTTTACAGCTGGCTGGCAAGAAGCAGCAAGTGGCTTTGAAAGATTTGGTCCCATCCAGCACTGACCCTTCACAGAAACCAACTGCTCCCCTTGTGCTGTGTTGAACTAATTAACTTTTCGCCGGCGGGAGCCTCCTCCCGCGCGGGGTTTACTACCAGCAGCTGGGTGTCCTGGCTGATGTCATCGTCTAGCGGGGAGCAGCGACTATCGGAAAGGGTCTTAGCAAAGACAGAAGTTTGATATGTGATACTAATTACTACCGGCCGGTACGCAGCCAATCAGGGCTCTCCCCGTCTGGGCCGACTTTTGGAGCTGCTTGGAAATATCAACAGAGCGAGGGCTTAACTCTTTGCAGCGTGGTGCGGGACGGCCGGACCTCTCACCACACGCTGCGTGGCCCTGCTGTGGCGCCGGGGCCAAGGGCTCCCCGGGGCAAAGGAAGGGCCGCAACCAGGGCCCTGTGCTGGGCAAGGGGACAGCTGGCTGTAGGTCAGTTGGTGGCGGTGTCCTCTCCAGTGGAGAGGAGGATGCGGCCACCCCGTGACGGAGGCATGACTGTGCCCCTGCTGCTCCTCAGCCGGCTCGTTCGGGTGCTGAAGTTGCGCCCTGGACCTCGGTCGGCGCACGCTTTTGTCAGCATGTGGCTGCACCCATAGGGTTATTCTCTGGGGAGCTTTGCGTACTCTGTGTCTCAGGTAGCACATGCTGCAGGTGCTTAGAACAAGTCCTCTTGTTCTGCTACGCACAGACACTCAGAATAATGCCAAATAAAGGAAGCAGGGCTAAATCTTAATTAAAATTTACTGTGCTATAGATAAGCACAGCAACCCCAAGGAGGCTGGGCACAGCCATCAGCTGCATATAGCTGCAGTGGAAGATGCTTCTCCACCTACCAAACATTCTGGCACGTGAGAAAACCTTTCAGTCAACTTGCTAAGTAAAGAGATGCAGATCCTTTGAGGCTTCCCTTCCGCAAGCCCATGCGTGGTTCACTTCAGGTAAATGGAAGACAGGGAACTGGTGGCACTTTTCCCCTTTTAACATAAGAGTTATAAGCCAAGGACACATGGGTCTCACCTAGGAAGCTGTCTAGATTTCTCCTACAGCATAAACACTCAACTGAATTCTTCCCTTCCCTTCCCTTCCCTTCCCTTCCCTTCCCTTCCCTTCCCTTCCCTTCCCTTCCCTTCCCTTCCCTTCCCTTCCCTTCCCTTCCCTTCCCTTCCCTTCCCTTCCCTTCCCTTCCCTTCCCTTCCCTTCCCTTCCCTTCCCTTCCCTTCCCTTCCCTTCCCTTCCCTTCCCTTCCCTTCCCTTCCCTTCCCTTCCCTTCCCTTCCCTTCCCTTCCCTTCCCTTCCCTTCCCTTCCCTTCCCTTCCCTTCCCTTCCCTTCCCTTCCCTTCCCTGTTTCTGGGAAGCCCAGTTACACATTTTGGCTTGGTGATGTAAATTTCAGGGCTTCCAGATTCCTAGGTCTGTGTTGCCAGAGACCTTAGGAACCTGGTAGCCCCAGGAGCACTGATTACAGCAGAGCACCACTGATGACTGAGAAGTGTTGGGCTCCCTGGCCATCATGTAATCCATGTGATGAGACTGCCCTGAGCTGAGCTCTGACATGGGTTGGACATGTGGTTTCCTGGTCATACTACATCTGATGAAGTGGATATGCCTTAATGTCTGACAGGGGAGAGATTAGTGAAATAAATTCATGTCCAAGCTCAGATCTGAGTCAGAAAACAGAGCCCTACTCTAGTGTCTAGCAAGGTGGCCAGGAGGTTTGTTCCTTATTAATCTTGCCTAATGCACAGTTAACTATGCTTGAAATTCCTATCAGACTGCTCCTTATAAATAGTGCTATGTCCTGAAACAAATGACACCATTTAACACAACCACACCATGAGCAGCTCAAGGCCAGGACAGGGCTCACAAACACCCACAGCCTCAAACTGCCGTTTTTTTTTCTTTTTCTTTTTTTCAGTGCAGATTCCTGTAAGATTTGCTTCCACTGCCATCCAAACCCCAGTGAGGTATCTTCCCATGAGAACCTAATAAGGTTCAACAAGGCCAAATGCAAAGTGTTGCACTTGGGCTGGGGCAACCCCAGGTATTTATACAGACTGGGAGAAGAAGAACTTGAGAGCAGCCCTGCGGAGGACTTGGGGGTCCTGATGGATGAGAAGCTGGACATGAGCCAGCAGTGAGCACTTGCAGCCCGGAAGGTCAAATATGTCCTGGGCTGCATTAAAAAAGGGGTGGCCAGCAGGGAGAGGGAGGTGGTTGTCCCCCTCTGCTCTGCTCTTGTGAGACCCCACCTGGAATACTGTGTGCAGGCCTGGGGTCCCCAGCACAAGAAGGATGTGCAGCTCTTGGAACGGGTCCAGAGGAGGGCCACTAAGATGATCAGAGGGCTGGAGCACCTCTCCTATGCAGAAAGGTTGAGGGAACTGGGCTTGTTTATCTTGGAGAAGAGAAGGCTCCGGGGAGACCTCATTGCGGCCTTCTAGTACTTGAAGGGAGCGCATAAACAGGAGGGGGAATGCCTGTTTACATGTGTTGGTAGTGATAGGACAAGGGGGAATGGTTTTAAACTAAGACAGGGGAGATTTAGGTTAGAAGTTAGGAGAAAGTTTTTCACTCAGAGGGTGGTGAGGCACTGGAACAGGTTACCCAGAGAGGTTGTGGATGCCCCATCCCTGCAGGCATTCAAGGCCAGGCTGGATGCGGCTCTGGGCAGCCTGCTCTAGTGGTTGGCAACCCTGCCCAGAGCAGGGGGGTTGAAACTACATGATCTTTAAGGTCTTTTTCAACCCAGGCCATTCGATGGTTCTATGATTCTATGATCTTCATTCCCTTTGAAGCCTGCAGGTCCTTCATGACTTCTCCACTCTGCATTAGCTGGGCCTGCAGGAGGAGGCTCCTCAATCCTTCTTGCAGCTTTTGGGGGTGGGGTTCATGCTTGTGTCCTTTTCTGCCTGCAAATAGTCAACTCCAGTCTGCCAAGTTTAGTGGAAGAGGAGTGGAGTACAAGGGAGACAAAACAAGGTGTGACCCTGCTCAGGGTAAACCTCCCCATGGCAGTAAAAGGCCATCAGTGGGTATGGCTTAGGACCAGCAAGGGGAGGTGAGATGCCCAAAGTGCACCTTGTAGGCACAGTAGCTCCAGGCCTGCTATCGAATGCTTGGAGGAGGCAGGCAGGGCAGGCCTAGTCCCTGGAGCAAGACACTGTGCAAGGTGGGCTTTTCCCTTTGCTTCACAACTGGCACCTTATTTTTGCTGAGGCTCATGCACAGAAGAAAATTTGTCAAGAGACTTGACATCAAGGATGTATACAAGCCCCTAAATCCCTTGAGTATCATAGTCTTCCCTCTTTCATGGAGATACATTGCCCATTTAAGAATAGTAAATAAAGGACTTCTGTTTTCTAGCATGGACTCCTAAAATAATTAATGGGTGGAACAGAAAGAAACAGTGGATAAAACAGAACCAATTACAACAAATCGGGTTTTGGCTCTCAGAAAACTTTTCACAGTCCCATGCATGAGTGTAGCGAAAACTCAGAATTGTTCCAAGGCAGAATGCAAGGTATTGTAAAGAGTGAAAATAAGGATTACTCAAGAAAAGGAAGTGAAAACAGTTGGGCAATGATCAACAGGGAAAAAGGAAAAGCACCACATTTATTAATGGTTTACCAGTGGAGAAAAGGAAGTAAAAAAATTTGGGCAATGATCAACAGGGAAAAAGGAAAAGCACTACATTTATTAATGGTTTACCAGCGGAGGCTGCAAATGTGCAGCTAATAAAATAAACTGGTTAATCAAATGTCAGAAGGATCAATAGATTTGTATGACCTGGATGAAATGAGGATCTTGGCCAGACAATGGCAGATGAAAATAAATTATTTACTTTCATGTCAGAATGAAGGGTGACCCATCCAAAGTCCCCAAGTACAGAAGACTGAGAGATGGCATCATATAAAAATCACAGGTTCCTAGATCTTGAGTCATTTTGAATGTGTACAGAGGCTGAGTACACAAGATGGTATTAATACCATCTAGGATAAAGATTTTTACTTGGATGAATGGAGAAAAGTGTGCTGTGATTTAGTGGGCGCATTGCAGTGGGTTATTTGCTAGGGATGTGCATGGTGTCTCACCCAGCTGCCTTGACTTCCATTTTAGCAGGATGCCTGTTTCTCTCCCTGCTCTTTTCTAAAGACTCTTTATTAAACTGCAGATGACTTCTGAGTGGTTTCCAAGGGGACACGTCAGATCACTGCTGCACATATGAGGTTGTACTGGCCACGTATACCAGGTCACATAGGTCATTCTCTGTTAGCTGAAAGAGTGAGTCTGGTTCTGTCCGAGCACCTGATATTTAGATGTGAAAGCAATTACTCACAAGAAATGTGAAAGACTGTCCTGAAAGCCAGTGCCTATGCAGGATTGCTGTTGTTATGGCTTTGATCCCTCTACCCTGGCATTACAAGCATGGGAGGGAATGGATAAAACTGTTGCAGCTTTCAATATCTGATTTTATTTTATTGTTTATTTTATTTTATTTTATTTTATTTTATTTTATTTTATTTTATTTTATTTTATTTTATTTTATTTTATTATTTCATTTCATTTCATTTCATTTTTATTTTTTTTATTTCAGCTACAGCATGTTGGTGAATCATTGTCCTTTCCCTGAATGCCCATATCCCAACATTCAGTGTGCGCGCTCTGCTGAATGACACAAAAATGAAAGGGAAAAGAGCATGAAGACTGAAGTGTCTATCTGGATGCTTAAGCTGGTGCATATAAATTCATCTAAAAGTGTCATCTTCTGGCTAAACCAGAATTTTCTTAGGGAGGTCAAGGACGAAATCTGTGTCAGCACAGGCAACATCTACTGATGACCTTGGCGTCTGGTACTTCTCTCCATACAGCTCCCCATCCTCGTGGGGCTGGAGCTGGGTGGTGGAGTTACTTCTGTGCTCCCCTGAGAAGGCCACTGAGGCTGTACTGGTCCCTTTAGCAGCCACTAGACATGGGGTTGATGTTTCAAGTCTGAAGTTACTCCAGTCTTTCTTTCCTGACCAGTCACTGCAGGCCTCAAGATCATGGGGATGCACAGAGTGGTCATTTCTCTTCCCTGCTGTATGCATTATTTGCATTTATTGTTGTTGTAATGTTGTAATTTCATCTGATATTTTCATCTTTCAGGCATGCAGCATGATGAGAAGATTCTGCAAGTCTTTGGAGAAAGATTTACTTCTGACTGCTTTAGTCATTTTGAATCATCAGCCCTTTTCCCTAGTGCTTCTGCTGAGAAGCCCTTTCCCATTCCTTTGGCACTCCATGAACCACCTCACTCAGGTTGTGAAAAATGACCATTTACTCCTATCTTTAACGAGTCATTAATCCTTGGAGGGCTCTTCCACTTCCCACATACTATCCTGGAGCTAGAGAAGTCTGAGGAGAAATCTCATTGGTGGATTCATGACAAATTTCTTCTAAAAACTTTTCTGATGCTATTCAACAGCTCCTTAAATACATTCCTAAGAAAGTCAGCCCCCAGCATACTACTGTCCCTGGAGATGATATCTCCTGCCTACCATCCTTTCCCATTTCTTGCTCCTGCTGGTGCTTGCAATGGCTGTTCCTTTCTCCTTGGGATGCTTCACATAGTATGCCAAGTGTTTATCCCAGATGAGGGCAAAGTTCTGCCCTTTCCAGTGAGGTAAGGAAGGTAGGGCAAGTTGCACAGGTACTTTGGGAGAAGCAAGCCACCTCATGTGCTCCACTAGACACCCTGCTTAAACACCTACAGCCACATATCTGACATCCTCTCAGAGAATCAGCTAAAGCCCAGCATGCTATTTACCACTCAGTTTGGTGCAGAGATAAGGTTCTGATGAAATTAAGTAATAATGAAGTAAGGAAGGTAACCAGACTGTTACACAATGCCTTAGCCTGGTGGGACTGGGAGAAACCTCTCCCACCGCCTTGTGAACACCGCACACCTTGCACCCACAGAACTACCTCCATGGGGAGCTGTGCCGCAGGTCAGTCATGGGCCTTGCTAACTGCTGCTTCTCCCTGGTAGGGCAGGTGTGGGGAGGGGATCAGGCACACATCAATGCTGCTGGGGGGGCCGAGGTTATCAGCTGAATGCAGCCTTCTGAGATGGTGAAGATTCAAAGTCCCGTGACGCTGATTCCAGGATCTGCTCTTACAAATCCTTTCTCTCCTCTCCAGTACTGAACAGCCACAAACCATGCCCTATAAAACCATGTCACTGACAAAAGTTGATAGTTCAGAAGAGGTGAAAGGCATTTTCCTCTCCTCTCCTCTCAGCCTTCCTCCCCCTTTCCCTCTCCCTCTCCGACCCAGGGGAACAGGTCAGTAACACCAGTGTCCAGACCTTGCAAGCTCTCTGGTCACTGTCCTCATTTCTTAGGAGATGACACAACTTCTAAGAGAGGACTCATCTCCACTAATGACTCAAATGCTGAATTCACAGTACAAAGCTGGTGTCCCCTGTGCTGGTCAATATGTGAGTCAGCCCAGTCCACAAGTACTCTTGATGGCCTCAGGAAACAGAGGTAAGCTGTCACTAGTAAATCTCAGACTGGAGGCAAGGAGGACAGGCAGAGGCTGAGATCAGACCACAGATACTGAGTCATTTGCCTAGAGTCATTTGCCTAGAGCTTATGTGCCTTTGATAGCACAGAAGATAGAAGATGAGTATAACCCTCCATAAGGCCTTCAAGCATTTTCACACTGCCCAAGTCCTTGTGTGTCTTAGACCTGTCTCCACCAGGCACTATGCTGCACCACAGGCACTGTGCAGCTCTGAAACAAGCAGGCAACACCACTGGTTGCCACCTTTCTTTGGAAGGTGAAACAAGGCTGTAGCTACCAAATAGGCTATAGGAACCTTTGCTGTAAACTGGGTCTTACTGAAGTGAGTGAAGGAGTGAGTCTTAAATACCAGAATAAATTACTCATGGTAAGGAATTCCTTTGAACTGAGAAATCACACCCCAGAGCCACAAGGATATCAGTTCTGTGTTGCTCACCAGATACCAGGAAGCAGCCTCTTCTAATCTTCCAGCACACCCTATTGTTTATGGTACTAATTTATTTTAAAGCAGATTGTTTGTTCCTATGTAGATTTGCGTCTGTGGGAAAAAAAAGCCAAATGAGTTGATGTTTCTTTGAGATCCCTCTAGGGACTTGGAGGACTCAGTGTGTGACACAGTGATTGTGCCACAAACAGCCAGAGTCCAGCAGGTCTCAGGGCTGCAGAGGAGCAGTCCTCGGGAGGGACATCTTCCGGACCCCTGCCTGGGCTGCACTGCCAGGTGAGACTGGGGTCTGTCTCCTGCCACCACTTGTTTTGCCTGGCACACTGCTCTGGCATGTGCTTTCTCTTTGCAAAGGAGAGTCAGCCCTGCACCACTGGAGACCTGATATTTTGCCCATGTACCCCAGCTACTGTTGGTGCTGATGCCCGCACAGGCTTTACAAGATGGAGGTGTTCCCAGCAAACCCCTGAATTTAGCAAGCCAAATTCACCACAAGGCTTAGGGTAGGATATAATGCCAAGTAAAGGGTCTTGCAAACAGTTTGCAACTGTCCGTGCAAGCAGTTTTCCCCCAAACCTGGTGCTGTGCCAGTCATGTCTGCTCAGACCATTCTCTCTGGTAGGAATGCACAGTTTCCTTTGACTTCTCTCTTATGCCTTGCAGCTCTGTGTAGAGAAGAGCCCATCTGCAATAGCCTTGTTTCTTGGCTCTCCACAGTGTGCTCTGAGAAGACAAATCTGGTGGGATGAAGTCATGACCCTGACTGTCCCCATCCTATGTACACGCTAGTGATAATTTGCTGCATGTTTGTGAGGCTGTGCTGGCAAACGTCCCATGGGATGCACTGGCAGATACAGATGCACTGGCACAGAGCTCTGTGCTAATGTCCCTAGGCTGGTATAACTGTCTCCTGGAGGAGGACGGCTGGAGAGGGAAGTAAATATGTTGCTCATGAGGAGTGTGCTTTTGCATTCGTTATCGATACAGTTGTGACAAAATAGAGTGTTTCATTACAGTGAAACCCATAGTCAAGACTAATAAGGAACTCTAAGCATCCTTTGAAGATACTGACTGCAAGGAAGTCATTACCTTGGTATCGGAAGAAGTGACCTTCTTTTGAATGAAACTTTTACAATGGGCCAGGTGAACTGCCTATTAATGGGTCCCGATGATGGAGACACTGACCTCTGCAGCCACCTGAAGTTGGACCAGATAGGAGTCTCCTCCTCTGACACTGCACCAGCAGAGCCCCAGCTGTTCTCTTGGGCATGGCCTTCAGGAACCTGTAAAGAGCTGAGAGTCTCATGCATGCCTAAGACTCAGCCCAGGGGTGAATTGCACAAAAAAAAAAAAAAAAAAAAAAAAAGTCCTCTAGGTCTCTTATGGCAATTGTGATATTCCTGTCCGTGATATGGAACAGATAGAGATTTTCTGAGCTGGAGCTAGCAAAGTGGCAGCGTTCCTGTCACTGTGAAGTACAATCCTAGCTAGGTCATAGCTGAGCGCTTAGCTCAAAGCACGGGATTTCTTTAGATGAGAAGCTGTGAGCATAGACTGTCCTGCACAGCCCAGTCCTTCTGCTTGTGTAGGGCCCTGGTAAAGGCCATCAGAGCAGCATTTGCCTGCCCTAAATTTGCCATTGCCTGCCAGGCATTGTAGCTGGTCTGTCACCTCCATATCTCCTCACAGAATTTGAGGGAAGGAATTTATGGGGGAGATGTCATGAGCTCTTTCCAGTTATGACAGCAGACAGGCCTTGCGTGAATTCGAGCTGTGAAGTATTTATCACAGTGCTGCAAGCATCCAAGCAAGGTCCCTTAATTTATGAAGGTCCAGTAGATGTTATGTAATTGACAACACGAATGCAAAAATACTTCTGCACTTTACTGAAGCTACTATTAAGCTGCCTGATGTTTTCATCATAATATTTACTTCTTTGTAAATATGCTAAATTTCTCCAATCCCAATTCAAAACAGAGAGATCAGAGAATGAAAATAGGGAGATGACATAGCTGTTTAAAGATTATGTAAAATGTTTTCTACCAGCGTAAATATTTGATTGTAAAACTGTTGTGATTACAGAGCAGGGATGCGCAGTGAGCGCAGGGATCCGCCTTGGCAGAGCCTGCCCCACGTCCCTGCCCTCCCCTTCCCCCACAGCCTGGGCTGCAGAACAGTGGATGTACTGGCAGTCGTCCCCGTCCCGCTCGCTTTGGGCAGCTCGGGCTGGGGGGGGGGGGGGAAGAGCTCGAACCTGACACAGCGACCAGTCCTTCTGCAGTGCTGGCACGGATGTGTCCGTGAGTCTCAGGGTGCGGGTGGACCAGAGCAGGTGAAGAAGGGGTTAAAGGCTCAAAGCCTCAGCCTGGTTTGAGCATGGGGTGGTCAACAGGAGAGGTGACGCTCTGACGGGGACGCTGCATTGAGTCAGGTCAAACTGGCTACACTGGCAAGAGCCTGAGGCACTGGGGACCCCTCTGCCCTGCAGCGCAGGGGAAGGGGCAGGCTGGCCATGCCCTGCCGTCCAGGCAGCAGTGCTCCAGTCTGGAGGGTGGAAGATGCCAAGCACTGGCTGGTGACCTGGGGTTGCACCAAGGTCAGGGCGCTGCCCCAGTGGGTGCTGAGCTCCCTTTGCACTGGTACCTGGGAAAGCCAGGGTGCTGCACCCCAGGAAGCAGGGGCTCCTTCCCTCCATCCAGTTGGTGTCTGGTGCCTAGTGCATGTCTGGCCCGAGGGGTGCCTGCCTCTGGCCTGCCTCCTGCATCCTCCATCTTCTCTTCCTCCTCCTCCATCCTCAGACCCTGACTGCATGTTCCTGAAGGGACATATTATGGGAAATGAGACACTTGGTGCCTGCAGCAACTGCTGGTCTCTCCTGCCTCTAATGCCAAACTTGCACCCCAGCTTGGGCAGGAACATCACTGCTCATGAGCCTCTGGCTCTAACAAAGCATAAGGAGAAGGAGGATGCTGTTGCTGGGGTGACATTTTTGCATCCCAGCAGGCCAGTCCTGTGCAAGCAGCCACAGGGCTAATCTCCAGAGCAATAACGAGCAAAAGAGCCCCCAGCCTGGGTGGCACCAACAGGCCTCTGTCTGCTTCCTGCACGTTCAGTACAGGCAGGAAGGAGTTTTGTGCCTGGCCTGGCTGCTCCAAGCAATGGTGGCTTGGTGGCTGGGTGGAAACAGAGGGGGTAAAGCAATGGCAAAGCCACTATCACCTCCAGTGCCTCAGATTACTCCACTTGCTGACCTCCACTTGCTTAGTAGCTGCGGAGTGACGCTGGGCAACATGCGCGTGTCTGCAGGGGCTGCACAAGCCCCAGTGGTCCATGGGAGCAGCTCTGTAACCAGATATAGCAGAAACCATCAATATTAAACCCAAGTAGAAGGTGTCTGAGAACCCTGCAGAGCCTCTGTTGGCCCCTGCCGGCAGAGTGACCTGGTGCTCTTCCCTCCGCAGTGGGACTTTGGGCAAGTCATGTCTCCTTTCAGTTTCCTTATCTGTAAACAGTCGATAATGAGGCTAACCCCTTTGAAAAGCTCTTGGAAGTCTCCCACCAAGCAGGGCCAGATAAGAACTGTATTGTTTTAAGTCCTGCAGCAGCTCTGAGGTTTTGCTACAAAGCAGCCTATCCAGCCCTACCTCTCTTCCAGCGATGCAGGGGAGCAGCAGTGAATTGAACATTTCCATCCACATCCCTTCCTCCTGCCCACTAAACTCTCTAGACACAGCCACTTGTTTTGTGGTCCAGCCCTAAATAAAGAGTGTGCTTTTGGGGAGGGGTTGTGACAGGCACTAGCAAGTGATACGAAGTGAAGCTGGGCCTGGGTTAGTGGCGAGCAGAGCTAAAGCCCCAGATATACATCGGATGGGTTGGGAGCATTATGTATTTCTGGAATGCCTTCTGGTCTTTATTAAAATGAAACCACAGCCAGCCCAAGAGAGCTCATCGCCCAGGCACAGGGCCAAGTATAAGTTACTTCTACAAATATTTATTTAACCATATCAATGACAAACTCTTTTGTATAAATGTTTTTATTTAATCATAATTTACCAATTATTTTAAATCAATTGTTTGCCTGGTTTCTAAACACTAATCAAGAGGCTTGCATTAGCATTACTCAGGCGGATTAGATGCATTATTTCTCTGAAGCTTGTGCCATTGCTTGCCTGCCTTGGCCATGGAAGAGGGTGCAGATGGATCCCAAATTTCCCATCAGTTGTCAGATTCCTGGAGGACCATGCCTGCAGCACTGCCAGCTGTCCCCACCCAGGTGACCTCTGGTCTCAGATGGTTCCTCAGGCTCAGGGACTCATGGACACTGACCCCACCTGAGCCTCTCATGACAGGACCTTCCTTGTGTCTCCCTGGGCTCATGGTCCTTGCTCTCATGGAGCTGCCAGCCCTTTTGCAGATGCTGCAGATCCCCTGTCCTGCCACTGCTTATCCTTCACACCTAAGCCTGGACCTTTCAGCAGTGTAGGAGAAATTCCTCAGTGTCCCTTCAGCCCACGGTCTCTGGCAGGGATACATGAGGGCGGATGTGGCTGTTCAGGGCAGAACGAGCTGCTCATGAGTGTCTGCATTTGTCTCTGGGGTCCAGTCCTGCTCCCAGCCCTCTGGGCTCTGTTACCATCTCAAGAACATCCTGGAAGGCCTCCGTCTTCCTTTACCCCAGCTCCCTCACACACAAGCCTTCCTCAGCCCAATCTTCCCCTTTCTGCTCAGACAATGTTTGAAAACAGAGAAGCGGTGACTTTATAGGACACTGCCTCCTCCGAAGCACCGTGAGACATGGTGAGGTCTGCACCCAGCAGAGCCTCTGGAGACCTGGGCGCTGCCAGGCTCCCCAGGCAGCACCATGTCCCTTGCCCACAGGGTGCAGCCAGACCTGTGCTGCTGAGCAGACACAAGGCAAGAGCAGGATACTGCTCATCACGAGCTGCTCGTGCTGTTTATTTACAAGATTTCAGGCTGCTACTGTCTTGCACCTTGGCTCCCGGCTCCACAGCGCCTGCTGCAAGAACTGGGGCCTCAAGGAGCTCTGTGCTCTTGCCGGCGTCTGCTCATCATCTGCTGCGGGGACGGGGCTGGTCGCAGCCTGAGCTGTGAGCTTCCCAAGGACTGCCCTTCCCTGCAGGCCCCACCAGGAGGGAAAACCCCCGATGGCCCTTCCCTGGGGTCTCTGTGACCTTTTCCTCAGATGCTTACCATTAAATCAGAAACGGGAGCTGTGTTGCCATAAACCTGGGGGAGCCACAGGTTAATCCTGCATACAGCAGCCTCCCCACATTTCCCGCTTCAATCAGTTAAGGCTACGAAATCAAGAGAGAAAGCAGAGACTTTGAAATTCTCCCAGCTTGGGAGTAGCGGGGTGGGGGGTGGGGGGGCAGAACACAGAGGTGCCAGGGTTTGCAGATCACAGGGGTTTGAAGATGAACAATCTGAGCAAATGTTTTTTTACAATTCTGAAGCAGAGATGTGAGATTTGAGGCAAATTTCTTCCAAGATAAAACCCAAATAAACAAAAAGACAAACTGGGGCAAGCTTGAAGTAACCCTGAGATTTACCTACTACTTTAAAGATTACGAAAATAGAAAGCAACGCTAGGTACACCCTTTGAAGCATTTAAGTATGTTTTTGTTTTGTTTTGTTTTGTTTTTGTTTTTCTAAATGATGAGAAATACATCCACTGCACTTTAAAACACTTAGCTGTATGGCCTCGCAGTCATACCTCTACAGTAAGAAAGCACTCAGATTATGGTAAGAGGGAGCTTCCTACTGTTGACGTGTAAACAAAAGGGAAGTTATTTGGACAGGGCTCTGAAATAATGTGTAAACATAGATCTAATGCTATAATGCAGATGCAGAGGAAACTCTTGGAAATAAAATATTTTTTCACATGACTCTAAAAAACATTTTCCTGTCCATTTTGAGGGAAAATGAACCAAAAGGAGGTCTCTGTCCTTGTTTTTTAAAACACTCTATTTTCTTCAAATCTGTTTTTAGAAATAAACCTTTCAATTCTTTTCTTTCAATGTTCTGAAGGCAATTTTGAAGCCTCACATCTCTGGATAAGAAGGAAGAGGATCTGTGAAAAGTCCACACCTGATCAATCCTGACTGCGAGAAACCTTTTGTCCTTGGTTGGTGGGAGGTGGCTGCATAGGGACGAGGAAGGTCTTTGGGCATCACCATATGCAGGAGCTGCTTTTATTCTCCTACTCTGCTCCAAGCATCAAGTCTGATATTTTGTGAGATCCATACACATCCCTCCCAAATTGGCTGTCTCCAAATTAGATTTTGTGTTCAGCCTTGAGGTGTCTCGTACAGGCAAAGGACAAAAGGTGCTGGCAGAGGACCATCTGCTGACTTTACCTTGCACCTCGAACTCAGACTGGGAAGAACTGGCCTTTGCAGGAACACTCTCTTTCCGTCAAGCCGAGAGGAAGCCTTGGTGACAACTAAGACTGGATTCTAACTTTCAGATAACAGATGTGAGAGAAGAATCCCACTAGAAGTGGCTGAGACCAGGGGACAGAGAGAAAGGTTGATCACCATACTGTGTGGAAACATGGGTGTAGAGAGACTAGACTTGTGAGGACCAAAAAGACTCCTGGTGAAATGAGGGCAAAGCAGAGGTATGGCATGAAAAGAGCAGATATGAACTCATGAAAACCTAATTCAAGTAGTACTGTGTAGTGCTGTTAGAACGGATGTAAAATGGGCCATGAAAACCTGGTGGTACAAACTAACTTCACAAGCAACTGGGATGAGCACCGGAGCATGCCATCCTGCCCTCTCCTCACATTTACTTCACTACTCTTCTAAAATCTTCTCTAACTGGTGAGCCAAATAGATGTATATATATTAAAAGAACCGTGGTATTTATGAAAAAGCATGAAATCTGTCAGTCTTAGGGCAAGACTTAACGGGACCTTCAGATGTGGAGCTATTGCCAACTTGTACTCCGTTAGCTGGGACAACCTGGCAAACATCATCTCATTATGGCCATATGAGGGATGGATTCCTAGTTTTGCTTGAGCCTGATCTTATCACTGGCCGAGGGAAGCACCGAATGTTTACCACCCAGTTGCAACCTAAACTGCCTAAAATGTCAGCTCCTAATGGCACAATCCCTTTTGTGAGCCTGTCACAGTGAGGATAAAATTAACAGCCTTTATGTGGCAATGGGATGGCTTAAGTGGATGTGAGCTTGGTGAATAGATAACAGGTCATAGAATAGATAACAGACCAAAGTGGCTTCCACCCAAGTGGCTAACTGTGTCTCTTGTCCTATGCGCTCTTGTGGGCCCAGCACATATCCACCAGTCTGGCATGTACACCAAATGTCAGTGGGACGGTGAGGCTCTGCTGAAGCGTGCGCTGACTTTAGCCACGAGAAAATTCACCTGGAGTGTCTTGTACTATGTAAGGTGCTGTCAGTCTGTCTAATAAATACAGGTATACTTGAAAAAGATCTCAGAGTGATCACTTGGGATCTTTGCATGAGGTAATACTAATAATACATGTTGAGGCTGCTCATATCCAAGGTATCACAAACCTTTGTGCAATGCAACCAGGTAGGGTCAGAGGGCACCTACAAGGAAGTGTCACAGATTGCAAGACATGACATTTTCTCTTGACCAAGCTCACAAGTGAAATAATGTGAAGACCAACAAGGACAGTGGGGTTCTTGGTGCACCGCAATGTCTGCCTCTGTTCAGTGCTGATGGCAGCAGAACCAAATTGGCCAAAGAGTTTGAAGCCACATTTAGAAAATGAAACTACCTGACAAGGATCTACAGGAAAGACAAATTCAGCTGAAAGATGTCTCCTTCATGAAATACCATGTACTTGGTCAGGTCAGGAAGAACGACAGAAAAGCAGATGTGCGTTAGAACATTTATTATGACTCATTCTGACTGAAAAGTAGGCCTCATGGTCATGCAGCGTGAGACCTCTGATCCCCAACTGGTCATCCAGGCACATCTGGAAATGTTAAACATAGGGGGGAGCAAGGAAGGATTCCTGGGTACTGTATTAATTGTAGGCTATTTACGTAAGTTACTTTTCTTATCTTCTCTAACTATTTATAGTTTTGTTTGTATGTTTAAGACCTAGACATATCCCACTATGCTTCAATAAATCTTCAATATATCTTTGTTGACAAAAAGAAATATTGTCTGCTGTTAATGAAAAGAAGGTAATGGGCATATTGAGTTACTTACATAGTATTTTAATAAGTGCTATTTGGGCTCATGTTGACTCAAATACATTAATTCTTAAATTTCATTTCTTATTAAAAAAAAAAAAACACAAAAGAAATGTAAGAATTAGATGTTTTATTTTGAAGGGCATCCATGCTATGAAAACTAGGAATAAAACAGACGAAATAGATCTCCCTTCCAAAACATATAATATTGTCACTAACACTCACCACCACACAAATCAATACAAATGTAACATGACTCAAATGCCTGCCATCATCAGTATTGCATGTTCTGGTGACAGCCTCATCTGAAGAATATGTAATGGGACATACCCCAAACCTCTGGCTAACTTTGCTTTTGCACTGCTCTCTAATAAACAGTTTCCAAAGAGGATCAGTCTCTGAGTCCTGAGTACTGAGTTTCTCTGGAGACAGCACTTTATATTTGCTTCTGAGAAAATGCATGCCAGGAACTTTCTTCCAGAGGAACAGAAAATGATTGGGGACAGGAACGAAGTGACCGGGTGCTCAGGCTGCTTATGTGGTTCCAACCGAGCTTCAGGGGTTATTGCCCAAACAAGCAACCTGCCACCGAGCTGAGGATCAGCAGCCCCAGAGTCAACAGCTGCTAATTTGCAGGAAACACTGAGAGTGATTTAAACGCCTCCTCCCTAGCTTCTTTTAATAAAACCATCTTTGAACACATCCAGTTCCTTCAGACAAAAGGTACTGGGGGAGTTTCACAGAGTCCCCTGGTTCATGCAATGATGCTCCCTGTCTTCCCCGAGCGGGGCAGCAGGGGTGCCTCCCGATGGAAGGGAAAGGAGGGGACGTCCTGAACGCAGGACAGCAGAGAACCAGCAGCAGGGGAAGCCAAGGTGTGCTCAGCCCTGTTCCTGGCGAGCATAGGCTCTGCTCATTCAGTATGCCTTCAACATTCTGAAAACGAAAGGAGGCAGGTTAGTTGGATTTCCTTTACTCTGAGACTTCATTTTAAATGTCCGTTTGATAACTAAATGAGAAACAAATGTGGTGCATTAAAGCAAGGCAGCCCAGCCCAGCAGCGGGAACAGGACCGGTGCAGGAACATTTTTCTAAAGATCCCTTCTGGAATGTTATTTTGAACTCTTCAAAACGGCAAAGGTTTTTAGACATTGTATGTTTTGTTAAGTGTCCCTTGGGAGAGCTAGGTTTAAAATTAGTCAAACTCTTTCACTTTTTTAAACCCTTCCCTAAAATAGTTGATATAAAATTTGGTGGGAATTCTGCTGAGAGCTTAAATTGGCTGAAAAAGACCATCTAATGGAAATGACATTTGGGGAAAAAATGTGAAAAAACTGGTTTTCTTTCTGGCTTCCAATGACATAATAGGGACAAGGCAGGACTGCCTGCTCCTCTGAGCATGGCCCTGACCCCAGGGCCCTGGTCACCAGTTTCCCTCGTACAGGAGAAAAAGGGAAGCAGCTGGGAGAGAGCTAAAAGAGGGAGATGACTGCTCTGGTACGGCACTGCCTGTCCTCAGTCATATTCCTCTGTGGGTTGACATTCATCACCCTTGGAGTGTACAACCTGGTGAGGAGGCCAGCACATGTCCGAACCTCAGCCCAGAGGTGTGGTAGAGCAGTTGCTCTGCAGATGTGACAGCTGGTTGGTTTCATATTTGGGAAAGGAGGGGCAGACAGGTGGTTTTGGCCTGAAATGAAGTATCGAAGACTTTTCCTTGTCTCATCCAGAGTGATGCTGTGTGAAGTTCTCCACCCCATGTGGACATTTTTGAGGGAGGTTGGACGAGGGCACCTGGCTCATCTTCCAGGTGGTCACATCATCTCAGGTGACCAGCTTCTTTGGAACAGCTCACAGTCACAGTCCCAAGGGACCTATGTCTGGGTGAGACTGTTACCCTGCCCTGCCCTGCGGGACACACATCCTCTGACTGCTCTCTTCACCAAGGGAGTTAGATGTGCTGATTTTTATTGGCAATATGGGTGGCAATGGGTGCTCTGTGCCACAGGGTGTACACGGGAGGGCCTGGTGTACACCAGTGTGTGGGGCTGGTCCTGTTGTGCTCTGTGGGGTGGGAGGAAGGTTTGTGCTGGCAGCGCATACTACTCTTCCATCAGCTTCTCCCAGTTCATCAGTGAGCTATGGTGGTTCAAAACCTGTCCCAGAAATATGTCTGGGACCTTCCCCAACCCAGTAGCTTATTTACTCAAGCCATTTTGTCACTTGCAGAGATAAAGCCACCTTCCCACACCTCAGGTTCCTCTCAGCACAGCTGGGAGATAAGGGGTAAGGGATGTTGGCTCCCACTTGCCGTGAACCTCTGAGGATTTCAAGGAGAGGCCTCTTTGGGAAGCCACCTCTGCTATCACTTTGACAGGTGTCAGCAGCACTTTTAGCAGCCAGCCACAGACAGAGATTAGCCAAATGTGTCTCTTGCACAAAGTGCTCAGGCTCTTTAGGCATTGTTTTAAAACACAGAATGGGAATGGATTTTGGCTGAGATAGGGGCCTTTATACAGGAATGGTCTGACCTAAGGACCCCACTATCTGCAGGCTCAGCATCTATCGCAGATGGGGCCTATTTGAGAGGGGCCTCACTGATAACAGGGAGGAGGATCTGTTCTCCCACCACAGACCCCAGTTTAATGCCTGGTGTGCAGGGACTAACACTGTCCTCCTCATTCTGCTCTCTGATCCCTGATGTGTGCCTAGAAGACAGATGCATCAGAACAGCAGCTTGGGGAAAGTGGCAATTCCTTTGGATAAGTAAAGCACCATAATGTGGGTGAACTGGTGCACTTGTGTTACTGAAAAGATTCCTGACTTGGGACTTATCTGTATATCTATGGAAGTTACATTGCCCAGAGAAAGACCCACTTCCCCTATACAAACACAGCCATGAAAGTTAGCCCTGCCCTGAAGCCTCCTACATGCTTCTATATAACGCATGCAAAATGTAGGAGCAGCAGAGTTCAAAGGATGTGGCCAAAGTGAGGAGATGAGTCAGTGTGTGGAGAACAGGTTCTCCCAGTGCTGTGGCAGGCTCCTGTGGAAAAAGCAAGGGCTACTTAAGGGGAGAACAGGAAGAACACAACATGCTGATTGCAGATGGCATAGGGCCACCAGTTTTTGGGGATGATGGGTGCAAGTCAAGAAGCTGAAGAAACAGGGTTAGGAGACAGAGCACTGGTTGGCACCAATGCTCAGGGAACCTGCCTTTGTTACCTGACAGCTCAGGGAAGTCCCTCTCCAGAAGCCACTTCTTGGCCCACTTCCCCTCCCAGATGGGGTTTACTTAGATGCTAAATTCCTCTGGATAGGGGGTGTCCCTTTTCATGGGTCTGTACAGCTCACATCCAAATGCCTTGTATTCCTGTTACCTCATTGCTGATGGCATTTCTTTTTTTCTTCTGGAATTTGTGCACTGTTGCCCAGCCGGTCAGATTGTCTGAAGCACCCTGCAGCTTTCCACAGTTTTTCGTTTACCAGCCGTGCCCAATCTGTAGGTCATGATACACAGCTGGGCACAGCAGAGGTACATATTCTGGGCAGGACATATGTATTCATGCTATGCATCTATTGTGGGGCCCATTCTGGTAGCAATGAAAAATGGCATTCCTCATGGTACCCACATTTTCATGCCAAGTTAAACTTTCCTGTCCTTTTCAGAGTTATTTATAGATGGGAATCTTGACAAGAATGAGTTTCTGTTTTGGAAGGAATAGTTTTACTTATTACCAGCTCTGATCTGAGTGTGTATATGTGCTCAAAGGTGCAAGCAAGTGACAAAAAGCCACCTAAAAAATGTGATAAGTGAATCCCTGGGGGCAGGGATCAAGAAAACTGAAACAGTTTCTTAAATTGAATGGTAAAAGCTTGACACAAGAAGACAAGGTTTTCCTATGTTGGATGGTGTGTGGGGCCGAGGAAAAGGGCCCGGTGCTGCCAATAGAACTGGCAGGGCCTCTTTGCTGCATTGCGCTGGTGTGCACTGCAAGCAAACAGAGCCACTTGCACAAGTGAAACCTTGCTTGCACTCTGCAGGCTGCTCATACCTCATTGGAGCAGTATGTGCTCAATCCCCTCAATCCCAGTGTTTTCCAGAAAGGAATTGTTTTTTTTCCAGAGGAAAATTATTGGCTAAGATTATATAAAGTTGCCCTCAATTAGACCAATGTCTCTGAAAAGCAAACACATCTGAGCTCCCACGGGAGGGCAGTCTGGCTGGGGAGACAAACCATTCCAACTTGGAAAGAGCAGTATTTCTCTACAGACTTATAGGAGGGTTTTCACCATTACCATAGTGACAAAAGGGACAACTAGCAGAGTTGACAAGAATGACTGCATATGCATCCCTGGCAGTAGCAAATTCAGGAACACAAGATGGCAGGCATGTCCCACAACCCCTCCCCTCCCAGGCTGCCTGCCTCGTCCCATCACCAACTGTCCTGCACAGCCAACCCTGTTGACTTTCCTTCCTCCAGATCCTGAACACATCCATGTTATTCTACCTCTCAGTGCCTACAGTCTCTCATCCCACATGCTAGGGTTGGAATAATCTCTCAAGATTCTACAGATCGAGGTTGTTCTCCAGAAGGTCTTTCCATGGCATTACGAAAGTAGCTGTAAAGTCTGAAGAAAAGTAGTGCAGAACTGTTGAAACCAACTGAATAGTACCAAAAGCTCTGCTTCATTCTTTGCTTGTTTGTGAATACAGTCGCTGCCTTCAGGAAGTAGAGAACTGCATGGATGCTAATAGGTTGCTGTGGTGGACATTTCCCATCCCTTCTTGGCTCCAGACCAAATGATCTGGAAAAATTCTGTATCACGGACTTGGAGAAAAGAAATGGGTTTGGTTTTGTCTGTTCATGGAAGTGTCTGCATCTTGACATGAACTGGAATGGAGAGGAATTTAAGGAACTTGCCCCTCCCCAGGAAAATAATAAATAAATAAATAAATAAATAAATGCTTCAATGTATTTAAACTGCAGATTGTATATGGAGCAACTAAATAAAGAATAATGCAACACAGATAGTGCAGAAAAAAGAAACGTAGAACATCATTAAGAAGCCCAAGAGAAGGAAAGGAGGCTTCAATACCTCATGTTTCACCTCTTGGTTGTCAAGCACACACTGGCAGCCTACAGGAGACAAACCTCCTCCTGGTGTGGTGTAGTTGCAGGGCTGCACCAGCAACACAGAGCCTCAGCAAGGATGAAGAGCTGCTCTTGAGGGATCTTGTCCAGAGCTGGGCACTTCTCATACTGCCCAGGAATTGATGAGAAGCTGATCTAGTACAAGTATGACAAATAACTTGCTTCCAGGTAGACTAGACCCAACTTTGGCATAGTTTTGCTACTCCCTGGTTAGCTGAACCAGTGCCCCATGTTTGTCATTAGCTCTGAGTATCTGCCCAGAGAAGATAATAGAACTTCTTACCTGCAGTTTCCATTCATTCTTCCCCATTAACATTTGTCCCTGGCCTAACGTAAAACTTTTTGACTTCAATGAATATCTCAAAGACTAAGGAAAGTTCTGTGAGAACCATTATCATTATTCCTGCTGATGATCCTACTTTGTTTTAGTTAAAATAGTGCATTTATGGTTTTGCTCAGTGTCACAGAGCTTTTAGCACAGAAGGACCATGGTCCATGGCAGATGACAACTCACATTATTTAATGGTGCAGTAGTGGTATCTCCAAGGTTTTTGGCACAGTAGCAGCTGTAGCTCTTGGTAGCCAGGACCTCTGCTCTGAGACAATGGCCTCGCTAAGGATGTCAGCGCTCCTTAGAAACAGTATCGGATTTGGCCTCGTGCAACCTTGCCCTGCAGTCATACACAGTTGTCATCTTCTGCACTGCTGCTATTGTGGAGAACTGAGCCACTTCCTATAAAGAGTGATAAGTCTGTGCAGCTATTTCACTATTTGCTTTTGCCCCAGTGATGACGAGACTAGTATGAAATGAGAACCAGCTGCTCTCACAGATGCCAATTTCTCTGGAAAACATCCCCAAGGGAAGGAGCAGACTGGGCTTTCCAACACTGACCCCAGTAGGACAGCAAACGAAAATCACCACTGGGTGCCTACCTGCATTATACAATACCCAGTCTGCACAGCAGGTACCATTGCCCCAAGCCAAGCCTCAGTGCACCCCATAGATCTCCAGAAGCTCTGTAGGGAGGAGGGAGGGAAGACCAGACCATGGTGCTACGGTGATGGAGAAAGGGGGAGCCTTTACATGGGAGAAGAAAAACAGAAGGGATGTACAAGCTCAGATGAGGGTGGACACAATTAGTTACTCAGAAATATCTGCTTCATGCCCAATACCCCGCCCTTTATCTCCGGGAATAGGGTTGGACATCTCAGACAGTATACACAGGAAAGACGCATTTGAAGCAGCCCTCTGGGGAAAACCAGCCCTGGAAGAGGGAGGCCAAGATGCCAGCTTCCCAAGCAAGCTAAGACACAGCAGCAGCTCTGGAATGCATTTCTTACTATAATCCTAACCATGGTTTTTATTGGTCTGTATTTTTGTAACTATTTCTAATATCACAAATATTTGTGTTTCCCTGATTTTCTTAGGTCCGCGTCACGTTGTCAAATGCCATCTGCTCACGTCATCATCTCAGAGAGGTTGCTCAGCAGAGTGGGGAACTGCACAGATCAAGTCTTCAACCCCTTGGAGGACCAAAACCAGGCAGGGGGTGGGGAGTCCCATGAGGTAGGACCCACCTCCAGCCCATTCTGCACAGGCCCATCTGTATATCATTCTTGTTACCCATATAAGCTGTCAGCAGGAGATGCTGAGGCAAAGGACAGGTTCTGACCTTCTACTTCAAACGTAGCTGAGTCCAAGGTTTGACTGGGAGCCCTAATCTCAGCCTGCATTGAAATGGTCCAGCCTCCTCTTATGGAGAAGCAGGAAGCAAAGGTGCACAGGACCCTCCATCTTACCAGGCTAGTGACAGACTTGCAGGAAAGAGGAGACTGATCTCCTTTGGGGGTGATTTGAGTCCAGGACTGAGTCACCTGTGTCCCCAGTAAATACCTACACAATTCCTGGCACTGTTCTGCCACAAACTCTTCCCTTCAGTTTCCAGCCAGGATGGGATGCGCAGCCTGGTCTACTGAGAGGTCCATCCCATCACCATGTTTTGAAAATGCTTCAAATATTGGTCTTTAGACAGGGGCCGGGAATTGCCTGTCTGAGTTACCTGGGATATAAAAGCTGCCCTGAGTCCTTCTAGCAAGTGAAATGTGCCCCTCCATGTAATGTGGGCAGAATGTGCAAGGTGCAGTTTCCTGAACAGTGTTTAGGGTAGGGGAGCTGGCGGCGTGAGTCCCTTTGCCCTGACAGGTGACTGAGCCAAATGTCAGTGCTCCCAGACGTGTGTGTGCCTGCTGAGGCCATAGGAGGGAGCTGGGGGTAGTGTGGCCAGCGGAGAGCTGAAGTGGTACTCAGGCAGTGGAGGGGCGAACGGACAAGGCAGTTTTCCCTAAGCCAAGGAGAAGCAAGCTTTTGACACAGAAGTGTCCTCGTTCCTTAGTAGGAAATAAGGGGATCTGAAACCTGCCTTGTAGAAATACTATTGCAAATTCCCAGGCAGCTGGGGAGACATGTGAACACTGAGCTGTTTGTCCATGGATTCTGTGCTTATCTGTCTTCCTTACCTGATGCTTCTTTGGCTTGAAGCCATCTCAAGGTCAAAGTGCTTCTGAATTAAGAGGCATCCCCACCAATGAGAGCTGTGTGTGGTCAGGAACCCCACCCTCATTTAGAAAGCTCCTTGTCACAGATTTCCTACTCATAGATATGTCAAGGGAGCTGCCTCTGGTTCCCTGGCCAGCAAGGGTCAGTCCCCATCACTGCACTCCCTGGCTCAGTGCTTGAGCAGAGCCTGGCCCCTGCCTCAGCGAGGTTACACAGCCGTTCCCAGGAACTCGCACAGCTCTTCCTTGGAAGCCGCAGTGCCTGAGCCCGGCTCTGTTGCTGCCTGCTGGCCAAGCATGGAGGGCTGCTCTGTACCACGTGTGCTCCAGCAGTGCACCAGTGCCTACCTGCCAGGCAAACTCCCTGTCATGCACAAACAGCAGCATTTATCACCCATTTGAGATTACACAGCAATGTCTGGCTCTCTGCTTTCCCTGCAAAGAATAAGAGGGCTACACCTCCTGTTTTCAGAGGGGGGAGAAGACAGACCATAATGTTTTCAAATGGGGCTGAAGGGCAGTGAGGAGAGCAGGGCACATGCTTCATGGTGCAGGTCGATGCCCCATGGATGCATTGTCCTTCCACACTCTGTTTGCTCCCTTCAGGCAATGGACAGAGTAGGAAGGGACAAGGGTACTGAGTCATTTCTCAGATGAAGAGGTATTATAGCCGGAGTGTATGGAGGCAGTGCATCCCACCTGCCTACTCTGCTTGCTCGCACTCAGCAGGAGATGGCTTGCCAGAGGGCTGGACATACACGTGCTGTGAAAGAGGGCTGCAGTGTGCACCAGGCATTGCTCAGGGGTGGTGACCAGGGATCTGGCAAAAAGGGATCTGACTTGCCCAGACAGAAGCCATGACCACGAGTGCTTTGCTGCATCTGTGATCTCCACCTCACAGCCTGGAGGAAAGAGGTGGAAAAGTTGTGGTAGTGGCCACTCCAGCAGGACCTGAGCTGTCTGTAATCACTACTGTGATGTGAGTTGTCACAGCAGGAACTGTCCAGTACCAAGCTCACTGCAAGGACCTCCTTTGCAAGGTGTGCAGAAGAAACAAAACTCACAAACAAAAGGGTCAGACTTTGCAGAGCAAAAGCCCAGCAGTTGCAGCAGCTGCACAGTACCCTCCTGGGGCCAGCCACTCATAAAGAACACGAGCTTTGCCAAGAAGTGTGCTCAACACGGCTCGACGTCCAGCTTGCCGGGATTTCTGGGCACTCTGGGGTTCCTGGTGAGTATGCGCACAGCAGCTCCACGCTGGGGCAAGTGTTTGCGAGGCAGAAGCATGCGAATTTCATCCCAAGTGAATATTCATCTGATATTTCTTACCAGAGTGTATTTTTGGGTCTCCTGTTTAAAAGCCATCCAGTTAAGGAACAGAAACAATAGTAGATGATTTAAACTATCAGTCACACAATGTGAATGCTAACAAATAGCCAAGTCAAATGATTTTTGTTTAAACTCTTTGCTAGTGAATAGGGGCACACTGGCAGAGCCCTGGGGGAGCAGGCTGATTTCTGGCTGTGGGGTCTCCGTGTTTCCCCTTGCCAAGTGCCTGTGTGAGGAGACTTGCTGGGTCTCACCAGGAAAGGGGGGTTAAAAGCTGCTCAGTAGGAGAGGAACTGTCACTACCCTGCACTAATTTGTGACAAACACATCCTTGTTTCCCTCAGCTCACGTCTCAGTGGGCTCCCTCCACTTCTCTGCCCCAGGTGCATGATAGGAAGGATTTGCTGAACTCCCCTATGGGTCGTGCTTTGCCTTCCTACCCCTGGTCTACCCGTACATCCCCTTTTCCCTACCTGGAAGGAGAGCTGGGGGTCCCTGGGGCTCAGTGCGCAGCTCCAGTACCTGGCCATGCGCCTATGGGACTGTACGTGGCAGACACATGCTGTCTGCCCTGCAAGAGACTGGTGTGGGATGGTGCGATACAGAGATGTGGTTGAGGATACCCCCCAAGAGAATATTTGCTGCTTTCCAGACACAGAGAGCTACAGTGTATTTAGTATTTAGTATTTTTATTTTAGAGTATTATTAGTATTTAGCAAAACCTCTCCATCCACATACACATGCTTCAGGAGTCCCTCTGTCCTAGCACCCAGAAATATCTAGCTTAGAAAAACACAGGACTTCAGTGTGTCCTGGGGGATGACAAACTAAGCAAAATAAACAGATCATTCTGGAGAGATTATAAACTTCCACAAGAGGGGCTGATAACCAGAGCCTCTGCTTCAGCTGTCCTCAGCTCCCCTGTTGTTGGCTGTCCCCTGTGTGCAAGGCAGACTGTCCCTAACACTGGGCAGCTGGCACAAACGAGGAGCCACTGAGCTGCAGTTTGTTGGACCTGACCCTTCAGATGTCCAGTGAAAAATCTCCATTTCAAAGCAATATGATTGATCGTCACTGTTTCTAGGGAAGGCTGTTCCTATATCTCACTCCTGACCTTCAAACTGTATTCCTTCATTTCCAGATTAAAATTCATAATGACCTGTTTATACCCATTTTTTCTCTTGCCAGCAAAGATCTTTAGTTTAACCAGCCAAGAAAAACTCTTCTTAATCACTGGGATTTAGTAGCAATTTAGCAGCAATGTATGTACAGAGAGCAATGACTACGTCTTTCTTGAAGCAGGCAACCAGAACTGCATGCACCTTTCCAGACGTGGTCTCTGCAGGGCTCCCTGCCACAGGTTCTTTACTGTCACTTCTGGGAGGAGCTATCCTGAGGCATCCTGGCATTGTTTTTGCCTCTTTCATGGTCATGTTACATTGGTGGGCTATACTTATCTTGTGACAAACTTGTGCACTCCAGTCTTGCCTGTGACTTCCAGCCAGTGAGCTCCCAGTCTGGAGCAGAAACCCGCTTCTCAAAGGTCAACAGATGCCAGCGAATTTCTAGTACTCCAAGATCAAGTAAAGCCTTCCAAATATCACTGGTCTAATCAAAAGTGTTATTTCTACAAAGTTCTCTCCCATTATGGATGAGACCTACACCATGGCAGCAGCAGCAGTGCCTTGTGATTAATTAATTGTATTAATTATTGTTACTGACTTTCCTGTCTCCTTAATAAGGAGAATCTCAAGTAACAAACTTCTACCAAAAACAGTCAGGCATGCATTCATGAAAGGGAAAAACAGCCTTGTATTTTCTTTATGCTGTGCTGACCAGCTCTGTTATACCTCTGCTCTGGCACAGGTTTCCATCTAGCTGTGGGTAGGACACTCACTCTCTCTGCATTCACTTTTGCCTCATCATTTGAAGTCAATGCTTGTCATGTTCTCCTGCTCCTGTCCTACATCTCCCTGGGTCTGAGGCTGCTGATCCTCACATGTCTGCAGAGCTCCCCACCAAATGGGCCTCTGCCCATTGGCAATGCCATTTAGCGTAACTGAGAAGTGCTGTCTAGGTTTTAAACTGAAACACAGAAGGTCTCCTCTGAAAGAACCGCAGTCACACACAATCTGGGGAGCAATGCTTACATTAGCCAACCTGTGCCTGCTCGCTTGTTGTTCAGCTCTCAGCATTTTGCCTGGACTCAGCAAAGGGGTCATAGGACTGCCGTGCAGTGACTACTGAGACATCATTGCTCCCATTAAAATATTCCAACGTCATGTGCTTTCTAACCGTGCCCCGCTGAAAAGGAGCCATCAAGTTATGCAGTGAAGTACAGGGTACCTTTGACTGCAAGGGGCAATGTCTGAAAGGACATTCAGAGTTGCAAGAAAAATGAAATGGGACCAAATCCTGCTGTTGGGTTGTTACCTATGTAGTGATATACAGCCAAACCCATGTGGAGGAGAGTGTGAAGACTGCCATTGGTATGCTTTATATAGTGTTTAGTCTGGTAGGAAAACAAGGATTATTGGGTCTAGTAAGTTTGGCTTTCATTCTCTGTAGTCATCAGAAGTTCCAAAGGCATGAAAAGGCTTAAACCGCTATGTTCTTTGAAAGTAACACAGGGAACTCACCACCTGAGAAGTCAAACCCAGTATCATTGGCTGTTAAACTGTAGCTCACCCTGGGGTCTGACTTAAACTAGAGGCCATGCTGTGGAAAGCATTAGGAAAGGGACCTGGGAGGCCACAAGAGGCTAGTAGTACTCTAGAAGGTCCACAGACAGCCTCTGGGTTTGCAAACTGCTGTTTTTCTTCTGGTCCCGGGAGAACTATGTCATTAAATACCTACTTTGGCAGATCCAAAGTGTACCAAAAGTATCCCTAAAGATCCTCAAGTTCCCATACTACTTTCCCCTTCTCCTTCCCGTGGGTGCTCCTGGGGTGGAAGCTGAGGCCTCCAGGCAGGCACGCTGCCCCACAGGGCTGCCCCACTGGGCACCGTGGGCCGGTGGGCGCTGAGTGTCACGTCGTGGTGATGGCTGCCCTTGCTTCTGGGTGCCCTGAGCTCACAGGTTAGACTCCGGTGTGCTGTGGGGAGAAGCAGCTCCAGCCCTGTCTCTCTCACCTTTACCTCCCTGGCCGCAGCTGCCTAAATCTGGCACCCATCTGGCGGTGATGGGTGCCTGGACCTAGAGCCCCGTCCCCGCTTGGGGGCACAGCTGGAGTCAGGGAAGCTGATTCTGCCAGATCAGGCTGGGGCCTCCCCCTAGAGGCTGCTCCTAAGGCTCTGTGGAGGCTCACGAGCAGCCTTGCTCTGCTCCCATGTGGTTCACTGCAAGCAGGTCTCTGTACCCTGTCAGCAAAGGCAATCACCTACTAAAGACAGAGAACAAATGAAGGGGAAAGCAGATAACATCTGCACAGGAACAGAGACCCGCAAATGAGCCAGGTGAAGGTGGAGTGGGCTGTGAAGCTAGCTGTGCGTGGGGTTTGGATGGGGACTTATCCCCTCCTGAGAGTACATGCCATTGTGAGTGCATGCACGGCCCTTGCTGGGAAGGGCCCTTTTCCAGCTTGTTCAATTGCACCAGTGCCAGAACTCGAAGGGGGGCTTGGGAACCTTCCCCCTTGCTGCCTCGCAACCCAGAGAAAATATTCCTGAGTCCTTCAGCATGAAATCCCAGAGCTGCCTGCCATGAATCCTTGAGAGTAAACAGGATGGCATGGGCACATGTGGTGGGAAGAGGCAGGGGTACCACCAATGTGTTCAGTGTTACCTGTAAAAACGCAGCAGGAGGCACAGAGCAGATAAGTAGCCGAAGTTAAAACCTCACCGTCTCCCCTCAGGGAGCTCAGGAAACTTCAGCAGCTCAATGCACTGCAAGCGCCTGCAGCCAAAGCCAGATGAACAGGAAAAACTGACCCAGCATCTTCAAAGGATTAAGGCACCAGGCATGAGCTGTGCACCATGTAAGGCTCTGACAGGGGGAAGCGGAGCTATTTAATGAATCACCGCTTGCTCTGCTCTCCAGTATGCCTTTCCCTGCAGGATGAGGCAGAGTGATAAGAATTCCCTAACCTGTCTCGAACACTCAGACAGTGTTTCTCCATTCTCCTCCCCACACTGCTGAGAAGCAGAGCACAGACACAAAAGCTGAGCTAAAACGTTCACATCCTCCTCTTGGCCTGTGTCACGTCTCTCCACCAGTAAAACTGATCCCATCCTGCCACTAGCAAGGATACCCTTTTGTGTCATGTGTCCCCCATCACAGAGCAGAGACAGCAACTCTAAGCTCAGGATCCTGGTTCCTATAGGCATGGAAGATTTAAGCGGTGCTGGAAGACCCACAGCTACATGAAAAGGGGCTTAAAAGCAATCAGGGAATTGAATACAGAAGAGATCTTGTCAACTGGCTAGTTCCATTAGGACTGTCAGGAACACTAAGAATATAGACATTACATGGTTTGAAAATGTTTCCAAGAGTTCTGTGTATTATTATGTTATCTCTGATCTAAACCCCTGTTAGGGATTTCATGCTCTTAGCCTGTGTTTGAGATTCAGCACATTAATCAGCAAGATCTTTCTGAGATGTGTCAACAAATTCAACTCGCTGTTCCGAGTTAGCTGCTCCGAGAGAAGGAGCACGGTGTTTAGGAGCAGCCGGAACCTGCAGGACTGAGTCGTGCTCAGGAAGAAGCTGTGCTGGAGCACCATTTCCTGGGACAATGGACATCACAAAGCAGTGATTGAATCCTTTCTGTCCACCCAGGCTGTGCCCACTGTGTATTGCTTCTGTAAAGAGGTGATAAATGTGGTTGTAAAAAGGAACAGCTAGATTTTAAGAATGATTATAAATGGAGTGTTTGGCCACTGGTGTGAACCCAGGGAAGAGGAGGAACCCCAGCCTGCACACAAAGCAACAACGAGATTGAGTGGGGACTGTTCCTCCACCCAAGAGTACCTGCTGGCAAGTGTCTTCTGCATGGAAGGAGGAGGCTGTTGGGCACAGGAGCAGTAGCACTTGGGAGAAGGCAGCAACAGGTTTCTGTTCCTGCCCTGCTCCCAGTCACCTAGCAAGCGGGGATGTAGGTATGGAGCCAGTAGAAGGAATACAAGAAACAAAGTGGTGAACTCTTTGTTCATCAGCAGCTTGCGCTCCCTGCAGCATAGACAACCTGGCAGATGTAGGTGTTGATGAGTTATATTTCAGGCTCTGGAGAGACGGCCTTTCTATCAACCCCAGGACTGCAGAGCACCCTATGGCTCATTTGTATGAACCCCAAAACATTAAAGAAGAAACACTGTGGTGGCATGTGACAGCAGGCTGCACTGGTGTGCGGGTGCCAAGGGCAGGCACACAGGGGTCAGCAGTACTGAGAAGACCGGAGTGCTTGCCTGAGCACTTGTGTGTGTGACTACAAGTGTCAGCAGCCACGCAAGTGCATGTGCATGCGTGAGCACATTAGCAGTGGTGAGTGAACATGTATGCCTGTGATTGTGTAAGCATGTGACAGCGTTATCGTGAGTTTCCACACGTCATGCCATTAGATTTCATTTCCTTTCTAATGTAACCCATGCCTGGGAGTCAGTTGGCAAGATGATACGATGCAGAACCCCAACGTACACTGGAAATCTAGTCCAGAAGGCTAATTATTCTCTGGGTTGACCAACATTTCTAAGACAATAGAAAGAAGAAAATTAATCACAGAACTCTTGTTTTTAAAAGTAAATGGAATTAAGGAAAATGTTCTCTGCCAAAATCTGATCTAGTAAGAGTAAGAGTGAAAGGGAAAATAGAGGGAATGTCATGGGAAATGCTACTTTGTAACACTGCTTTTTCCCAGTAAAGATAACCTTGGGTACAGCCTCTGATCAAACCCACATTGTCCTAACAAGGTACCGCTGCATTCATCAGCTGTGTTTGTAAGGGCTGGAACAAAACCCTGCCAGCAGAGCCGAGAAAAGTAACCAAGGAGCAGCAGCATCACTCAGGATTTTGTAGGTGGCTCGTGAATCTTCAGAGCCCCGAGCCATCTCACTGGTCAGCAGCAGTAGTTACGCTTTGCATTAGCACTTTGGTTGGCTGTCAGCCATGGCTACCAGAAGGCCTGCAAGCTGTATTAACCAGAGAATATCTTTCTTTAAGCAACCTTTGTGATGGCAACACCAGCTCTCCCCATATATATGTATTCACAGAGTTGGTGCAGATCAGCCAGTGCATCCTCTACACATTAACAAATCTGTATTTCTTACAAATGTGTATAATCATAACCTTGGTTAGCAACACTGATATCTCAGCAGTGGACTTGATCCTCTGCTTTTGTTACATTGTTCTCACAGCTTTTGAAGATTTTTTTGTCAGTCACCTGACCGTGGCTGGCAACACCTCTTGCACTTGACAGCATTAAAACTCAAAGTGGAAAACTATTTCTGTACCAGGATCCCATCTGAGTAAGGGGAGTCTCATCCTGCACCCATTGCCACCCGGCTCTGGCCAGCCCTTGTGTGCAGTCAACAAGCCACTCGCTGTTTGGAAGGGGTCAGTGGACAAGATCAATGCTACAGCAGTAGCAGAGTGCTTGAAGAGGGAACAGCCATCCCCACTGAGTCCATCCCCAGCACCCAAACCCCTAGCATGAACACCACAGTGCCCTGACACTGAGCTCTTGTCCTGCTGGAGATGCTGACACCAACCCGCTGCCGGCAGCCTGATGCCACCACCCGGGGTTACTCCACACAATACAACAGCTCCTGTTTAGGTCTGGTTAACTGCAGATGAGTAACTTGATAGAAGACAGCTTAAACACCTGCCTGGCCTACAACTCAGGCCAAGTGAAGGTGTTTCCACTTAGCAAGATTCTGCCACTTTGCTCCAGAGCCCTGAGGGAACTGAGCCTTCATTCAGGTTCGTGGTCTTCATGAGGAAGGGCAGCCTCTTCCAGTGCAAAACTCATGCAGGATCATGGCTCCAGCACAGGGATCTCTTTGGGGGTGGCAGAACCCCATGTGTACCAGCAGCAGTTGCAAGGGACATTCTTCCAAATGTACAGGATGCTCAGCAGCTGAGGACCAGGACCTTGAAGGCACCCGGAGGATCTGGAACAGGATGGAGGGCACCGGTGTGACCTGTGCTGTGGAGCTCAGCTATGGCACTATATCACTATATCAGCTATATCACTGCTCGCCCTGGCCCTGGGGAGGTGCAGTGCTGGCTGAACAGGAGGTAGCTGCAGGAGGGACCTGCGGCCGTCACAGAAAGCCCAGAGGGGCGGTGATGTCCTGTTCCCCTTTGTGGATTACAGTCCCTGCAAAGAGGACAGTGATGTTAGCTTACACCTTCCAGATTCTCAGCAGAGCAAAGGCCTTTCAAAGGGTCTCAACCATCACTCCTGTGTCCCACAGCAACTCTAGCAGGAAAAAATGCCTCTGGGAGCCCTGGGAGACAGCTCCGGTGTTTTCCTCCCATTTTAGATGGAGCACCCTATCCTGCCATGGCCTTGCTGTGGTCCCTGGAAATTGCCACAAGAAAGCCACACTGTTCCCTCCCGCAGCGTGAGCAGCCGCCGTCACCTACCTAGTGAGGGCCCCTGGAGAGGGGGGCTGCAGCTCGGCAGCACGGCCATCCCCACGGGGATGGGTGCGGGGCAGGACCGGCCGCCCGGCACCGACCCTGCCTCCTGGGTGATTCAGGAACTAGCTGTGATGAGCTCAGTTCCAGGGAAAGGCCTGAAGCTTTTGAAAACAAGAAATGCAGCTCAGGCAGCTCCAAACTGCCTAGCTCCGCCTCATTTGGGGAAAAGTGAGAAGAGGGGGATATCTGAAATAATGAGTTTTCTGACTATTTATTCAAAACATAACAACAGATAAACTCCAATCACATGTTGCATTCAAATATTGGAATATTTATTCCAAATATGGTCCTGTTGCAATTGTATGATAAACATGAAAGCGAGAGTGCGGTTATTTATGTCCTGCCTTCAGCTTCTCAATAGCATGTTTAAGTTTAGGGTATTTATGCTCTTTCATCCAGCTGTCTGACTTTATCAATTCGTGTACAGCTTGGGAGAGGCAACCATGCCAGGAGCAGAGCAAGACCCAGCAGACCTTGATAGGACAGGCTTCCCTCATGGAAAGCACATTATGTCCCTCCTGCTTCTCTCCTGGCCCCCGCGGAGCAGTACTGGCAGAAACTGTTGTATTACATAGTCCCCTGGCAAGGAGGGAGAGCCTTTCTCCCTGGCTGGGGCTGAAGGAGCTTCCAATATCATTTAAATGAAACAATAACTCAATGGTAGCGAGTGAGGGTTATTTGGGGTGCTCCAAGAAGGCACATACTGTGCCCAGGAGCAATGGAAAAATAGGCAAAGGGAAGTTTTGACTGAACAGTCAAAAAAAGCTCTTGGCAGGACCTCCTGTACTGTGGAGCCACCTCTCGCATGGCAGGATGGATGCCCTCCTTAACTGCTGATCTGGACTTGGATTCACACTTACTGGTATGTTATTATGTTTACCATCATGCTCTGCTGTGCTCTGGCCGTGGACCAAAACCGTCAAGAGTCCTGAGGAAGGGCTGGTCTGGAGCTGCACCCAGAACAGATATTCTCCTTGGCAATGGTTGGGTTCGAATGATCACCATTAGAGAATGGGGCCAAGGGGTACATGTCCCTCTGATACAAGACACTTGAGGGCATCTGGGTTGGGTGATGGAGACCAGACAAGCCACTATCACCTGAACTGAATGCAAACCCAAGAAGGAAAATGCACCCTCTGCTCCATCCTGATGTTGGATGAGGACCTCAGAAACCCTCCAATGACGCTAACCTAATCTGACTTGTGGGCTGCAACACTGTGATTCGGTGCTCTGCCACAGGCCAGGATCTCTTTGCAAATTAGTTTCCAAAAGGAAATTTAGTAGTAGAAGGACTACCAGGGATCAAATACAGTGTTGTGAAGACAAGAGATGTTCCTCCTGACTTGCCAAGCAACAGTGACATGCCAGTAACAGGATGTTACAGGGACAATCCAACTTCTTCCAAGATCCATCAACCTGCAGCAACAGGTCCAGCAGACAGAAGCAAGAACACTGAATGCCACAAGTAATGGTAGATAAATTCCAGCAGAGTCAGCTTGTGCATGCTGTGTGCATGCACCCAATACACCCAGTGCTCTCAAATCTGATGTCACTGCGCCTCGCACCCAAATTAAAGACATATTACATCAGTTCTTCCAAGTTCTTTCTTATGATCTACAGAAAGCTCCTTAGAAGCTCAGCCTCCTCTTACCTTTCCAGAGCAGACTACACAGCCTGTACTTATCCCTCATGCAGGCTGCAGTAGATGCAGAAGATAGAAAACTTCCAAAAGAAAGGCAGACAAACAGCTCAAGTGCCTACATCGCACTTGAAAAGTAGTGTTGGATAATGAGCTTTGTCACAGGAGACTTCTTATCCACACAAATGCAAAACATGCTCAAAACTCATGTGGTTTGTGCATTTACAGCACACAGTTTCTCCTCCATCTTTAATGTGTAGTTTTCAGAACTCATTAGATACATCTTTGATCTTGAATGATGTCAACCAAAAAACATGAAGAGGGAATTGTGGAATGCTCTGACATTTCTCTGCTGTCCCTCAGGCTTTGTGTCTCCTCTATATTCTGTGTCATGTTAAACAGGTACATTGTCCTCAGGCAGGACACTTCCTGCCTCTCCATTTCTCCTGCCTTTGTTTGCAGCTTTTCTGTCCTCACAGCATCCTCTGAAGTGAGGTGACTGTTCCATCCCAGGTGACATTATGCCAGCCATTTATACAAGCCTGTTGGAGGACAAGGTGGACAAGCACTACAAGTAAGCCCATTTTTGGTTGCTTCTGACCACAGTTTCACACTGATCTCCTGTTTGAACTTAGCACAGAGAATTCCTTGGAGTGTGCAACACTTTGCATTACCCACTCAAAAATTCACTTGTCAGACTGACCCAGATTTAGCTAGGTTCCTTCCAGTCTTGACTGAAGTCTTGTACTTTTCCAGCCCGTGTAATAGTTTCTACTTCACTGTGTGAAGCCTTTAGTGTATTATTTAATATTAATCTCTATTGTTCTCTATCGTGGATGCCTCTTTATTCTTCTCATCTGAATTTTTATTATTATTATTATTATTATTATTATTTTTCAGACAAATAAAATGATGAATGAAGAGATGGCTTTATTATTATTTTGTGAGTATATGTTCAGAATACTGTAACACAAAGCAAAGAGGCACATTCTGTGATGCGCAAAAAGGGTGCCTGCCCTCTTGAACCATGGGTCATGCAGAGGAGGTGGGCTGAGGAAAGACAACCAGGCTTCCAGGACAGCAAATATAACAAGTCCAGCCTGGAATCCAGACCATAACACAGTTTTGTACAAAGTCTGTTCTGGATGGGCAGAGTGAAAGGTGATCTGACTGCGCTGTTTTGAGGGGGACAGACAAGTAGAATCCCACTTGCAGCAGTTTCTTAGATGCAGAGATAACTGCATTCACACCACCCGGTTATGGCCCAGGCCTGAGTGTGCAAGTCTCAGAGCTGTGCCTGCAGGCCGGAGATTTTTCTGCATTCACCCAGCAGAACCTCACCGCTTGGCAGAAACCAGCTTCTTCCACATCCACCAATGAAAGTGCCACTCTGTTACTGAGTACTCCTGCCCAGGCATCTCATAAGTCACAGCGAAGGCAAAGGGATTGTACAGGCGTCTCTGAGGCTGGGATTTAAACCAAGCATCACAAAGTCCTGCACGTCTGTTGTTACTGATGGTGGCATCTCATCTGGAAGGAGCCCAGCGTGTTTCCTGCAGCCTGGACTGCTATGGTGCCAGCTAGAGAAGACGGCTGTGTTTGTCAGCTGAGACTGTTGAGTATGGGAGCTGCTCCTCTATCCTTTCTTCCCACAGTTGTGCTAATCCTTGTGATCTCTTTACCACTGCTTCCTCAAGCCCTGTGCTGGGAAAGAACAGTGGACAGCCCTCTTTGGCTGAGCTAAAATCAAGGCTGGAGGCAAGGAGATAAAACCAGTTCTCCCACTGTGCTGTACTCAGCAGAACTAATTGAGGGGCCTATTAAGAAACAATATGCAGCAATATCCACATTATTATAAGTCACTTGTGCAGGCCAGAACCACATTTAAAAACATCTTCCAGTTCTTTTGCCACTCAATTTATTTCCAGTATAGGGAAAATGAGCAACAGGAGAAGCTAAGGATTTGCTGATTGCTTCAGATTACTCAATAAAATCTCTCATTAGCTACCCTCCATCTCTGTGATCTCAAGGCAATGCTGACATGGAGGATAAGCAGAGGGAATACTGCACATAAGGAGGTAACCAGATCTATTTATTCAAGAGAGCATCAAGTTTTCTGTGCTGCTGCTAAAAGACACTGCTCATACAGGTCTTTACAGCCTGATCTAGTAGAGGATCCCAAACCCTCTGAGTACCAGTTATCCAGAGCATTCCCAGTTGCCTGAAACACCATGGCTTTCAGGAAAATAGTTGACTAGGATCTCAAACAACTTGGAGATGGCATTTTGCTTTGGCATATGAGAACTGAGGCTTCAAATCTGGTAAAGATGAAGCTGGAAGCTACTGGAAGCAGTAGCTTAAAGACAAGGCTGAGGTGTATTGACAGCCCAAGTGTGAGATTACAGGGGACTGAGCAAGGCACCAAGCACCCTGCAGAGAGCAGATCCTGCTTCTGCAGGGCAGACACTGGAACCAGCAAGGGATTTCTGAGGTCAAACAGGACAAATGCATGTGAGAGATGGCCAAGGTCATGTTGTGCTGCAGGAAGCAGATGTTTTGACATGGGGGTATGTAAGGCAGGCTGATGTCCCAGTGGAGGCCTCTCTGCAACCTGAGGAATGAGGTAACAGCTGCAGAGACATGCACCAGAAATGCTTCCTCAGCGCCTCTGGCTACTGCCTACGGAAACACAGAGATGGAGTAGCAAGCTGGCTTGCGCTTGGGCAAGCTACCAGGAGACAGTCATGTAATTGGTCTGTGCAGGAGGAGCAGCAGGGTTTAGAGATAAAGAAGAGTTATGCATACAGTTAAAAATAATGAATGGGCCTCACCTAGGAAGAAGAGCAGGCAGAGAATGAAATAGGAGTTTGCAATCATACGGCACCAGAAAGAGGAAACAGGGTTCTGGCATCAGCCATGAATCTGTTAGAAAGGCTTGTACCAAGGCCAGCAGTGATCCCAGCATCCCAGCAGTGCTCATCGCTGCCTTGCAGTCCCGGGTGATGGCTCCACTGGTGGGCACAAGCGCGGCTGGACCGTGGCAGTGCACAGCAAAGTAACCCCTTCCCCTGCCAACAGCAAGCTCAGACCATGAAGACCCCTTCCCAGAGGAGCAGAGATGCAATGCAGAACTGCTGCTTCCATGGTGTGCTGCAAGAGCACGAAGGTGCAGAACAGTCTCATTCACCAAGCAGAATGAAGGCTTAGGTTGCAGGAGGACCTTGGTGCCACAAGCAGGTGGAAAGTACTTCATCAGAAAGGACCCTGGTGCAGGCTGTGCATCAAAACTTCTCAGAAGACCTTCCAGGGAGAGGAGCACCAGGATGTGACATTTGACAGCGAAGCAATGATAGAAAAAATTGTAAGTGCTTGAAAGTAGCAAGTCCTTCAGGAGAGCAGGTGGTTGTACTGCAACAGCCTGGTGAGTAAAGCTGTGAGAAATTGGAGGAAACTAAAAGAAGAAAAACATAGGTTGAGATCAAGGAAGGTAAAAATGTTACCCTTGTAGGGGGATGAGGGCTACAGGAGATGAGGCTATAAGTACAGTGATTAGGCTGCCAGTACTATTTCCAGCCTGAGCCAGTCACCTGAGTTCATCCCTACAGACACTGGTGTCTCTCCTTGGGCAGGTGTAAAAAGCAGTCCAAGACCTCTCCTTCTATAAGCACTTCTTTTATTCCAACAGCTCAGAAGGGTGCTCAGAGAGACTGGACAAGACTGAGATGGCAGACCAATAGCTAAGTGAGGTGTGGTGAATCCCAGACAGAAATCCAGCAGCAGCTTCTGGGAATGGTTGCCTGCAGGCCAGGAGAGGATGTGGCCCTTCTCATTTCATTTGCAAGTCTGGAGCAAGGAGACAAATATTTACTGGGATGTTTATTTGAGAACAAGTTGGTGGGAAGAAGAGCATGGCTGATATCAAAGGAATGCTCATTCGTGTCACAGCCTTTGAAAACAGTGTTTATGATTAATTCATCTTTCTATGACCAGCACTATCCATAGCATGTTTGTTATTTATTTTTTCATTTATTACCCTTTTCTGTGTTCATCAGAGTGATTTATAACATGTAATGAACCGAAGATCATTAGTGCGTGACTGAAGAACTGGTACAAGCTTATCTGCAGGACATTGCTCGGCAAAGCACCAAATTCTCTTCTGAATTTATTTTTCTCCATCAATGCATCATCTACAATGTGGTGTTTTCTTGAGCCTGGTCATTCCAAAGATGTTATTTCCCTTTGGGAGGCCCTGGTTGTTCGAATGTTCAGCAGTTGACAGCTGTCTGGAACACACTACAAAAGGATTAAAGCCAACATTTCTATCTTTTCATCTTTCTAGCCTTAGACTGAATCAGGCACGGGTTGCTACTTGTTGCTGCTATTCATGACATCGCTGGTGTTGCTGTGACCTTTTCTCTGTTATGGTCTTATCTGATGTTTGCAGGACTTTGTATAATTGAGGGGTTTATGTATAACAACGTTTCTGTGTCATTTTCTCTCTATTTCTGGAGGAATTTACCACTGACAAAAGGTGCTGCAGAAATGACAGCATAGCATGAGATCCTCCGGGCGGCTGTTAGGCAGGTACCACACAGAGCAGCCCCACTCGGCGCTGCGCTGAGCAGGCTGCCTCAGCCCTGGGCAGAGGACAACCACAGTCCATCGTGGGAGTCTGAGGAGCAGGAGGCAGAGCTGTGGTAGCAGGCAAAACCAGAACGACTCTTCTTGCTCCAGAACTGTTCTCACCCAGCAGAGCCTGGGGCAGCACAGCAAAAAACAGAATGTGAGCTCAGCACCGGCCAGATGCGGTGTGTTTCTACGGCCTAGCGGCCGTAACAAAGCCCTATCCTACCAAGGCTATCAGCTGCAGGCAGGACCATCTTCTGCACTAGCAGTATTAAATCTCTTACCCACAGAGCTCATGACAATAGATGTTGCTGTCACATCCCCTTTGCCCATTCACGTTATCACTCAAAGCCCACTGGTGACATGTCCCAATGCTTTCAGCTGTTTGCTCCTGCTGAACGGCAGCTCAGCTTAGTGTTTGCACAGACCAGGAGAGGTCTCCTGCATGAGCCACACATCCATGCAGATCACAGTGATGCTGGTAGGCATGGGTGAGAATCCACACTTCTGGACGAGGTTTCTTCACCGGAAGCTCAGTGCCAGCTGCAGACCTAGTGGAGAGAGGAGAGGCTCCGCAGCCGTGCGGTGCTCATATCTGGCTGATGGAGCGGGCACTGCCCACCTACCTGTGCACGACATGGGTCTCACTCAGTTCTCAGCACACCTCAGAACAAGTCTAGCAGCATTTTTAATTTCAAAGATGTCACAAAGCCTATGAACAGCTCCAGGCTTTAGAGGATACTTGGTGTTGCTCCCATGTAAGCACCTGAAGCAGCAACTCCATTTCTCATACCTCTTAGCTTAAAACACAAATCTTTGAGAAGGTTGCCAAAATTTATAAGCTGCAAGTTCTAGAACTGTGAGATCTAATGCTTCTTTCTGCCTGCCACTGGCTGCAGCACCACACAGCATTTGAGTTATATTGTAAAATTTTGAAGGCTTTATCACATTTTATTTAGAAAAATAAAACTGTCTTTAGGAAAAGTCACCATGTAACATCCCTTTCAGAGGTTATATTCCCAGCACTCAGGGTAATATATGTGTTTTGTTTTAAGATAAGTCAAACAGAACCCCTCTCCCTGGGGCAGGGCACACACTCTGCAACAAAGGAGGTGAAGAAGCATTTCCACCCTGCCGCTGCAAGGCATTGCTGGAAAGCAATGAATTCCTCAAGGAAATCATGTGAGTATAGGACTCCAATGAAGAGAATTAGGCATGGTCTGGTAGGAAGTTTTACTGACTACAAAGTCCTCCCTTTATGAAACTAAAAAGGTTTTAAAATGGAGCAGCCCTTCTATGATGCCCTCTCCAGACGGTTGCTGTAGCAGCACCCCTGAAATATAACAGAGAAAAGAATCACAGAGCCACAGGTCTGGCAGCAGGAGGGGACCTTCAGGACCTGCCATCCAAACTCTTCCACAAAGAGGGACTATTAGCAAAGCCAGGTCAGGTCAGCCATGGTTTGTCTAGCTGAGTCCTCGTGACTTCCAGGGATGGAGATCCCACAGGCCTGCTCGGTGATCCATTCCAGTGCTGTGTTTTCCTCTTGTTTGAGCTTTTCCTGACATCCAGTCTAAACTTCCCACCACAAGTAGCTTTTAGCACTTGCAATCTTGTCTCCCTCTACACAGCCACCTCTGTAGCTGCCCTTCATATAGTTGCTGGCTGCAGTTAGATTCCTTCTGAGCCTCGCTCTCGCCAGATGAAAGAAACCCAGCTCCTTTCACCTTGCTTCACAGGTCACCCGCTCAAGCTTTCTTCTGCATTGTCTCCACTTTCTCACACACACTGTCAGCTCAGGGGCATGACAGGGAGCACAGTCCTCCTGGTGTGGTCTCACATGTGGTGAGCACACACAGGAACATTCCCCAGTTTGCTGCCCATGCTCTTCCTCTGCGGGTGCTTTGCCTTGTTCATAACGAGGGTGTACCACTGGGTCATGTTCATACTGCTGTCCTCCACAAAGCCCCAGGTCCTTTTCAGCAGGGCTGCACAGCCCATCAGTCATGAGCTTGGACAGGGGAAGTAAGTCAGAAAAGCTCTTTCTGTAGCCTGTTTTTAGCTCTGCAAAACTGAGGTAAAAGACAGCACAACAGCAAAAGAGCTGTTCAGGATAGAGCTCCATTTCCTAGGCTTCCTAGACATAGGAGATAACCAGCCCAGGAAATGTCTCTGCACCCTGGCTGTGCTGTAAGATGGCACAGCCTTTAACTCCGTCTATGACCAGCAGAAGGGGTGCATAAGGACAGCCCTTCTGGTGACCACAGACCATCTAGCCAAGGATCCAGTCTTTGGTGCTGGTCAACAGCAGATGCATATGGGTGGAGGTGAGAACAGGGCAAGCACATAAGAACACCTTCTTAGATCATGGCCCTCAACTCCCAGCAATGCATCTCAGGGGTTATCATGGGAGCTCTAGGTCTCTCCTGTATGGTATTAGCAATAATTGTATCTGATACACCAGGCACAAGTACTCTAATTGATGCTGGTTGAAATTTTAAGCAGATGAGCAGACCCTCTTTAGGCCTGCCTCTGTGATCCCCGGACTCAGTGGGAAAAACGAACACTTACCACACTGAAACTGCTATCTCAGCACACTGGGTAGCACCAATGTGCCTGAACCTGGTGGCATCTTACAGTGGAGAGGAAGAGGACTGCTGCCCCATAGAATCAGTGTTTAGCAGCACCCTCAGGGGGAGCCTGCGGCACCCCATATTCTGCTATGGCCTCCCCTCTGCGCAGAAGCTCAGATGTCCCAGTGCTGCTAGCACCTGCTGCGGTGACAAGGGATGCAGATCTCTGTTCCACCCATTTGAGCCTGCATACTGGGAGGACTGGCTGCTACCTAGGCAGGATGTGATCTGTGCCAGACAGTGCGGGAAGCTGGTTAAGGGCAGAAAGAATGGAAAATGTTCGCTGCTGTTTCTGTTTAACTTTAGGAACTGATCCAGCTAAGATAATAACAGAAGAGTTCACTTTGCCATGTCAAATATGCAGGTACTTTGCAGTATTAAGAGCTGATGCCCTGTTCTTATAAAACTGGCCCCTGCTGATTATGGGAAGACAAAGTTGCCCATAAACAACGTTTTATTTCTTATTTAATGCAAATTCTTGGGTAAAATGAGTCAATCAATTTTTCATAAAGTATAAAACAGAGATAAGTGCTTGGGATCATGTGTGAGTCCCTGTCAAACAGAACCGATAAGTCCGTGATGCAGTGCAGAGAGTGCTTTGCAAGTATTGTCCAAGTGACCTTTTCATTAGTTTTCCTTAAGCAGTTAATCTCTTTTTTTTTTTTTTTCCCAGGATACAGACTATTTTAAGACTCATTACATCATACATGCATTTTAAATATTAACTTTTCTTCCATGTCATGCCTAGGAGGATTTTTTTTTAACACAGTTCTACCTGTCTTGCTGAGTTTTCTGTCAGAAAACTGAGTTTTCCAGCAGTCAGAGTTAAGGAGCTTCCAGGCAGGAATTGAAAGTGCTTGTTTGCAGCAAGAGTGTGATGGCTGAGGGGCAGGATGTGAAACCCAGTGATTTAGGAAATGCTGCCAGGCCAGAAGCAGGGATTGGACCTCTCCAAAGGCAGCCATGTGATGGCAAGGGAACTACGGGGCCAATGTGTGGAGGCATTTACTGCCTGTGTGTGGGGTACCATAAACGGGAGAAATGCAGGCCTGAGCCAGTGCTTCTCAGCAGGGCTCCAGCTTCTACAGAAAAATACTTGAAAATGATTTAGAGAAAAAAAAATGTGTTTCAAAAGTGTCACTGGCATGTTCTTGTTTCTGGCTTGTAAATCATTTCAAGATCCCTGTGCCACTTAAAAAAAAAAAAAAAAAAAAAGGTACCAGCTGCTACCTGCCAAAGGAGACCAGAGCCTTTAAACAAAGACATTCCTGGCCCTCGGATCGCCCTCACAATGGGTGTACAAAATGCCTTGACAACACCTCTGGTGTATTCCTATTACCCCTGTATTTGGATTCACTGATCTCATTATGACAGAGTCCCTGGTACAGAGAGCAGCTTTGCATGGAGTTCACACTTTATTATTAGACACAGCTGAAAGAACAATAATAAATCAACTTCATCCTTTCAGAGTTAAGGGTAAAACAGAGATCGCGATATTTATAAGCAAGGCTACAAAGGATAAAGCAATAACATGTTTTGTTAATATCCAGCAGTAACATGTACTGCTAAGTCCTGGAAGCCAGCACTCAACAAACTTCACCTCTACAAAGTGCGCTCACTTTTCTTCGCAGAGGAAAGCTCCCACCAGGCTGTCCCTCACCTTGCAAAATCACAGATGCCCTCTGCAGTGAGGATCATCTCTGGCTCTCCAGCTCCTTGCTCAAAAGATCACTGTGCTGCTGCAGCAGATGACCCTGGGGAACAAGGCAGCTGGTCATCACCAGGACCAGGATGACCTCTCAAACCTGGAAGCATAGGCTGAGGATGGGAGCTCTTATCTTCATCTTGGGCACACTTTCTGCCTCTCTTCAACCAAACTTGCTGTGGGAGAGGGCATATTGGAAACTCTCCACCACCAAATGAATATATTTTGTGCAAATTAGAAAATGTGACTCTTTGTGAGACCAATCCACTCAGAATACCTGGGCTTGCTTTGACCAAAGTCCTTTTCCCTAGACCTTCTGGAGGTCTAGACCTAGTGGAACAATTAACCTGGCATGACCCTATCCAAAAGGATCATCCAGCTGCAGTGATCCCAGCCCCCAGTCTAGTATGAACCCAAAGCAAGGAGTCAGGGCCCTGAGACCACGTGTGAAACAAGGAGAGAAACAAGTCAGTGTTGCCTGTTTAGTTTGGCCCAGTCTCATGTGATTTATTCTGGTGTCTCTGCCACATCAGTGGAACTCTTGAGGCCTCTCTTGTCTGGTTCTCAAGCATCAAGGATCGGGAACCTGCCACCTGGAATACCCCCAAGCATAGATCTCACCATCTCAAGGACCAGAGCAGGGCAGATCTGCTCCAGAGAGGTTTTTCACCTTCACATGGTGACACCACAGTTTCCCTTTCCTCCTCCAGGGCAGGAGAAGAGGACAGCTGGAAAAATCGTTCACATGTCCATTCCCTCTGCATGCCTAGTGATTCAAGATGAGAAGAGGGATTGAAGGAGTCACTCAATATCTGACTACAGACAACTGGAGACGACATCCCCCAGTGCCCACCTGCTAGAAGAGTCTTGGTGGTTGGGACAGAAAACAGACAAACAGAAAGGAAGAGGAACCTGCAAAGGAAGAGGAACCTGCCTGCTCCTGTGTAGCCTTGATTAGCTCCTTAGATCTAGTTACTGACTTAGATGTGCTCCAGGAGGTGGGCAAGTGGGGCAGGAGGCTGGTCTGGAAAGCTGGGGGTGAAATGAGCCTTCCCCCAAGATCAGAGGAAAATCTACTAGAGCTGAGACTTCCTGTGTCCCTGTCACTCCTGGCCATGGCTGGCATTATGAAATGCTTTAGCTGACCAAGCTGCACTGTAGCCACGTGCCCTGCAAAGCCAGAACAAGGGATGAAAACATTTCTAGATATTTCTAGAATCATGAATTTCTGCTTTTTTTTTTTTTTTTTTTGGCAAAACTTGCAATATTTTTCCTTCCAATATTTTTCCTTCCTTCTTATTTGGAACAGACTTTATTTATTTATTTTATGTTCCACCTCTCTTTCCCTTGCTGTTACTTCCCATGAAGACTTTTAGGAATATCTACACCCTGGACCATTATTTGGACAGGATTTTTATTCTGGGCTTCTGTTACAATTTTAAAAGAAATTTTCCTTTCCAGCAATGGTTTTCACACCTTTTCATTTTATTACTTTTCAGCTAAAGGCATTCCCTTTCCTGGGTTTCAGATGAGAGTTTCAGTCCGCGATCATAATAAAACATGACAGGATTTACAGAAGTAAGGAAAGCCACTCCCTGTGCCGGTCTGTGCTCAGTGCTGGCTGTTGCACAGCAAATCCTATTCAGTCCAGGAGTGCTTACACCAGAACCACTCCCGCAGCGATTTAGTCAACATGCAGAGGGAGTGTAACTTAGGGGCACTACAAAAACAGAAATGCTTTCTGAACATGCAGCAAGTCAGCTGAGAGTTATCTCCAGCTAAAGAGCCAAATACTTTTGTAGCTACTTGATGAATTGTTAGCAAGCTGAACTTTCTCGATGGCTCCAGAACCAGCTTGCCAGCTCGCCCAGCCAGCACCTCGTAGGACCTGATGCTCGTTGTGTCCCAGAGCATAGCCCTATCACTAAACCTATATGACACACCAGGAACATATGGACACGATCTCATACAGACTGTTGTGGCTGCTGCAAACACATGAAATGTAAATTGTGAAAGTGAAATTGCAAGGAGAGCTAATCTCCACATTGTATTAGACAAAATACCAGCGTGCATGCAGATAAGCACCAAGTGTGAAGTGTCCAGTGGGAGGAGGTTTCACATTCCGCCTGACTCAATGGAGCCTTAAAATAGCACTTCCCACTGCAATACTTTAAACAAAGACATCCAAGGGATTATTAATACCATGAGACTGAAAGCAGTTTTATATATTCCAACACAAACGAGCAGAAAGGGAGTTTCACATGTTTAAGCCATGGATGGGTGAAGGCAGCCACTGCAGGCAGTTCTGCCCCTCCTGAATGCCTGTACTGGGGAAAAAACAGCCTGGCTTGCAGCTCCCTGCATGTGCCTGTGGCATCTGCCAGCCTTTCTGCAGACCAAGCAGAGGAGGAAGGGGACACAATGCTGAAACAGTCATGCTGCTGCTCCCAGCGCAATGAAAAAAAGTGGTTTGGCTCTCAGAGAGGACAAGAGAGTGCATCAGGGCGGATGCTGCTGTCACACAACAGAGTGGTCCCTGTGGGCTCTGACAGCCTGGTGTGTCCCCTCAGCCCAGGAGGCAGTGCTCTGCTGCATGCAGCCACCTGCCGGCGACAGCACTGGCACAGGTGGCCCGGAGAGGTTGTGGAGTCTTTCCTTGGAAATAATTCAAAAGCTGCCTGGATGTGCTCCTGGGCAACCCGCTCAGGGTGTCTTTGCTGGACCAGACGACCTCCAGAGATGCCTTCAGCCTCAACCCCTCTGTGATTCTGTGAAGCAAGCAGGGACCGGAGGTCCGGCTTGGAGACTCCCTGCAGCAGACATCCCCAGGCTGGGCAACATACCCTCCTCTTGCGAGGGGGAGTGTGGCCTGCCCAGTAGATGCTCTGGTCCTCTCTGCCAGCACTCCTGCTGCCGGCCCCTGGAGCTGCTGCACACCCTGCACACAGGCAGGCCTGCTGGCCGGGGATGGGCGCAGCATGCTCTGGTAGAGCCCTCTTCTCTGCAGCCACCCCCTTCCCTGTGCTCTTTCTCGAAGGGCAGGGCAAATTTGGCGGCAGAGTCCTCACTATATTTTACCTGTTCTTCATTGTCTCTGACCACATTCCTACCATTCCCTGGGGCTCCAGAGCCTCAGTTGCCATCAACGTGCATTTTTTTTTTCTCTGTAGACCTTTATCCGGGTCTTGTGAGAAAGAGGAGCAGAGGAGGTGCCCGAGCAGCTCTGAGCACAGAAAAAAACAACTTCCTGCTGTTTTTTTTTTTTTTTTCTGTTGCAGAGTGCTGTACAGAGCACACAGAGCCCTTATCAAACTGAGAGGCCCAAGAAATGTCTCAGCTTTCTGTATTTCTACCACTACATTCCTACACGTCACAGACAACACCAAACTGGAATGTTCATTTGCAACGTGCTGAACGAAATGCCTTGACGCACCCAAGTACCAATTCCACCACAAAGGGAACTGCTCTCCAGTGGGTGATGTTGGACCTGGCCCTGGCCCCCCAGGCACCCAGTGCACCTCGCTGTGTGGAGCTGGGCATGTCTTGCTGGTGGTGTTGCACCCTCCTCCTGGGCTGCACAGCCATGGGACACCAGCCTCTGCCCAGCTTGCAACAGTTCAATCTGGAGTCTCCCAGTGGGAAACAGCCAGAAGTACATCTGCAATGTCAAAGGATCACAGGGACTATGAAAAAACTGATACTCAACAAAAATGACCCACAATATCCACACTGTGCTACGTCCTCAGTGCTCGCAAGGAAGGAGAAAGGAAACTAGAGGGACTTCATGAATGTCCTGAACCAAACAGGCTGTTTTACAAGAAACAGGTTTGTAAGACTGAGCTGTGAATTCAAGAAGCAGAAAGGTCCCTTGCTCCTCTGTTTTCCCAATCCCATTTAGCTGACTTTGCTACAAAGTCAAATCCAATAAAATTTGGACTTGTTCTTCCATCACAGTTAAGTCATTCTCTGTCCCTGTGTCTGCCTTTCCCTTCTGCTGTAGATGGAAAAACAGCAGTCAAGGAAAGGGAAAGGGTGCAGGTTAAAAATACTTGCCAGAAATTTAAAAAACATTTTGTGTGTGTGTATTCCAAGCTCCAAATCTGTGTAGAAATATAAGCCAAATAAATGTTGCAACATGATGTCCTTCAAGTCTGAATATTAATTATGTCCATCATTATTCAGTAATTTTTGCACTTAAAAAACTTCAAGCAGTTCAATTTTAGTAAAAAGAAATATTTTTGAGTGAACTGAGATAATGCTTAACAGACTAGAGACAGGATTCTTCATGTTCCACTCCACAGTAATTAACAACAACTAATTCATTGACCAAGAAGGAACTAATATACCCAGGCATGGACCTGAACGAGCCTTTCTTAACGAGCATTTTTTGCTAATTTCTTGCAATGCATGTACGATAAGAGTGCACATGACATAAACTCTGCACCCGGTCAACAGCACAGCAGTGGCAGAATGACAGCAGCAGCATGGCATCTTGCAAAATGTGTGGCAAAGCAGGAATTTATATGGGCTAAAAGCTTTCCTGCAGACTGCTTCTTCTCAGCAAAACTAACTGAGAATTGCATGGTGTGGGTGCTTCTGCAGTCTCTTCTGATTTTACTTCTGTTGCTTAAGTCTGTACTGCAGATACAGAGGCAGTGAAGGCTCTCTCCCTTATCCTCAGTGTAACTATGCCATGGGATCCCTGTCCCTACCCAAAGCGTGGCTGCCTGGATGCCAATGTGTTTTCAGGGCCCTAAATACTTGATTCAGTTGGATTTTAAGTACCAACTCCTAATGAAATACATTGATGGAAAACTGACAAGGACCATGACTGTTAAGGACTGTCAGATATTAATTTGATGCAGGTACATCACACTAGGTCACAGATACACTGGTTACTGTCACAAAAATCAGCAGAGTTTCTGCACTGTGGCTTATTTGTTCTTGTTCTTCAATATGCAATGTTTGGGGTGAGGAGTTTGGACCTGCAGTTCTGGTTCTTGTTAACATCTCATCTGAAAATATGATTAACAAGGATGTATAATTATTTTTTTCACAGAAAAATATTGTTGTCAAGTTAAAATATAGGACAGAATATCCTTTAAAACATTAAGGATAGACAGTGTTGCAAACAGACTAGCAGAAAGAAATTTATCATAAACACATTGAAACAAAACTGTAACTCTCTCTGTTGCCTCTATCTGCATAGATGCTGATAGATTTAATGATACCTGTTGCCTTTGGTCACTGCCTGGTGCACAGCTTGTGAAGTGCTGGGCTGACCTGCCCAGCATGCAGGCACTGCAAGAACATCATTCGGTGGCTGATCTTCCACAACGCACACTTTTTCCAGCCTGGATTCCTGATAGTGAGCACACTCCTGGGACGCAGTCCAAATCCAGGCAGAATGAAATCCTAAACTGTCCGTGAGACAGCATTTGCAGAGCAACCAACTTACAGAAACCCCAGCGAGGTGTTTCCAAAGCAAACATCTTCTATGCAGTGATAGGATCTGAGCTGGAGTTTTTGCTGTAGACAACCTTTGTTGTTTTCCTTATGGCAAATACTAATGAACTCAATGGTAAAATATGGCATTTCCCAAACAGCAAGTCTCCTCCCCGAGATGCACCATCTCTGGTATGGGCCTGTCATCAAGCCTTCGCCTTTAATCACTCAACACATGTTTTCAATCCGCATGTTCATGTGGTTTCATTTGTCGGACCAAAATGCCCTTTAGGTTGGAGCACACTGTAGGACATTGTCCAGGCAGGTTATTCTTAGCAACAAGTGAATTTACAAAGAAAAAGCAGGTCTGTGGTTCAGCCTTTGCTTTTGTTGCCTGCACCACTCCCATCCTATTCTCCAGTCCCCTCCCACTCCAGCCGATATTGTCAGCTGCCTGCTTTGCTCTGTGCTTTATATATGTTACTACAAAATGACCATGAGACCTTCAAACACTGCTTTTTTTGGGCCTGGAAATTCCCTTTCTGACTCTTTCTTCTACACCTATCACCATGAGATTTAACAAGATCACATCTCAGCCAAGACCCTGGCACATCCAGCAGAACTGGACTGTGGATAAAAAAGGCGGTGAATGGTACATGGCCTCCTGCCTGCAGCTAGAATATACTTGGTCTGCTCAATGCTCTCTGATTGGCCATGCATTGGCCCTAAAAGCTGCTAAAGGAGATATAAACCTCTCCATAAATAAAGGCAGCAGAAGCCTGGAGTTCTCAGCAGCCACATGGTATGCTATGGTGTAACAGACCTGTCAACCCAGGTAGCTAAGGCCCGGTTCTATTACAAACCAGGGATCTGCATTTCATAGTGTTGTTTATTTATTAGGCAATAGAAAGCTAGTTCTCTTGAGGCAATTAAAAAGTAAAGATTGCTGTGTCAAAGCACTCTCAGAAAACAGCCTCAATGAGAGCTATATCCAAGCTAAATCTTTCCCTTCTATTACTTCCCCTTGGGACACTGCATTTTTGAGATTTAACTGTGTGTTCAGGTTCACATTATTGCTCTGAGCTCTGCATCCTCCCTGTCAGATCCTCCATAGGATTTAACCCACTGCATCTCCTGAGCAGGAGGTGATCTTGAAGCTCACATCCCCACAGAGAAAATAGTTTGAGCCTGTGTGATAAATTACTGGTAAGACCGTTGTTTCATAATGGCTATGGTTTCTAATTGCTCTGTGCTGATCACAGATATCAACCATATTTTCCAAAAGGATGTTTAAGCCTATATATGGTCAGAATATCTTTGGGCTAGCATATTTGTTTTGTTTTGCTAAAATCAGATAGCTAAGGCCCATCACTGACTCCAGAGGGGTGGAGAAAGAACACTGTAGAGGGTAATATTTCTGAAATTAAGGAGCCTATGAATTTGAATGCAAGGTAGTTATGTCTCCTTCTTCAGGAACAAATGTTGGGAAGAAGGATACAAGTGAGAAACAGCCCCAGAAGGATCAGAGACCATAACAATGCAGAAGAGGCATTGAGCAGCTTTTAAAGAAACCTAAAAGATGAATTAGGGGAAGTTGCCTATTTCAGTATTGGTAGAAAAAATATTTCCTACAGTCTCCTTTGCCTGTATCATTGGTTACAGGATCATTTGGATCTCAGTCAAGGATGGATATCTTCCAGCACATGGGGAGTTAATGCACATTGGCCACATCAGCTTAGCTGTAACCAGTCCTTTCCTTCACAGAAGTGCTATTAATTATGACATAAATTATGATGGTATAAGTCACTCCAAGAGCAGTTTGCAGTTCTGTGTCATTGTTGTTAAGGGGAGACTGAAGAAGCTGGCTTATTTGTGTAGAGAAAAGAAATTGCAAAAGCGATTGAATCATGCACTGTGGTCACCTGCTTGTGCCCATCCAAGCCAGCCCCTTGCTGGCAGCTGCCTGCCCCTGGTCTTTAGAGTTGCCTATGCAGCCAGCAGGGTTTAGACCTATTGCTTACTCCACAGGGTGGTCTCAGCCAACCTGTGCATTTCCAGTGATCAACAGCACCTTTCAAAAGCACCACGGGGACATTTAGGAGCAGAGTCTCCCATTCAGATGCAGCAAGGGAAGGAAAAAATGAGATCGTCTCCTCTGTGTTGTGTGTTGTGTTTCTCAAGGGGTGAAAGAGTAGGGCTACTGGGGAGCGATGGCTCAGCAATGAATAGACCCTACGTCAGTCAGAGGTCCTGGACCTCCTCTGGCAACTGAGATCCACAACGTCCATGCACCGCTATAGCTAACTTCAACAAAGCAGAACTGCCCGGGGTCTCTGGGGACCCTATATATTCCTTCCAAGTGGAAGGTACCTTCCAGGTGAGACTTGGCAGGTTCCCAATGGTCACAGACATTTAATAGCATGATTAGGAAAGGACAGGTAGGTGGGAGAAGCAGCTATTTCTCTTCAGTGAGGAGAAAATTTGCTTCTTGGAAGATTTTGCTCTGTTCTTGGTGTACTTATGTGAGGAATATGATATGTTTTCTTTTTAACTTACTTGCACCATTTTATTCTTGAGTTTTTCAAAGATGACTGACAGAAGGCACTGTTGCAATGGCTGTGTATTTCAAGGTGGTTTTCAGGTATCAAGCCAAACATATTGTTACACTGAAGGAATCATAACTCTGATATAGTTTAAACTCCTCACTGCTGATTTACATAAGCAGAAGTACCTATTAAAGAATGAAAGGCTATTTGTATCGTTTAAACTAATAATCTGCCACAACTCTCCATTGCTGAATGAAAACCTGAATCAGTCCATCTTGGAAACACAATATATGCTGTCAGAATAAATATTTCTCTTTACTAAACAGGACTCAGAGTGCACGTATGCAAACAAATGTCTCTCTGAAGTAAATCCCTAAATATACATATTGTCATAGCATTACATCAAACCACAGTGATATAAAGCTTTCTCTGAACTGTCTCTGACATTAAAAAATGGAATAAAGGATTTGTTCCCTGTTTGTTAAGAAATTTTGCATAAGGACACATAATCCCATCCTATTATTTTCTGAGTTGTGATTATGCGCAGCAGTCTTTACATAATGATGTTCAGCTCCCATGTTTGATGAAAGCTGAAATGTAACATTGCATAAGAATATAGCAAACTACGGATCCCAAAACACCAGTCCATACACTGCATAACTCTATCTATGAATTACCCATAGCTGCATAGTTTGCCAGGGAACGCCAAAAGAAAGTGGAGATACTAAGATGATTTTGGCTATGCATTAAAAGCACCAGGAAGTTCTTATTTCAAAAGCCAACAATTCAGCCCATTTCCCAGTGGAATGTCTGAACTGTTTTTGAATAGTAACTGACTAGTGGAGTCTCTCACTATTGAACTGAAATCTTCAGGCCAACCATTGCTAGAGTGCTGTGATCTGCTGCACAGAAAGCATAACATCAAAAGCCATAACTCTAGGAAATAACTATCAAAAGCCATAACTCTAGAAAGTAATTCAGGCAAAAGTAGTGCTGTTCTGTTGTTTTCTCAGCCTAAGACTTTAATGTGACACACCCTAAATGTTGTTGAAAACACTCTGTCCCAAAACTTTGTTGCATTGCCTGTGTCCCAGAGAAGATCCCACAGCAGCCTCTGATTCCCTTCTGTGCTCTTCCCTCTTTTGGTCTCAGATGACACTGCAATAAAAAGATGCCCTGCAAAGATTATGTCCTTGGCTCCTCAGGAATAGGTGATGCACCAGATCCAATAGCATGTGCACTACAGCCCTCTCCAGAGAGACACTCCTGGACGTTCTTTGGACCAGAGAAAATGCTTCTTCAGGCATCTCTTCTGATGGTCCCCTTACAAGCCCTGCCAGATCCTGTGCTGGCTTTAGCAAAGATGTAGAGAGGCATACTCTGAGGAGGTCCTTGTTTTCAGAGGGATTTCTTTAGCCTTTTGGGTTGCTTGCTCAGATAGACCAAGAACTAGAAGAGTCCCTTCTTCTCTGGCTTTTGAGGATCTACTGCCACATCGTTAATCACAGTGGCAGCACACCAACTAGGTTATGGCTTATGCCAAAACAACATGTTAGCTTGGAATAAAATGTCTCTTGTCCCACCAGTCCACAGAGGCTTCTGAACAGGTGCCTGAAGGAACTTGTGCATAAACGACACCTTGGTTTCATTTCTTTGTTGTATTTTACACAAGGGGAGAAATTCATTTTTACACGTCAGAAATTTGGATTGGCAGATGCATTGCAGTAACCTCATTTTACAGAAAAAAAGCTAGGGACAGAGACAGAAAATGATTTCTCCACTACGCTGCATGAAACAAATGAAAGATCTGAGAACAGCATCCTTAACTTTCTAAAATAAAGAAAATCTAATGTTTTGTTTAGGGATAACTTTTTTTTTTTTTTTTTTTTTTTTTTTTTTTTTTTCCTTCTGAAGTAAACAGAAGCCACAGAATGTTCCAACACTGCCCGTCCTGTCCTCAGCCCCCAGGATCCTTCCGGCAGCCCCTGTCTGTTGGGTCAATGCAGTCAGTTGGGCCAATAACTCTGCAGATGGCTTTTGGAAGGGGTCATTTTTATGTCATTTTTTCATGCTCCATGTGAAACCAAAGGAACACATTTTTTTGCTTTGTATTGCACAGTGGCCTTAGTCACATACCAGCAAATTTTCCCCAGCAGTTCTTACAGTTTGAGATATACGAAAATACATATACACAGAGATGAAAACATAATGAAACCAGAGCCTCTCCGTACCATAATGAATCTTCCTCTGGCGACAGACTGGGGAAAGGAACATGAGAAGGAGATCAAACCACCTATCATTGCTATTAGTAACTTCATACAGCTAGCAGTGTCCCATGCCATATAGACATGCACACACAGAACGAAGCCCCCAGGAGGAATGTTTTATCTCCAAAAGGGAGCTTGTTTCTATCCGTGTTTCTGTAAAGTGGCTTTTACACTTGGCAGACTTCTTGCCAGCAACTCTTGCACATCCAGCTGCAGCTTGCTGCCCAGAGGGCCTGCTGGAGACTGTCTCCACTATGCTTGCTGCTCCTGTCTATAAATAACATTTCAGATGCCCAGGCCACACAGTCATGCTGCAGGAAAGGTCAGGAATAACCGTCACTGCCCAAAGGGATCACTCTCTGCCCCATTGCTGAGGCTTGTTATTTGGGCTGCAGCCAACAATCTGGGCCTTATCATGCCAGGATCACGCTGGGAATTTTCTGACAAAACAATTTTATTGGAAAACGCTGATTCATAGACATCAAAATGTTTCATGGAAATGCACCAGTTTTTATTAATTTACAAGGAAACCCAGACGTTTTTTTTGATGCATTAGTGACTGATAGGCTGCCAGGGTATCCCATGACTCCCAGTGTCTCTGCTTGCAGGGCAGCTGTGTCCTCTACTGCTTCAAGCACAAGAGCCCAACCTCAGCAAAGTCCTCTGATGGCCTTGCTTGAGTATAGCTCCTGAGCTCCTGACAACCCTTAAATCACAGCATGAGGTGGGGTTGTGGGGGTTTTGTGCTCCATGGAGGAGCCCTGAGGGCCAGCAGGTACTCAGGGACTGTAAGTTGTCGTTGCCTTTCCTCTTTGGAAAGCAGGACAAATTACCTGGTTTCTTTCTAGAAATGTGGACAAATATATGTATATATATATATTTCCAAAATGGCGATAATACATTTTTCCTCGCACAGCCTTCCCTCTCTGGGCAAATCATCTTTATCACATCAGGGCATCCCTGGAGCAGGAGCCCTGCTGCACTACTCAGCCTGCCGCAGCATCCCTATCTGCAGCCTACCTCCATGCCTCCTGGTATGCTTCCAGATGCCATGAATTCATGACCACAGTGAGTCACAGACACAACCATCGGGCCCACTGCACTGCTTCAAGGCCAGATGGGGCTAGTGTATCTATGAACAAAGGTTACCCAGAATTTCCCTGTCAGCAACTTCTCAAGTTCCTTGGTTGCCCTTCTCCAAGTGGGAAGAAGATCTCTGTGCTGCAGAACAACCTTGCCTTGCCTTGCCTCACCTCACCCCCCACAGGGCTTCACTTGCCCTGAGAGCAGGAGGCAGGTGCCAGACAAAGGCCTTTTCCCTGCAGCTCAGACAGAACGGTTTCACCAAAGCCAAATGAGCACACCCTCACTTAATTCACAGGTGACATGAAACGGGGGAGAGTGCTTGATTCACCAGAGGGTCATGCTGTCATGCATGAGAATCTCATGAAGTTCAACAAGGAGAAGTGCAAAGTCCTGCACCTGGGCAGGAACAACCCCAGGCACCAGGACATGCTGGGGGCACCCTACTGGAAAGCAGCTCAGCAGGAAAGGACCCAGGAGTCATGGTCACCGAGCTGAACATGAGTCAGCAATGTGCTCTTCCTGCTTAGAAGGCTAAGGGTATTCTTGGCTGCATTAGGCAAAGTATTGCCAGAAGGTAACGAACGGTTCTGGGCCCCGAATACAAGAGGGACATGAACATACTGGAGAGAGTCCAGTAGAAGGCCACCAAGATGATCAAGGGACACTAGCACCTCTCTTATGCAGAGCGGCTGAAAGTGCTGGGACTGTTCAGCCTGAAGAAGAGGAGGCTCAGGGGTATCTAACCAATGTGTATAAACACCTGAAGGGAGGGTGCAAATAAGATGGAGCCAGGCTCTTGTCAGTGGTGCCCAGTGCCAGGACAAGAGGCAATGGGCACAAACTGGAACACAAGAGGTTGCATGTGAATATCAAGAAGCACTTCTTTGCTGTGTGGGTGACAGAACACTCCAATGTGTTGCTCGGAGAGGTTGTGGAGTCTCTGTCCTTGGAGATCTTCAAAAGCCCTGGGATATGGTTCTGCGCACCATGCTCTAAGTGTCCCTGCTGGAGCAGGGGTTGGACCAGAAGTACCCAGAGGTCTCTTCCAACCTAGACCATTCAGTGATTCTGTGATTCTGTGAAATACCCAATGTGATGCAGTACAGAAATTAAATGTTTATATTCCCTGTCCTGTTCCTCCCTGGACCTGGAGTATGGGATATACTGGGAGTTCTCTGTGAAAAGAGGCAGATAATAAATTTGTGCTGATGTTCAATTTCAGTAATTGAAGATGGTCAATGAGCAGAAAGTATCATGAATTTAATAAAATCTTTGCTGGCCTGGAGTACAATGAATGACACTGGTGTCTGCTGGGGACTAGTTGAGGGCTCCCCTCTCCTCTTTGGGAGAGCTATTGTGGAAGCATCCCTCGTCTTTGCACCAAGAAATCTTTTTCATCCCTATTCTAAATACTGGGGACCCTTCTCCCCAGAAATCAGAGTGAATCTTTCCCCCCATGTGCAATTTTTCAAGCAATGCTGTGCCAAGGAGAACACACCACTGTCATGAAAGATGCTGGAGAGCAGCCCTGCAGAAAGGGATCCGGGGGTTCTTATAAATGGCAAGCTGAATATGAGCCAGCAGTGTGCCCTGGCAGACAAAAGGATCACCTGTACCCTGGGGTGCCTTAGGCATGGCACTGCTGCCCAGTCAAGGGAGGGGATTGTTTTGGTCTGCTCTACCTGGTGCAGCCTCACCCTGAGTACAGTGTGCAGTTTTGGGTGCCACAATATAAGGACATAAAACTATTGGAGAGCATCCAAAGGAGGGCTACAAAGATGGTGAAGTGTCTAGAGGGGAAAATGTATGAGGAGCAGCTGAGGTCCCTGGGTTTGTTCAGCCCAGAGCAGAACAGGCCGAGGGGAGGCCTCATGGCGGCCTGCAGCTCCCTCACAGGGAGCGGAGGGGCAGGTGCTCAGTTCTAGGGACAGCGACAGGACCCGAGGGAACGGCATGGAGCTGGGACAGGGGAGGGTCAGGATGGGTGTTAGGGAAAGGTTCTGCATCCAGGGGGTGGTCAGGCACTGGGACAGGTTCCCCAGGGATATGGTCACAGCTCCAAGCCTAGCGGAGCTCAAGAAGCATTTGGACAACATTCTCAGAAATTTTGGGTGGTCCAGTGTGGAGCCAGGAATTGGACTTGATGAT